>NC_083363.1:5750773-6068273 GCF_030254825.1 Meriones unguiculatus | reverse complement strand
TCACTGCTACATGGAACCCTTTTTAATTAAGTCTTCGTTCCACAGTCAAATTTCCCACTAAGTCCCGTTCCTGAATTATCCCATGTGGAGTACTGTTTTCCCTGTCCACAGCACACTGGTCCTCCCTCCTCTTGCCTTATGTTGGCCTCCTGTGAGAAGCATGACCTATGAGGGTTAGGAGATTGTCACAGGATACGCTAGCTTCATCTGAAAGGCAGCTCTGAGACAGTCTTTGTTAACAGTTCCATTCATTTGTGTATTCAAGCTGTAAAGAGACTCAGTGGGAAATGGTGGGATTGTGGAAGACAGGGCCTGACTAGGGAAGGAGGTCACTGGGGCATGTCCCCTGGTGGACTATCTTGCCCTGGACTCTTCCTGTCAGCCAAAATGTGAGCTGTTTCACTCCTCCTCTCTACTGCACACACTGAAACATCTGAAAACACAAACAAACTAAACCTAAGAATCTTGCCTGCTGGGTGTCTGTGACAGGAATGAAAACCAAACACCCCTTGGCTCTTCTAGAGAGGAAGGGTGTGTTCCCCTGCTCCCTGGCTGTGCGATGGTGAGCGCTGGATGGATGGATGGACCCTCTCCTGGCAGCCCTTGCTTTCTAGTTGGAGAAGCTGGAGCAGGGAGGGACACACTGGCACAGCTGTCTCTGTGTGGATGTTTTACCAGACCATCGACTGGCTCCAGCGACAGAAGGGCAGTGTGTCCACAGCTCTGGCCCCCGCCACCCAGTACAGATGCCCTGCACCATTCTTCACCAGTACAAGCCTCATCTCACTCAGTCCTTCCAGTCCTGTACGAGATCTCCCCAACACAAACCAACTGAATAAGCCCTCCTATGAAAAGCAAGTTCAGTCTATTTCCCAGCTCCGCTGAGCAAAGCTGTCCAGACCCAGTTAGTGTAGTGCCTAAGGCTGCCACAGGCCAGCCCCCCTTCTTCTGCCGGCAAAAGAACAAAAAGCAACAATCTAAATGTAAATCATTACAAAGCAGCGAGCCAAAAGGAATTCACCTTGCACGAGGCACACTGCTCTCCTGGGGGTCCTTTTCCACAAAAATGGCACTATTTGTGATAATAACCCTATTTAGATACCTAACAAAAACCTCTGCTGCTTGTCCTACTTGAAGTATCTTTTAAAGAAATGTCCCTTAAACTGGAATGAGAGGTGTGGCACATACAAGGTGGAGGCAACTTGAAAACTCCCATTTTTTTTTTAAGTTATTTTGAGGAGGGTACAGACAAAAGGAGAGGAGGAGGGGCAGGGGATGGGAGGAGGGAAGGGAGAGAGGGAAGTAGAGAGGGAAGAAAGGAGAGAAGAGTATTGTGTCACCCACACCACATAAATGTGGAAGCCCTCTGAGGCCAGAAGAGGGTATCAGATTCCTTGGAACTAGAGTTACAGGTAGGTATAACCACTTGGTTTATAAACAGCTGGGCACTGAACTCCAGTCCTCTCAAAGAGAAGGAAATGCTCCTTACTTCTGAACCTTCTCTCCAGACCAAACACTTAGGTAGGTAGGTAGGTAGGTAGGTAGGTAGGTAGGTAGGTGGATGGATGGATTGATACATAGATAGATAGATAGATAGATAGATAGATAGATAGATAGATAGATAGATGATAGATGGATAGATGGATGGATAGATAGATGATAGATAGATAGATAGATAGATAGATAGATAGATAGATAATCTTGTTAAAGCTGAATATGGTGGCACACCACAATCTCAACACTCACAAACTAAAGGCATACAGATCTCTGGAAGTTCAAGGTCATCTGGGTCTACATAACAACTTGCAAGCCAGCTGAGCTACACAGTGAGAACCTGACCATGGATGGATGGACGGATGGACGGACGGATAGATGGGTAACAAGCTGAACATGGATATTACGCATGAGGCTAATGCACTGATCATGTAAACTATAATCCCTCAGATCACGGGCCTCTTTCACCTCCATCTCTGAAAAGTACACAGGTCTGGAAAAGCACGAAGCTGGAATTCAAAGCTTCTTTGAGGAGTTTGGCCCAAACAGCCAAGTGTGTCACCTACTGCAGAGTACATGATTCCCTTTCTAGAGGAAACTTTTATTTCAGCTGTCAACAGAGCTAAAGAGGGAAGCCCTGTGATGTTCAATGGCATCAGGACAGAGATGTGAAGACAAGCCTTCATGCTGCAAGTGGCCATGGGTGGGAACCAGATTTCAGGTCTGCATGGTTTTACTGCGTGTCTTCACTGAACACCTGCTTTTATGGCGTACCACCAAGGTAAGATGGTCCGGGCCAGATCTCTTCTCCTCTTAAGTTTCACCTAATCAGACTATATGCTAAACAGTGTCAAAAATAATGGTAGGGACCAATCTGCATGGTCCTGTGCCAAGATTCCCTTTAGCCATTCCACTTTAACATAAACGCTGAAACAGTTTCTGGAGGCAATGCACTGGCCATCCTAATGAACTATTAGGCCCTTGTTGTTCCTCCGAGAGTCAGTGTCTTAGCATCTGCACAAGTCTACAACCAAACACATCTGTGTACAGCTGTGCTGGGAGCTGCAGTCTTCTGTGACTCTATACCAGTGGCTCTCAACCTTCCTCATGCTGCCACCCTTTTATAGTTCCTTATGTTGTGGTGATCCCCAACCATAAAATCACCTCTTGCCACTTTATAACTGTAATTTTGCTGCTGTTATGAATCATAATGTTAATATTTGCAAGATATCTGATATTTGACTCCTGTAAGTGTCCTCTGAACCACCCCCCAAGGGGATCATACCCACAGGCTGAGAACCACTGCTCTAAATCACAATGAACTACCCCCCGCAGACTGTGTCACTCTTTCCAGATCCTAAGAGAACAGAGCATTAGAGCTCTGGGATACACTGACTTTCTCTGCCATCTCTGATGGTCCACACTAAGTGGAAAGAAGCCCTACTGTCCTCTGGTGCTCCCTACTGTGAGGAAGAACAGGCTGAAGCTCCCAAACTGTGTGCTGCGTGCTGTCGTGGCTGACTGCGCCACATGTCTCTTCTTGGTAAAGTAAGTCGTTCTCTGACATTTCCACAGGTCAGCTCGGTGTTTTAATTAGAAGCTAATGAAATCAACAGAAGACCATAGGCTCAGTGTCATGGCTATGGAAGGATTTTATATCTCCTCTGCTAATTATTTAATGAAATCTTGTGCTGTGGGGTGAGTTGCCTAAATAAGAGAAACAGATGTCTAGTGCCGGGATTCTAATTACATAATAATGAACTAAATAATTCAACTACTCAATTATAAATTTTAAGTCAGTTAGAAAAAGACTATCAGAAAAGACCCAAATACGACTTAACAGTAAAAGAGCTGTCTACCGTTCACCTGGAATCAAAAATTGATTATCTGCCTTCTGTTTCTAAGTTTCGGTCCCTCTAACTTGAAACATTTTCAGTTTTGGGAACAATGGCAGAAACCATCTAATTAATCTATTTGCATATGCTGAACTCGGGCGGTAAGGGTTAAACGTGGAGAGCAAGGTGAACAGAAATAACTCTCGCACTCGGCTTTAACTGTCAGAAGAAACACGTCCTGGAAAGGAGCATGCTCATTAGCAGCAGGAGGAGCTGCAGTGGCAAGCTAGACACAGTTCCCACCCCAGGAGTTAGCAGTCTCCTAATTAAGGTCCTCCATAAAGAGCCAACAAAGCAGATTTTTCCCAGTGTTCTTCCTCTTGAGAACTCCTCTGGGCTTGTGTACCCACACAGGCTGCAGCACCCCCACGCCAGCTCACAGCCCTCCGCACTTGAGACCCCTCTCCTCAGCCAGTGTCTAACGACAAAGACACCACACCAGATCTTCTAAGAAAAATTTCACCTATTTACCCATGTCCGATTTCTTGGTCTGAAGGCAACCACTGCTCAACGTGTGACAGAGGAAACAAGTACAATGTTTTTAAAAACAAATGTCTACAGAGAGAAACTCCTCTAATTGGACTTTGCTAGCCAAGTGCAGAGAGTAACTAGCACTGAGTCTTTCAACTCAGGAATACATTTACAACGAAAGCCTGACGGCAACAAACAGGGCTGCTGCTTCTCAAACTGTTTTGTCTCTGACAGAGATCCACGTTTGTTCCTACTGTCACTGTTCTTGTCTTTATTACTCATGTTCTCTCCTGAAATTTTCCAAATGAATTGTGTCGGGCCTGTCAAAATTACATCCCGTCTCTCTCACTCTCCTGGCAATGTGCAGCTGGCAACCCACGCCCACCCTAGGCTGCTAACAGTAGCTGTGGCCTGCTGGTATCTCACAGGCTCTCGCCCCCGGCTCCAGCCAGCCCTCCACACAGAACCCCAGAGACAGAGACAAAGTGCAACAGAGAAGAAAACCTCCCCCAGCTCATCCACCCACGCCTTCCACACCGCTAAGAAACAGAGGAGCCTGTTTAATCTCAGGCTCTGTGGCAGCTTTTGAGGTACTCAATCAGTTTTTTTAGAACCTATCACAGTCTCTTGACAGATTGACATTTATGATCCCAACAGCCTGTGCAAACATCAGTAAGAGCAATAATTAATGAACCCTCACACATCACCGCTGTCTCTCCTTCCACCATTTAAAGGAGCTTAAGCTGCTAAAACCTCTGTCCACGAAAACCACCGCTCTCTCCCTGGAAAAACTGATAAAAGAGACTTGAAAGGGCCTGTTTTACAGGTTTCATCTTATGCTTTGCTTCTGGAGCATGTGGGGGGATTAGATTTGCCTTCTCCTGGCATTTTACTCTGTGCACCACAAAAAACTTCAAGACAACGAACTACTTCCTCATTGTCCACTAAAAAATTATTTTTACACTTAATTCAAATGGGAATTTTCTTTCATTTCTTCTATTTCTAATGACCTAAAATAATTTCAGAATAACAAGAAACCAAAACAAATGAAAAGAAAAACATTGCATACACAGAGAATGAGTTTCTAGAGGCTGATGACTAAACTCTTCTGGAGAAGATGATCTGAGCTTGAGTACAGACAGATGGCAGTCCTAGACGGTAGACACTTGACACTCAACTCTTCGCAGCCTGCTGGGCAGCACAGGTTTCAGCCATTAGCCCCACCCATGCTCCAGCCTTACACTCCTTACTCCAATTTATTATTTCTGGCTATCTCCTCTGCTCTTCGGCACAGCACGGCGGGCTGCTCATCCTCTCACACACCCTATAAACTGAACACAGACCTCTAATTCTTCTCCTTGCTGATAAAAGAAGATAAGGAAGTTGGGTGGGGTAGAATCGGTAGCCTCTTTAAATGCACCACAAGCTTTGAGGGTCTTTGCTCTCAGGATGCTCAAAACACACCACGAATCTTCTAGGGGGCAAATACTCTCTCATCTAACTGTCCTCACGGCAGCAATGTGGAAGGCCGTTCCACAGAAATGCCTTATTCTTACTAACACCACCGAACCCAGGGCCGCTGGAGCATACTACGAAGTGCTCTCTCGGGAGGCTGCCCCCAACTACCGTAAAGACTTCTCTTAACTAGAAGACAATGTTAAGAGGAGCAGCACATGGATTTTTTTAAATGTCTTTGTTAAGTTTTTATATGGAACATGAGACGTTCTGATTCATTCTACTTGTGAAGCTATATATCGATACCATCATTTAAATTTTAAGAAAGGAGAGTTTTAACTGCACACTTCTCCTCTAATTCATATTCAAAACCAACACTATAAAAATTCCAGCAGGCACCCAACAAGCCCATATTGAGGACATAAAGGGCAGGCACCCTGGAATCAGCCCAGGTCATCTGGAGTTTGAAGGAAGAGTCCTCTCCCTCCAACTGCCTGACACACACTGGACATCTGGGTAAGGTCACCTACGCTGTGGCAAGGAGTGGATGTTTAAGAGACCATGCTACTAACTACTGACTAGTACTACTTCCTCATTCCTTCAGTCTGACAGCAAGCATTCCCTGTGACTAATGCTGAGCCCAGAGAGTCAAGCAAATCATTCCTCTAAGTGTCTCCTTTTGCTTGGCCTATGGGAAGACTACCTTTTCCCTCCTGGTTGACTATGTGTTGTTGTTGCTATCATGATGTCGTTGGCTATTACAACACATACGTATTCATGGTTAAACAGCTCACGTTGCTGGGGTTTTGTTTAAAACTGAGAATCTTCTTTTATTTAAAACAAATGCGATAATCACAATCTTATTAAGTGACATCCCCAGTTTATTTGAACTGTGTAGCTAATATAGCCCTCTAGATTAAGGACCATTCTATGCAGGACCACGGCAAAAGTCAACATTAAGCACCTACTCTACGTAGGACCTATCGCCTAGTAAGTGGACATTAACATATGAGTAGAGTGCTAAGAACACAAAAAGTAGAAATCCTGCACTTAGAGGGAGAAAGGGAAGATCAGAAAAAGGTGTCTCCTGAGGTAACCCTTCAGTGTGATCAGGAAGGCAGGTGGCTTTGGTTCCCAGGTGTCACCCTGGCCATCTTCTGTTATGCCCACCTACTGCACTGCATCCATAGTGAGCTGCCACTCATCTACCTTTTCTTTATCACAAGACCTCAACGGACCATTCCACAGAATGTAGAGGTACCTGGACTCATCTGAATGCTTGAAATGGAAAATAAAGGTGATGGTTATCTTTTCTCTTTAACTGTTGCCACCTGGTTTAATTCTACCTCTACCCCACGCCAGGAGTTCGAGGCATTTCACTTAATGTCACTGGGTCACCTCAGTTTCCCTTCTGTGATGGTTACTATATTGATCTGTCCACACAGGCACATAAACGGCTTTCACCACCAATTTTTCCCTATCAACAATCTTCTTAGATCTTTTTACACATAGCTAAATAATAAAGTTCCATGTACTCTTCACCCACTATCCCCAAACCAGGCAACTGGTGTAGATGGGTATTTTCAAGCCATGTTATAATTTTATCACAAGAATCCTTCATGCTGTTTGTTGTTTTTCTTACACAATCTATCTGTGTTGTCTAAAATTACCTCAAACTCAGGTGCTGGGAACAAGGGTGTGCTACTTACTCCATCCGGCTCACGTTCCCCTTAAAACCATGCCTTCTTCCAGCCCACTTGTCTGTTTTCTTATAATCACCATCTATCCCCCATTTCTATACTTTGGTTATTTCAAGAACGCTTCCAGACAGAAACACATGTATGCGGACATATAAATATAACCATACAACATGTAACCGTCTGCCCAATGCAATATTTTTGTCTTGTTTGGAAACAGGGACTCACTGTGTAGTCCTGGCTGGCCTAGAACTTGCTATAGAGACTGGCCTGGCCTTAAACTTAAAGAGATTCACTCATGTCTATCTCCTTAGTAGTGCTGGAATGGAAGGCGTGGGGCACCAGGCATGACTAAACTAACATAATTTTTAAAACTATTCTCAAAGTAGGCAGATACATGACTAAAGAGGCTCCTTTTGTGAAGCTTCTGCAAGAACAGCAACAGAATGCTAACATGAAGTACATATTATGAACACATATGTTCTAGACATTTCACGTTATCTCAATTTATGCACGGCTATAGGGAGATATTATTATTTCCAGAATCTCACAGATGAGGAAACCAATGACACAGAGTAAAAGAACTTTACAGTTTTCAGCTCAACTCTCTGTAGAGCTGGATTCTGAGCCAGGGAGGCCTATCTGTGATCGTTACGCAATCCCACACAGTGGCGGTCACGTGTGAAGACTGTGTCTGCTCTCCCATAGAGCACCTCAGCAGGAGGATGAGTCCCTCCACTTTCTACATATACAAAGATCCAGTGGTCCCGCCAAAAAAACTGCAGTCCATGAGTGGGGTGGAAGATAAGCTTCTCTCATTGCTTCAGAACCCTGACCAGCGCCAACTTCTCTGGGACAGATGTCTGCCGAGCAACTCTGTTCACTGTTCTTAGAATATGATTTCTATGATGTTGGACTCTGTGCCTCCCATACCTGCTAGTAACTCTCTGGATTTCTACAATTACAGTAATTTATACTAAATCATCTTTTTTCTTTCTTGATGTGGTAACTAGTGCTAGCTGTCATATCTTGTGCTTAAAATACTGGATTTCAATCACTGTCCTGCTACTGTGGGAAAAATCCATAATCAGTTTTTACTCATTATTTGTAGGATGATACAAACATATCAGGACCAAGTTAGGTAACTTCATCTGAAATTCTATTTTAACAGTCAGGAAAGGCAAACCAAGTCTCCTTAGCTTTCCATGGGCCCCACATGTCTAAGTCAAAGGTGCTTCTTCTCAACTCCCTGATAGCCTCCTTCCAAATGGCCTAATAAAAGCACACACAAAGGTCAGCAGCCCACATATCCATCAAGTTCTGCAAACCATCCTGGTTCTTCATCACCATCCTGGTTTGTTAAGCGCCACTTCTACTTACTGAGAGGGCATCAGCAAGAGCTAAACTCCAGCAGGAGGTGTCTGGCCAAGAGTCTGTGAGGATGGCAATAAATACAGTAGTCCTCCTCTGGGGCCATATTCAGCCTAGCGCCACTTCCTGATTTTGGCAACTTCATTAGCAAAACCTGTTCCTGCCAGGCCTGCCAACTGAGCTATATCCCCATAGACTTCCCACTTCTTGTTTAGACTGCTAAATAGCCTTCAATATACGATCTCTTCTTTTTATGACCTACTTGGGTATCTTAGGAGTTAAATTTGTAACAACTTCCAGCAGAGTGGAGCACACTAGAGAAAAAGGGAAAAGTACTGGGGAGACAAAAGAGAGAGAAAAGAAAAACTGAAGACACTCAAGGAGCTGGAGGCATTATTCAGAAGTGTTCACCTGGCATACACAAGGCTCTGGGTTTGGTCCCTCGTACTGTATAAACCAGGTGTGGTGAACATATTTGTAATCTTAACACAAAGAAGTCGGAGAACTGGGAGTTAAAGGTCAGACTCAGCTATGTAGTGAGTCTGAGACAAACCTGGGTAACATGACAGCCTCTCTGAAAGGGGGAGGGGGAGTGAGAGGAAGAGGGAGGGGAAGGGGCTGGAGAGATGCCCCAGCAGATACAAGCACTGGGTGCTCTTCCAGAAAACCCAGGTTCAATTCCCAGCACCCAATGGTGGCTGCTAACTCTCGTAACTCCAGTTCCTGAAGATCCAATACCATTTTCCAATCTCCTCAGGCACCAGGCATGCATGTGATACACAAACAAACCTACATGCAGACAAAATACCCATACATATAAGTATTTTTCTTAAAAAGATTAAAGATAAACTCAAAAGAGGTGGGCATGTGGCCCAAGTTTAGAATTCCAGTAGTCAGGAAGTGAAGGAGGAAGGAGAAGGAAAGAAAGAGGCAGGGAAGGAGAAGGAAAGCCCAAGAGAAAGCATTACTACTTTTGTCAACCACATGCCCTCGAACTTGTATTCCTAATATACAAATCAGTGATGAGGATGAAAAACCAAAGACCAGGATTCACAAAAAGAATGGTCTTGAACTTCTGCTCTATTTTCTTCAGTACCATCAAAAAAGTAAGATTTATATTCTTATATATTCAAGGAATAAGTGTATCCACATACTTATCTTCATGGAATTCTGTACAGGATGAATACTACTGTTTGCATTTAGTTTCTCAAAATACAAATTTAAGGGCTAAGCTCCCTAAAACTGTGGAGTAAAAAGTCTGGAGGTTTTCATAGTAGATCTGAGTTTTGTAACTATTTTGAGATAGTAGGTAACACTGATAGCTACAGCTACTTTCTTCCATTGCAGCCTAGTATTTGAAGAGATTTAGAGGGACTAGACAGAACCAGGTGTCTTCAAAAGACTATACCCTGTTCTCCAAAGCACCAATGATTTGACCAGGAGCGAGCCTAAGCTGTTTTTGTTTTTGTTTTTTTAAAATCAAGATTGAGGACCTATCCTTTACATAAAAACACCAACTATAGGAGAGGGGTAGGAAAATTGATGAGGACAAATGAGACACTATTTAAGTTTCATGGGTTTATTTTTAAAATCAGAGACAAACACTAAAAGCTAAAGTTTCCTTCATTCTAGCCTTCCTTGAAGTGCTGTTTAAATCTTCAACCACTTTACCTCTGAGATTACAATGCAAGCTTCCAGGTAAGGCACACATCAGCTACACCGATAGCTACACTGGTACTCAACACAGTGATAATGAAAAGAGAGAGGACAAGGAAGAGGGGGAGAGGGAGAAGCTGACTTCTGTAAAGGCAAGTTCCTCATGATGGCAATCTTGCCATGGGAAACTGGCACCCAGGAGATGTGTGCAACAGCTTTAGTGAAAGAGAAAAAGCTTGAACACTTTTACTTTGCTGTTTACAGAAAATCAGCTTGAATGTATGACTGAGTGGATGCTAAAATTAAACAGCTGATTTGTTTTTAAACTATTTTTGCTTCCAATTTAGCACTGAGCTTAATTCAGTTCCTCTTCCGAACTATCACTTAGCTTCTTCCACCCAAAATCCAGTCTTTGGCTTATTGTTGCGGCAAATCCTTGAGCTTATAAAAAAAAATAAGCAAGGTGGGATATTTTAACAACAGCTGATTTGAGGCTCCAATGACCTTAACTTCATATTTCTCCCCTGTGCCCAGAACACTGTAGCCTTTTCTTGACCAGAACAAGAAAATCAGACATTCCATACTTAGGGCTGCATAAGGGTACCAATGGTTTAGATGAGCTGGAGAAAGCTGCCCTATCAAAACACATATGTGCATATATGCATGTATACATAGGTATAAAGATGCACAGATATATGTATAGACAGACAGAATTACACAGTAAAGGTTTTGTATGAAAGACTGTTGTCTGCAAGTTATCCAAACAGTAAGAGCTATAGACACTTGTGCAGAAGTAGAGTCCATGTGGTTAAAGGGGTAATTCTCAACAACTGTATGGGAGGCACCTAAGAGGGTTAAACAACCTCCCAACCTTTCTGGTAAGGCTGAGATTAAATTCAGAAAGAAGATCCCATGTATAATTACATTCCAAAGGAGCTTGTAGAAGACTAGCAAGAACCTTCTGAAGGCCTTCCCAGAAGCCCTGGCCCCACTCAAGGTGTGATGGGAAAAGTCATGGCAGCCCGTTGGAGCCTATGGCCAACAGGGAGGCAAGGCGCACGCCTTTCCAGGTCTGTGGCGCTAACCCTGCTCGTAAGTATTCTTTATGGTCTGTCACGGACTTGGACATGCCGCTCCTAGTCCGAACCCCGAAAGGACCCCTTTTTAATTGTGTCAATTACTGCAACTGCTTTTCTAGAAGTGAGGATGGCCAAGACTTCAAATGTGATTTTCCTCTTCTACAAATTCATTTATCAATTGCCGTCAGGGAAATGTGGAGCTCAATCTTGTCAGTTACAGGAACTTCCAGTTTGTGCCAGGCTAGAAGCAAACGCTACAGTGAACACCTACTCTGCAGTTGCTACTGCACAAGTCTCCCATCCACCTTGTCAGAGCCACTGTGTGTGCAATTCAAACTGTGATGTAGTAACACCACCTCTGGAGGAGTCCAGCTCTTTTCTAGAAAGGTGGCCGCAGCCACGAGCACACTTTCTATCCAGTGAGCATGTGCTCACCTCACGATCTTGTGAGAGCCTCCACCCTCACCAAGTGACAGAAAACGGACACACTGAGCTCAATGCCCCACTTCTAGCTTATACATGTATGCATTTTTAATAAGTTCTGAAAGGGCAGATGAATGTGGGAAATGCGTAACAGGTAACTAATTCCCCCATCTGTAGCACTAACAGATACATGGCTCATTTAAAATTCTGAGTTGTGGTTCTGCTATTTGGGAATGGCTTTCTGAAACTCTGTGGGTGGATACTGGTAATGAAACAGAGAATTCAGAACGGCAGGGAGCATAAGGGCAAATAAGCTTTTACAGCAGAGTATGTGCATGTACCAAAAATAATTATACATATATAGTGGGAGGCTGGTTACCGGAGTCCACAGAGGCACTTGACTGTTCAGATAACTAATCACAAGATGAGGTCCCCCAGGACAAAAATGCCTCCAAGGTTAACCCTTCTGATTTTTAATCATAAACAACTGAATTTATTGGCCGAAGTGTCTGCACGTGTTATTGGTTTAAACGCAACAGTCTTCTTTTAAACCATGATTTTAGTCACACAAAACAAGTAACCCTCTGTGGGCCCTAAATTGTGATGAACCCCAAAATAAAAGAGAAATATGCAACTGTGAGTTTAAAAGAAGAGAAAATTTAAGAAATAAGGCATATTTTTAAAGAAGGCAAGTTGTGAAATCTCTGAAAAGATTGCTTTTCATTAACATATACAGTAAAATTAACTTTTAAAACAAGGACTAGATCGAAAGCAGAACAGAACAAAACCTTTCTTAAAATAAAAAGTAAAAAAAAAAAAGTTAGGGATATGGCTCA
The DNA here is from genome assembly GCF_030254825.1 of Meriones unguiculatus. Classification (NCBI taxonomy): domain Eukaryota; kingdom Metazoa; phylum Chordata; class Mammalia; order Rodentia; family Muridae; genus Meriones; species Meriones unguiculatus. The sequence goes on along the minus strand of NC_083363.1, from coordinate 6,055,896 downwards.
GTGACGGGGTGACGACATGGGACAGGACAGGAGTGACAATGACACAGTCTAAATCTATTTTCTGGTTCCTTCTCAAGTGGAACCTGAAAACTCATTTAAAAATCCATGGAAATGAAGCTATTTTAATAAGACAATTATATGTTTTTAACATATTCAATAAGCAAAGGATCTATTAAGATTTGTGTGTGCATGTCTGCTCCCTGTGTATACACAAACTCCAACTTCTGGTCCACAAAGACTTTCTGGCACACACAAACTCTGCCTGTGTACACAAACATTCCGCCTTCTGTTCCACAAAGACCAGAAGGTGGAGTTAAGGGCAGGCATGAACTCCCTGACTTGGTCCTCTGGAAGTGTGGCAAGTGTTCTTAATCACTGAGCCATCTCTTCTGCCTCAGCAAAGACATTTTAAACAAACTTTTAAAGATGTTCTCAGAGGTCCTGAGTTCAATTCCCAGAAACCACATGGTGGCTCACAACCATCTATAATGAGATATGGTGCCCTCTTCTGGCCTTCAGGTGTACATGCAGGCAGAATACTGTATACATAGTAAATAAATAAATCTTTTTAAAAAAGAAGAAAAAAAGAAATGTTCTGAGTGAATTATGGAGGAGATTACAGCTGACTTTGGTGGCTACAAACCACTGCGAGCAAAAAACCTCAAAGGTGGACTCAGGAGAAGCAGGAACAGGGGAAAAGAAAAAGGGAGCCAGGCCAAATGCCAGGGAACCACACAAGTACTGTGTGAGTCTGCAAGCTCTGTGCTGGCAGCCAGCCCACTTGCCTGGTGAAACTCTAGCCTGGCCTTCTCTAAAGGAACTGAACAGGCTGAACAGACAGTTATGTCCACCCATTGTCTTTCAGACTCACATTCTCTTCCTGACAACAGCTCTCAGCTTGCTTACAACCAATACTGCTGGTCAGCATACCTACCTGACTTGATCCCATGGAAAGCCTGTACTAAAAGCCCCGTTCAAGAGACACGGTAGAAGGAAGCCACCCTCTTCACTGATTCAAGCTTCTTTCTTAGACACCACCAGAGAAGCTTAGCTGGACAAATGAAAACCCTATCATGGAGAGCAATGTAAACAGAAAAACATCCTCAAGACAGCTCAGTAAAAGAAACACCATTGCTACTCACAGAAGGGACAACCTTGTAGTCAATTATGTCATGAACCATGAGAAAGAACAGACAAAGAAGCACTTTCCCTCCATCGCCCAGAGACAGGGTTTCTCTGTGTAGCCTTGGCTATCCTGGACTCGCTTTGTAGACCAGGCTGGCCTCAAACTCACAGAGATCCACGGGCCTCTGCCTTCGATTAAACACGTGTGTCACCATGTCCAACTTAAAGAGGCACTACAAAGAAGCTTGAGAGAATGGTGAGCTTACCGAGCATCCAAAGTATGATTGTTGAAATAAAATCCCAAGGGTTGAAAGAGACAACATAATTACCCTGACAGTGAAAGAGGAAACCAACGCTGTGAGACTGGAGCTAAGAGAAAGGTTATCAGTCAGCCATTCCAACTCCTAAACTGTGAGTCCCAGAAAGAAAGGAGAAAGCTAGGGTTGAGGACTATCAGACATCTCCTAGAGTGGAACAGTGATACTTGACATTTAAGGGGCCTAGCAAACTCTCAACATCTTGAATAAAACAAAGAATAGCCAGTAGGCACTTTATTATAAATCCTATGGCACTAAAGATTAAACACATGATTCTAAGTATTCTAAAGGAGACAAATTTCCAGTTATGTAACTTGTGAATGTTAAAACCAGTGACATCTGACTTCTCAGTAGTAACACGAAATGCCAGAAAACCAAGGAGGTAATGCATTCAGGGGGATCCCTACACAAACTCTCTGGAATGGCTGCAGCAGAGGGGACACTCTCAATCTCCTCTGCTGCTAAACCTTGGCGGTGTACTTGAGCAAATGAGGGGGTGAAAGAGGACAAGAGCAGGGAGCGCAGCTCTTTGGTGACATTCTAGGTTTAAAGAACATCTCATCAAGGCAAGAGTCAAAAGATGGGATGCCAGATCCAGGGATGCTTTGAATTGGCTCACCCCAACATCTAGCCCATCAGAACCAAAGCTGCAGGATCTCCATGACACAAAGTAACAACAGAATCTGAGAGGAGTCCTGGTGAAGATCCAGTATTGATAGTGTAGCAGAAGCCAGAGGCCTCAAACCAGACCAATGACTCACTGCAAAGAACATTTCCAAGTAAAGATGTGTGAACAAGAGCAGGGCAGTGATATAGCACGCCTTAAATTCCAACACTCAGGAGTCAGAGGCAGGAGGATCACTGTGAGTTGGAGGCCAGCCTTGTCTACAGAGTGAGTTCCAGGACAGCCAGGGCTACACAATGAAACCTTGTCTTGACCAAAACAAACAAGCAAGCAAGCAAGAAATCAAACACAGAGGCGTGCACCCACCCACGTTCCTCTTTGGGAAAGTACTGCTTTGGTTTACATTCATTTACGTCACTGCATTCGTCTGGACCAGCTACTCCTTGGAGATGATTTCCCCCTCATTCCAGCAGTGTTCCTGTAGCTACTTCCAGCTGATGATTCTGTCTATGTCTTTACTCAGAAAAGAATGGCCTTGGACAAGCTTTGGCTTCCCACTACATCATACAGAGGTCTTTCTGTCAATCCATCCGTGTCTGCGAGCCTAACAACAGCTTTCCCTGGTTCCACATCTCCTGACTCTTCTCATGTACCTTTCACAATCCTGTAGGGAGCCTTTTCCTTCCTCTGTTTTCCCTAACTCAACTGACATTCTGTCCTTAGGTTTTTGTTCCTCTGTATTCATTTCCTTAACAATCTACATAGCTTTAACTCTTATTTTAGACCGGCAATTCCTCAAACAGGCCAATACTTCTACTTTTGTTTAGGACTACCTACAACAGTGGTTCTCAACCTTCCTAATGCTACAACCTTTTAACACAATTACTCATGGTGACCCCAACCATAAATTATTTTGCTGCCACTTCATAACTGTAATTCTGCTACTGTTATGAATCATAATATAAATATCTGATATGCAAGATATGTTATGTAACTCCCAAAGGGGCTGCAATCCACAGGCTGAGAACAGATGATCTACAAAGATGCAAAATTTAGTTTATCCGAAACTGAAAAAAACAGTACCAAACATTTCCCTTTGCACTCTTTGTCATCAGCCCAATCTTTCCTTGCTTCCTGGGTTTATGCTTTATATATCCTTCATTCTGCCAATTTTTATTAACTGTCAAATCTTGTCAATTAATCATTTAAACATCTTTTTCAGACTCAACTCTCTTCATTCTACTGGCCACTACGGGCAGAATACCCAATAAACCAGTATCAACTGATAGGGGTTTTTGTTTTGTTCTTGATTAGGCTTTTTGTTTTGTTTCATTGTTTGTTTGTTTTAAAACAAGAGTTTCTCTGTGTACCCCTGGCTGTCCTGGAACTCCCTCTGTAGATCAGGCTGGCTTGGAAGTCACAGCGATCCACCTGCCTCTGCCTCCCAAATGCTAGGATCAAAGGCGTGCATCACAACTGCTGGCTTCCAATCTTACTGTGTATGGAGAAGAAAAAGCTACTTAACATTTGCCCAAAGGCAAAGCACTTACAGACTGAAAGACCCGCCTATAACACTCCTTAGTTTGTCTGGCTTCTAATAATAGGGTTCTGATATTTCAGGGATCTTTAAACAACCTATTCCATAGTTTACGGCATTAAAGAAAAATGACTACTGATAGTGTTTCCCTTCAACCTGAATTTTATATAACAAAACTACAATTTCTCCAGCAGCAAAAGCTCACGATTGTGACAAAGAGCCAAGGAACCAGAACACTTGAACTCTGGGATCAAACTGAGATGCCCCTCTAAAAAGCACTCCTCTATGCTCTGTGTCAGCTTCTGCCACCAGGATCTGAGTGCTGTGGATGGGAGTGCTCAGGCTAAGCAGCGCTGCACAACCCTACTGCTAGATGCTGACTCCATAGCCCAGTGTCCCTTTATCACACCTGATGATTCTGGGGTTCTGAATTCTAAGAATTTCCAGGGAGGAGTGACTTCATGTTATGCTTGCTCCTATGGTTGGCATAATCTTCTCAGTCTTCACTTAAAAAACTATCGTGTGTGTTATGTGTGTACACACACGAAACCCGAGTATATGTCTGTGCACCACATGTGTGCAGGAGTCTGCAGAGGCTAGAACAGGAGTTAAAGGTGATTGTGAGCCACCCAATGTGGCTGGGAACCAAATCCAGGTCCTATGTAAAACTAGCCAGAGCTCTTGAACACTGAAGTATCTCTCTAGCCTTGGTGGTTGCTTTTTGAAATGAACCTAAATTATATCTGCTGTTCTCTAAAGATAAAATTAAGTTGTATTTGTTTCTGAATTTAACCTGTCTCTTTATGGCTGAATTTCCAGGGGCAAGCAATGTATGTGTCACTCTTCTGCATGTTGTAGACTCAGGATTCTGTCACGGTGGCTGTTTAATACAGTGCTTAACTGGCCAACTAGCTAGAGTCATATCTGATCCTATATTCTACAGAAATAGCCATTTCTGAAATGTGCTCTACAACCACCACAGCAAGCAATACAGTAAGATTACAGTGTTACTCGCCTGTGATTATGAAGTATTCCAAAGGCATTTATCTCATGAGAGAGACGCTTTAGAAGCAAATGCAGGCATGAGGGGAAAGAGCCGCCCACCTGCTGGCAGGAGAGGCAACGGGACCGTCTCCCTTCAGATAGATGAGCAAGCAGGAAAACAGACAACACAACTTGTCTTGAAAGCAAGCAGCAAGATGAGGCAGTAAAACCCCATCAGCATACATCATCCTCTCAGGGCCCAGTGTCATCTCCAGCCTCTATTAGCGCCGCCATATCAGCGCAAGTCCCACACACTTTATCCTGTTTATAATTGCTGATGAGCAGTAATAAGGGCTCCATGCCTCAGCTCCGTCCGTTCCACTCCGGCACCCACCTATTCGGTAATAACTTTTATTTACAGCCTTGCTTGATGTGCTGTTCTATTAGGATAGCCAGGAAGCGAGTAGGGGAAAAGTCTCCTTAATGGGCAGTATCATTGCCAGGCGCACAAGATTTATACCTCAGCTTTGTGACTGTTCTATGGTGCTCATTCTGGTAAGACTGCTTTGGGCTCAAGGCTACATTCCTCTGCCAATGCCTTCTCCCAAGCACACACATCTGAAGACAGCACTGCCTAGATCCAGCCACCAAAGAAACACAAAAGCACCAGAGGAGGAACAGGTAGTAAATTTCTCTACATCCTTCAGAAACAGTGTGTAGACTCAGGCACCTTGCCCCAGTGGAGCAATAGAACAGCTAATTAATGGGTTTCCAGGCCTTTTTCTCCTTGGTAAGAGTGCAAGCTATGATAAAATAAATGACCATAAAGGTTAAAAGCGAAACAAAACCTGTTCTAAGTGTGCTTATGAAGCTAAGCACACTGACTTTGCTCAAACATGCAGACAGAAAAGGTTCAAATCCAAGCACCACGTGTTTCCCTCATCGATCTCATCCTGGCATAATCTGCTCAGTCTACTGCTCTGAAACAGCAACAAGCCATGTCACAGCATGAACACATGACTGGTAGCAAGAGGACACTGCACCCATTCACAGTTACTGTTTAAACCGAGAAAGCAGCACCTCGCATTTGCTCAACTCTATGAACTGTATGTGGTCTTTTAAACTGAATGTCCTGCATGGAGTCATCTACACACCTAGTGCCTTAGTTAGTCCTTCATTTCATTCTAACACAAACACCTGAGACACAGTGACTAAGTAATTAAAAAAAATAACTACCGATACAAAAAAAAAAAAAGCATAGGCCATTTTCCTTTACTTCTTCAACTGTCAAAACCCACATCCTGGAATTTCAGTCAGTATGACACAGCATCATAGACTACAGTGGGAACATGGGAAGGCACTACATTTTCAATTAAAAAAAAAGAAAGCTGCAACTCTGTCAAGTATTTTATATTCATTCTGGCCCCCAACTCCAGGATCAAATGAACCCCCTAGAGACCTAAGATGATGAATGCACAAGGTAAAACATTTTTTAATACTTTTTTCCTTGCCATGGCAGATTTACTGTTTTGATCTTTCCTCAATGGTTACATTAAATGCAAATAAAAAAGAAAGGTTTATATCTTCCCTAATATTCTACTGATAGGAACTTGCATATTACATAAGTAGGTCAAATTTCTAATTTTCTGCCTCAAATGCTGAGCCTGCAGACCAGAGGACAAGCTCTATCTGGAGGACCAACAAGAAAGAAAAAGTGAGCGACATCTGAGCTCACACCTGGAGAGGAGAGGACTGGACAGCACTTTTGGCAGAGCCACCCATGTTGATAACACTGACCAGGTGCTTCAGGTACAGTGTGCCCGCTGAAAGGTTTTCAAGAATCTCGACTCTGTGGAGTTAAACCACACAACCACAGGGACTGTCAAGGTTTGCAGGCCGCCTCGGCCTAACACCACCACGTGAGAAGAGATTTTATAGATCGTCTTGTTAACCCACAGCAATAAAACCTTTCCCTTTTAACTGGTTCTGAACACTGATATGAAGGGCATTTAGCACATCAGTCTTCTCTCAGCTCCCAGGTGCAAGGGGCTCCTTCTAGCTTTGAAAGAATACACAGTAATATCCTCAGCAGACTAACCAAGAACAGTGAAGAAATGGGCTAGGGAGAAAGAAAAACAGCAAAAACAAAACAAAACCCGAAAAACAATGAACTATTACAAAGCTCTTCTAGTTATTGTTATTGTTCACTGAACTGAAAGAAAAATATGTGACCCAAAAAAAGATAAACATGTAATAAAGGAGGAGCCTCACAAGCAAACCTGTGCTTCTTCTAGGTTTAAAAATGTTTAACCCCATTTAAAAAGACAGTTTCTAATTCCATCCACTTTCATCTCAGGCCTCGCAAATGGTTGTGTTACTGGCTGCTCTAATTATATAACTACGTTTTAACATACAAACTACATTTTAGACCATCATTTTCAAGTATTATCAGAGTGAATATTATCTACCCAACATATCTGTTGGACAAAAGTAAAAGGAAGTGTAGATACAATGGAGAAATTCTACTGTTTGTTCCAGTCAAATTTGCCTGTGACTTACTTTTTCGATTAAACTTCAGAGATAAAGGACTATAAAATAGAAGGAAAATAGCCTTATAAGGATAGTCAGCTAGAGAGTTCCCTTTCCCCATATGCCAAAATGTCTACCCTGGACACACCCAATATTCTACTTGAAAGGCACTGAGGAATGAAGTCCCTTACATCACTTCTTAAAGACTCGACTAGACAGACTTTCTTCAAGTCCAATCAGAACCAGGCATGGCTCCCTATATGCGGTCCAGGACACATTTTTGTTGTTTGTTTTTCAACTTGGAGTTATCTGGGAGGAACAATTAAGAAAATGCCTCCATTCTTACAGTCTGTGGGAAAGCCAGTAGGGTACTCTCTTGACTAATGACTGGTGTAGGCAGGTCCAATAAGAAAGCAGATAGAGCAAACCAGGAGTAATACTCCTCCATGGCCTCTGCTCCAATACTTGCCTTGCCTTTCCTCCCCAAGTTACTTTTGGTCACGGCCTTTTATCAGAATGATAACCCTAAGACAATGTCCACTACAACTTTAATTTTGAAATTCATGGGTAACAAACCCCAGCAAAAGAACATTTCTTTGCTGCAACTGAAAATAAATCTTTAAATAAGAAAGCCTAACAAAAAGCCAAAATTTCCCTTTCCCACAAAACACTTTAACCACAAAAATAAGTAATGAATTTCTACATATAAATAATATTGTGAAAGAGCGGAGTGCAGTGGTGTACATCTTTAATCCCAGCACTTGGGAGGCAGAGGCAGGCAGATCTCTGTGAGTTCGAGGCCAGCCTGGTCTACAGAGTGAGTTCGCCCAGGCTGGCATCAAATGTGAGGAGGGTCTGAGGAGGGTCTTGCGCCCCACTTGCTAGGTGCTGTTTGTTTGCCAGGGAGGGCACCACACTCAGCAAAGGAGCCTTTTCTAAGGTCACTGTAAAATCAAGCCTGAGGAGAGCTTGGCTGGTCAGTCGGGTCTCAGGACTCAAGCTAAAACTAGACTGTAAGGTAAGTGTTTATTTCCTGCAAGCGCCTGTGCAGCCTGCCTGGAGACCCTCAGGGAGACACGCCACCGAGCTCATGTTACTAGCATGAACCCTGTCCATAAAGAACTAAACATAAGGATTAAAGAATATTCCAGTCATGCAGCAGTAACTTATGATTCAGAAGCAAAGTATCAGAACCTCCACTATAGGCAACATACCGGTTACAGGACAAAGGGGGTGAAAAAAAGATGGACAGCATCAACCTGCAGTATTCAGAGCAAATCCTTGATTTACCTCTCAAAATCCAGAAGCCTTATCCTCTAAAGCCTCCTCAGGTGAGTCTGCCTTGCCACAGCAGCCTTCTGAGGCACAAAACAGACATCTCTAATGCACAGCATGTGAACTCACTGAGACTTTCAGTGCCCATGCTGAGAAACCACAACTTCAAGAGCTGCTCTAGACACTGATTTCTAATGAACTGTATTAATTTCTCTTCTATACCAGAAAGTCTCAATCATTTTCTAGCTAAGTCATTCATTCACCTATACAAAGGTTTAGAAAAGTCAGAACTCAATGCTTCTTTTATCATTCACATACCTAAAAATATTATATTCAATTCCTACTATGATACTGAAATGTATACTAATATGATACTGAAATGCAGAAAAAAATGTGGTGGACATAAATGTAATTAACAAAGCTGGGCATGACACTGAGTACTAATAGTTCTAGTTAGTCATTCCTTCTTAAAATATCTACCACCCCTCTAATGGGTGCAACAGTATACATAATCAAATTAATAGTACAGTTTCAGTAGGAAGGGACCCCAACTGCTCAGGCTCTGATGGTTTCCTCACAGCTGGAAGCCATTTTGGGAGTCTGTGAAATCTTCAGGAGTTGGAGCCTGAAGACTGGGAGCAAGTCTCTAGGGACGAGCTTCTGAAGGCTACACCTCCAGGCTCCTGATTCTGCTCTGAGCCGAGTCCTGATCCACCAACTGTGAACAGCACCAGCCACACGTTCCCCTCCCACAGCACATCCTCCCACCACATTAGGCTGACACCTATGAAGCAGCCAAAATGAGCCTTCCCTCCCTTAAGTTGTTCCCATTGGGCAACTCTGTCAGTCTGAAAAAGTGATGGAGAACAAGCTGCTGTGAGACTGTTCTGAAAATGAGTAGGAAGGAATGTAGAATGGGCTAAAGAAGCCCTACAGTGTGGCAAATAGTTTCAGGGACCATTCTTATTGAAGTCTAGACCAAAATGTGAATAGAAATGTGACAGTAAAGACTGAGCTCATGAGATTTTGGATGGGAATCTTGACTCTGCAGGAAACAGGATTAGAAGCTGTTCCTGTTACATTCTGGCAAAGAATCTAGCTAGATCTGGCTCATACCCTAAATATCCTAAGCGAGGCTGATTTAAAAACAAAAACCAACAACAAACTTATCTGGCAGAGACAACTTCAAGCAGGGTAACACTCAGACTGGCACGCTCAATACTCACTACTTCAGTAGGTTTATAGTGAACAATCGAAATAAAACAAGGCAGAAAGATGTGATAAAGGTACAACTGGGCAAGAAAAATAGTACGACAGTGCTTAGAACTGGGGACAGAGCCGTGGGTGGAGGAGATTGACACCATCAGCTGGCAGTGGTGGCACACGCCTTTAGTCCCAGCACTTGGGAAACGGCGGCAGGCAGGTCTCTGCATTCAAGGCCAGCCAGGACAGTACAGAGAAACCCCTGACGAGTGCCGCACCAGGGTGTTGCTCTGCGTCTGCACAGACGGCCTGTGTGAATGTCCCCAGCAACGGTATTCACGGGAGCCAAGGCTGTAAGCTACAAGGAGAGAGATTCTGCTGTTTCTGTTTCAGAGTATAAAAGGTCTGAATTAAGTTATGAAGAACATCTCAACTGTGACCTTTAGAAAACAATATGAATACAAACCTTGAGATATTTTAAACAGCAGGAAGCATTCTAGAAAGGCAAACCATTTAAAATAAATTAAGCTATAGGCTAAGGGATCAGTGGGCATTAGGTCTGCTTTTTAAAGGACTACAAGATTCATGACCTCATGTTAAATAAAAATGTCACAGATGCAAAGATGTTTGGGGCACCGCCCATTGGAAAAAACTGGATTTAGCAGACCCACAGCTTTTAACATCAACAAGTAATTCCCCAAACTGCTAAGATACTGTAACAAGTCGGTATTTTCTTTTATATAAAGCTTCTTTATGCTTTCATCGTCTATTATTATTTTTTTTTTAAGAGATCCAGGACTTAGACAAACTGGACAATACTCTGCACTTCAAGCCTTTTTCTGCATCTTAGCGTCCTTGGGATATCAGCAAGTTGGTAAATCTTGATGCCCACTTTCTTGGAACTAGCTGCCAGCGCTATGCAGTCAACATGACTCCTAGGAACATCACTCTCACTTCCATTCAAATTCTACCCAATCTCAAGTATAAAATACATCATATTGCAATTGATGAAGAAAAAAAAAAAAAGACTAGACAATGCCCTGGGGTGTGCACTCCCAACTAGAACCAGCAGCCAATTTCTAGGAAGACTTCAGGTAAGGATGTGTACATACCTGCACCACAGGATCTTTTGGTTGGTGTGATTAACGAGACATGAGCTGTGTCTGTGCATGGCCCACCTAGAAACAAAAAAGCAGGCACATCAGTCAGGTTCCTTCCACATGGCCATAGCTGCCACCATGATCAAGAGAAACCTGCAAATGACAGGCTCCACCTGCAAGTATCCTGGGAGCGCATGGAGTAGCTCGGCATTTGAGTCCATAGAGCTCTGGTCTCTATGTGTAATGCAGTTTTCATAAAACATTCCTAAGTCTCACATAATGCCAAGAAGTTAGAAAAAAATAAAATTCAGATCCAGGAGAGAAGAAATTACTCAAATGTAGGGGGAACTGAGTTCTTCCACAAAGCAACCAGGGAAGCAACTGTCATTTTTTAATCTCAGTGGTCAGTGTATTTTAGTCAGTGGTCACTGTAAAATTGGCCTTAGTTAAAGAATGGCAGTCCCCAAGGAGTAGCAAAGGGCTTAATTAGAAGAAACAAGGATTGTTTCTGTAAAAAACAAAAACAAAAAACAAAACAGACACAAAAACAAACAAACAAATAAACAAACAGTTTTCCTCTAAGAAGTATGGCTGATGTATCTTCATGGGACCATGGTGGGCTCAGAGGTCTGACATACAGAGTGTGAAAAGGGCTTAGTCAATAAGAGGGAGGCTTCCTGGAAAACAGCACTTTCATTCTGTAGGATAAAGAGCATCAATACAACATGAAGATGATACTGATTACTCTTCCCCAAAACTCCCCAGTGACTATCCATCTTTAAAAACAGGAAGCTGCTATACACATCTGAAGGGCAGTAATTTTCAACCTGCCCTGAGAAAGCAGTATTGGTGACCACAAAGGAACAGAATGCACAGGCAAACGTCATATGTTATCCTGAAAAGGGCTTTCAGGTGATGACCAGCAGAAAAAAAGTTGGCACAGTTTTATGTCACCTATGATTAGACTTTCTATCACTGAAATTAATCAGTGAAAAGGGAGAGACATGAAAGACCTCCAAGACCCGTCACTAGACGCAGTTTCAGCAAGGTCACGGAAAAGACTTGAGGATCCGAACTAGGAAGTCTGCCACCAACCCACTCTTTCCTTAGCAAGGCCACACGGCAACAACCCTCACAAGCTCTATGACACAGGAAGAAAACAACAACAACAACATACTTAATAGGAAGAAGAACCAGGTGTGCTGCTCACTTCCAAAAGACTTACACACCCACAGCGTAACCACAGGTTAGCTCCACAGTTTGCAATCTTACTAGGAGGCAGAATTTATGAACATAACAGCACTACATAGCAGCAGTAAGTGGCTGTGTGGAGAAGAGTCAAGTCCAAAGCACGAGACAGGTAATGAACGTCACATGCAATCAAGGGGAAGGACACTCATCACCTGCAAAAACCGAGAATTTGAAAATGAGGCAAGAAAAATTAGAAAACTCCCATAGACCTTTCAGAGGGCAGAGCTGTTTGTTTCTACAAATCTCACCTTCACCAGAGAAAGCTTAAATAGACTGACATCTCAGGGGCTTAGAGGGACAACTGAGTCTTGAAAATAAGCAGCAGGAAGAGGCAGTGAGCCGAGTCACACATAAACCAGACAGTGCCCATCTTCTCCAGGCTTTTAAACTCTGACTTATGGCTCCACAAAATACTGGGGTTCACACCTCCATGTATTTTGCTGCTGCTACTGTTGTTGTTAATGGCAACATTCCCACTTTGGGGACACAACTGGCTTTTCTAGAAAATGACATTCTCTGTTCCCATTTCTCTCACAACAAAAAGGAACAAAAAAGTTGTCAATAGCCAGGGAGTTTGTGGACTATCTCTGCAAAAAGGCTTCATAAGCTGTGAGGCTTTCTGTTGTGTCTCATCACAGTGGGCATTTAACACACTCATGAATTGACAATATGAACTGGTGGATTTAACTTGGAAAGCAAACAGATTTTTAGAAACTTTCTAATGGAGGTATACTATAAAGGGACTGAAAAGAATGGAATACAGGTCGAGAATCCTTAATACAAAATACTTAGGATCAGAACTGTTTTGCATTTGGGTGTTTTTTTTTTTAATTGGACAGGAATATTTCATATAGAGTTATCTGGAAGATAGAAGATCCCAAGACTGAATATCATACTCTGTTATACTTCACCCAGACCCTGTACACATACTGAGCTACCTGCACATACAAAGTATTTACTGGCCCAGGAGATGAGATCAATTATGGAATTTATCTCCCAAGTGTATGATTTTGTAGCACTTTGGGTATCTGGGTTAGGGACACTGTCTTAGCTGGTTTTATGTCAACTTTACTCAACTTAGAATCATTTAGGAAGAACCACCGTAAGGGCCAGGGGGCGAGCCTGCAGTGCCTGTTACCGATGAATGGTTAATGAGGACGGGCCAAGCCCATCACGTGGGTGGTTCCATCTCCAGGCAGGTAGACCCGGACAGTGTAAGGAAGCAAGCCAGTAAGCAGCACCCCTGCATGGCCTCAGTTTCTCTGCAGGTTCCTGCCTTAAGTCCCTGCCCTGACGTCCCAGGAAAACAAGGACCTAAGCTGTAAGATGAAATAAACCCATTTTTCAAGTTGGTTTTGGTCATGGTGTTGAATCAAAGCATAGAAACATAAATTAAGTGGTACTAGAATGAATTATTTAATGACTATCAGACAATATATCAGAACATCTTCTGAGATTCTTTAAAAGCAGACTCCTGGGGCTAAAGAGATGGCTCAGTGGTTGATAGAGACACATATACACTGAATGTGGAGTAAGGAAGTGAGACTTCTAAGCCAGCGGGATACACTATAAATATTAACAGTCTGGTAACTTACAAATGCTGATGGTTTTCTTCCATTCCTAGTTCAGTATCAAGAGTTCCCACACACAGTAAGCTGTGGAGAAAGGTCAGTAGGAGTGTACCAGAATGCTCTCTTTCGTTTTTTTTCTTTTGGTTTGTTTGGTTTGGTTTTTCTAGACGGTCTCTCCATGTAGCCTTGACTGTCCTGGACCTGCTTTGTAGACCAGGCTGTCCTGGAACTCACAGGGATCCATCTGCCTCTGCCTCCCTGAATGCTGGGATTAAAGGCATCAGAACACTTTCTTAAAGAACATCAATAAGCCATCCAGGAAAGATATGAGTAGGGAGAAGTTGTGGAAATATAATGAAATAATTCCAAAATAATGAAAGAAATGTCTGGAACTCATAAATGAACACCCCGTGTTTGCAAGTGCCCGGGTAATTATCAAATAAAAGAAAATTTACCTCACCTGAAGGTTAAGAGTTTACCTCTTTAGAAAAAAATTCCTAGTCAATAAATCTCTGTAGGCTTTGGCAAAAAATGCAAATAGCCTTACAGCTACAGAACACAGCTCCCCATGCATCACCACAGAAGTGTTCTCCAGAGGGCTTGTTAAACCAGCAGCCGAACCCAATGTATTCACTCCATTACAGTAAAGCACAGACACAACTACAGTTGAGCCATGAAACACTGACAAGAGTAACTGGCAATGATAATATATTTCAGCTTTGATAATTGGACAATATTATAAATGGAGAACTTGGAATTAACTTCGGGCTGATAGACAGTAATCTATGAAACATTGTAAACCACAGACCAAAAGCCTGTGAACACCACATATGCATCCTACATTAACTATGTGTCATCTAAACCACATTTTTTTTTTTAGGGGGGAGGGGGGTTCGAGGTAAGGTTTCTCTTTATAGCTTTGACTGCCTGGCTGTCCTGGAACTCACTCTGTAGACCAGGCTTGCCAGGAACTCATAGGGATCTACCTGTCTTTACCTCCCGAGTACTGTAATCCAAGGTGAGCAACACCCCACCCCACCTCATCCGCACTGGCCAAATCACACTGTCTTGAAGGGGGGGAAACCAACTAGCCACTAGAGAGATTAAGCTGCTCTTATACAATTAGTTACAAACCAACTGTTAAAATAAACCAACTGTACGTAATTATGGGAAGGGTTTCTGTCAACAAGAAAAATACTGTATGTGTCCAATGTGGTTCCAGTACACAAAATGGTATCTACTGCACCAAAACTGGCCCAGTGTTCATCTATGCATGCTCTATGCTGAGGGAACTGACACATGGACCTACAGCTCACTCACTATCAGCCATCTTTGCTCCCTGAAGCAGGATGGAATAAACTCAGAACAAGAGTGAGGTGAGGAAGCCACTGCATGACTGTGGATTGCACAGGTGAAGACAGTGAAGACAATAAATACATTTCTAAGCAGGGGGCAACTAAAATCATGATCCTGTGACCCAGAGAGGCTCAAGACAACTGGTGATACCAAAAAACGCATTACTATTTAGTGCTTACAATTTCAAGACAGGGAGCCCAGATGCTAATGGAGAGCAGAGCGTGTCCCACTGAGCAGCCCAAGGATCCTTCTACAGGTAAAGGGGAAGTTCAGTGCCGGGCACAGAGCACCTCTACTCTACAAAATTCAAGGTCCCTTATACTGCAATCGATTCCATAGATGATCAGGCGACTGTGGCTGTGAGAAGTGGACCAATACACCTGGATGAGCAATGCTCTCCAGCACGCAGAAACCAAGGCACAACAAACACGAAACACAGGATTCCTCCTATACCTTCAAGTAGAGAGCAACACTCTACTCTGAAAGGGTTAGTTATAAAAAGAACCAAGGCTGGTTGTTTTTGGCTTCTGGTCCCACCAATCTTCATTGCCTGTAGTGAAACCATGTGCTAAAGCATGTCAATTAGGAAAAAATAAAAAAATAAAAAGCTGTCAAGGAGTCAGTCAGCTAAAATTACCTAACGCTCAATAATCAAATATTCTACTATCATCCCTTCCAAGGTAACTGCAAAACATTAATATACAAAAATAGCCACTCCTTGAGCAGATTTACAACACTTCACTTTTCTTGCTTAATTAACATGACATTTACATAACAGTATCTAATTAATTCCCAACGAAAGGCACTGTGGGCTTATTAGGAATGTATCATCCATTTCTAACCAGCTGGTCAATTTCACTTCATCAGAATCCACATGCTGTGTACTCTGCAGCAGCTCACTCTTCCAGGCTACCATTCCAAAGGTGACCTCAGAGAGAACCAACAGCCATAATTCACTCCTCTTGGAGATTCAGAATTGAGTTTGCTGATGAAGCTTTTCAAAGAAAGTGTGTGTGTGTGTGTGTGTGTGTGTGTGTGTGTGTGTGTGTGTTGGGGGTGTGCTGAGCAATACAAACATCAACTTGTATCTTGCTGTGATCATGTTAAAAATAAAAATATTCAAATAATCTATTTCTCGAGTAATAAGTAGTCCCTCTCTGCAAGCCTTCAACATGTGGGGATTTTAAATAGCCAAGCACTGATAGCAATACCAACCAAGGGCTGACAAGGCTGCGGGAGAAACAAGTCACCCCTCCCCACCCCAATCACCCCACACCCACAATCCACAAGCTAGTATAATCAGAAGGGACATGTCTAATCTATCTATATAACTGGGTTTGAAACGCTCTATTGATTGAAAACAAGTAAACATGAAGATATAAAGGGTGAGAATCTAAGTTTACAGAAAACCAGCACAGATGATGGCCCTCACATTTATCCAAATGAAACTCCTAAATTAAACTACTTAAGAGACTTGTTACAGAATTTAAGTGCTGCTTTCTCTGTGAGAAGTTCTAATCCTTACAGTATGCCCTCTGATAAATCCCTAATTTAGATCTGAATAGTGTAGATTTTCACAATGAGCCAGGCCTTACTACTGGCATATTAAATGCCACAGCTATTGCGTCTCACCACCCTAATAATTACAATACTGTGAAATAATTTAAAAAGTCATACTAATTAAAACAGTTGTTTTTAAACCACATTTACATGTGAATCTAGCATGGCAGCTCCTAAATGTTCAGTCTTCGAGTCACCTTTTTATATTTAAAATGACTGAGGGTCACAAAAAAAACCTTTGGTTTACATGTACTACACTATGCTTACATGATACTTTTGCCTATCTGAGATTTAAAAACACAGAAGCATTAATGCCTTATTTAAATTAACAAATTTTAATAAAAACTATTCTTTTATGAAACATAACTATTTTTTTAACTATAGAGCCCCAGGTGTAGATGGCGCTCGGGTTTGCACCTGCATGGACAGCACGCCGGCTGCGGCGTTCGCGGACGGATGCACCTTCACACTGTGGGAGGCTGACTTCACAGCGCCTGAGAGGGACCACAGTTCTCAGACACAGTTCAGAACTTCCGGTACCACACAGCAGTGAACCCTAAGGTTGACAGACTTCCCAATTCTCCCACACTCCTCCCAAACAGAGACTAATCCATTCTCAAAACATGTTAACATGGAAGTAAATAAAGTCAACTGACATGAAGCCACAGTCACCATTCTCAACCAGGGCATTCTGTTTTTGCTGTTTATGTAAGTAACTACAGCGTTTCATGGAACTCAACTCATTCCAAGTAAGCAGCTAAATGTGCTCAGTACTAGTTCCTCAGGGTGAGAACTAAGGACAAAATGCTGTGAACTGAGATGTCATCCTGGGAATCAAAACCAGAGTCCCTTTGAGAAAAGCAAAAACAAATAAACAAACAAACAAAACAACAACAAAAAAAACCCTCTAATTTTACACACTGCTTTTGTTGCCTCATGACAAACTACATTTAATATGGGTATGAAATCAGGGGCTGTCACCCATCTAATTTAGGCTTTGATTCTATTTAACTAAACCCAAATGGGATCTGAATATTTGCATTTCTACCATCAACGAAAGCATGATTTTCATATCACCGATGGAGATACTCGGCATTGGAGGATTTTTTGTTTCTTTTTTCACCTCCCTTTCCCCTCCCCTCCTTCTCTCTCTCTCTTTCATTTGTTTTCAAGACAGGGTTTCTCTGTGTAGATATGGCTGTCCTGAAACTCACTGGTGTACACCAGGATGGCCTCTAACTCAAGAGATCTACCTACTTCTGCCTCAATGTTTTCCTTTAAAAAAAAATTATATATATATAATTATATATATATATCTGGAAAAATTGCTCGGAGGTTAAGAGCACTTGCTGTTCTTGCAGAGGAGCTGGGTTTGGTTCCCAGCATTCACATAGTGGCTGCTCAACTGTTTAACTCAAGTACTGGGGGGATCTGATGCTTTCTTTCGGCCTCCTTGGATACTTCATGTACATGGTGTACATGTATATACACAGACATAACACGCCTAAACATAACACAAAAGTAAATAAAATAAAACAAAGGTAGTAAGACCATTCTTATAAATCTTGTCTGCATTGAAAATTGCAAGGACCTGCTCTGCCCTCCTCAGAAAAGGATATGACTTGTGTTGTACTCTTTGTAAGAAGCCTCAGGAAGAATCAAAGAAGACATCTATCTATCCAGGCCAAAGGTGCTGTCCCATGCAGTTTTAAAAGGGACCAAGGACAGAGCCTTTTCTATGTCACTGCTCAGTCCCTCCAAAGCCCTATACTAGCCCTGAGTTAAGAGTGTTACTGAGGGTTGGAGAGGTGACTCAGAGGTTAAGAGCAATGGCTGCTTTTCCAGAGGTCCCAAATTCAATCCCCAGCAACCACATGGTGGTTCACAACTATCCATAATGAGATCTGGTGGCCTCTTCTGGCGTGCAGGCAGAATATACTTTTTTTAAAGAGCTACTGAATGAAAGACCCTACACGCAATCCACACTGCTAGGTCTTCGGGAATGTCTCTCTGCCATGAGTAACTGGGATTGTCACAATTTGAATATGTGTCAAAGGGTTGTACTGACATTCTGAAACTTTAAAACTCCTTTGCTAAAGTGGTACCCTAGTGACAGACTGAAACATGAAATGGCTTATGAAACAATAAAAGAAATGAATATAAAATATAGTCATATGGTTGGCCTTTTTGAGGAGGGGGTCCTGGTAGCTCTCAATTTTCAGAGAACTGCATAAACACAGTACTATTTCCACAAAGTTAGAATGACTACTTCTAAGACATCTAGCTGGCCGCCCCTCTTATGACTTTGCAGCCAAACATTTTGCCATCAACAAAGCTGGGTTTACTTTAAAGTCATCAGTGTCACCAATTTCCTTTACCTATACCAAACAAAAACATGACAACTGCAAATGCTAAATTGGTATGGCATAACGTCCTTATTCACCGTGGCCTTTATCTTCTGACAAGTGCAGAGCGTTTAATCTAATAAGAATGTCTTTTGAATCTCTCTCAAGAGCTCTTCAAAACCGAGTCAGGCCAGCAGTAACTATACAATCTTACAGCTGTCAGGGAAGACTATGAAAACAAACCTTTAGGTCTCAGGCCTTAGAGACCCTGCACAGTAAGTGTTAGAAATTCACTAGTCTTCTCTCTCAGAGGAAAAGAAAATCTTAACAAGGGAAATTCAGAAGATAAAAGAAAGACCCATGAGTTGAAAGTTCCTTGACGAGAGGCAGGTGGCTACCTACACTGGATGAGACACGCATACAGAGACATCTGTTACATCAAAACTCTGAAAAGAACTGTCACAAGGACACACACACACAACTTCTAAATTTTACGCCTTTAGATTACTGAATTATATCATTAAACATTCAATGTATTATTATAAATTAAATGAGATCTTTAATGTATCAAAACATATAAAGTACTTGGGAGTGGGGGGAAGACAGGGTTTCTCTGAAGCCCTGGCTGTCCTAGAACTCACTGTAGACCAAGCTGGCCTCAAACTCAGAGATCTGCCTATCTCTGCCTCCCAAATGCGAAGATTAAAGGTGTGTACCACATCACCCAGCAATTTATTGCAGTTCTAAAAAGTAAACAAACAAAGCAAAACACTAAAGTGTCCCTACATATTTATAGTAAGAACTGTCTGGGCACTGCACCAGCACCATGCCAAGCGATCCGAGGTCAAAGAGAGCAGTGTAAAACAGAGGCTTTGCTTGTTTGGAGCCTGGAGTCTAAGCTGGTAGGGAAGAATGAGAACCCAAGTCTAAAAGGTAACAATAAGAGACAGTTTGAGAGTAAGTGTCATAGATAAGTAGTCCAGGAGTTCCTTAAGGGAAACAGTCAGGGTAACAAAATGATTTTGAGCTGGGGCTCAGAGGAGCATGAATGGAATGTTTCCATGAGTGCCCGGTGAATCCTAGGCAAAGAAAAGCAAGCACCTGTTCTAGCAAGAGCAGGTCCATTAGCCACACTGGGGGCTAGATTTAGAGGAGGACCTCTAACACAAGAATCAGAATCTAAAAGAAGACATGAAACTGAACGGGCAATGTGTTGGGAGGCGGAGGATTTGGGGGAAGGGTGAATAAGAACTGGACATGATCAAAACACACCACATACATACATGCAATTTTAAAAGAATAAACATTACTTAAAAAAAGAATCTGGATACCACACTGGAAGTGGTGAGTCAATGAGAAATTTTCCTTTTCTAACACAACTAACACTGGCAAATTCATCTGGCAGGTCATTTTGTACTAGGAAAATCCCAGAAGCAAGAAGAGAGATTATGGATACAATCCTATTTTTTAAAAAATGGATAGCAATATCAACTCCCCAGATTTAATTTTTCCAGGTAATTAACTACATACAGGATCATAAACAAATGAAAATTAGGAACTATAAACAATACTACACGTAACTTAAAATTTAGGGCTGGGGAGGTGGCTGCTTCAGTGGTAAACTACTTGCTGTATAAACATGAGAACCAGAGTTTAGATCTCAACTACTCAGTTAAAACTCAGGTTGACGCGAGAGCCTGCCTATAATCCCAGCACGCAGGAGGACGACAGAATCCTGGATCAGGCTGGCTAGACAGACTAGCAGCAGAACAGGTGAGCTCAGGAGCCAGGCCTCTCAAGTATCGTAACTCTCAACCAGAAAAGAAGCTGAAGACCCCTGGTGTCAGCCCTGGGCCTCCCCAACACGCTACGCCAAACACTCAGCTGCATGTATGCATGAGCCCACCCACCATGTAAGCACGCTACACACACACACACAGTCACTTTTAGTTTGTACACGTGGTGTAATAATATACTTTAAAGTTTGGAATACCTTTAATAGAAGAAAAAAAAAATTAAACAGGGTTTCTCTGTGTAGCCTTGGCTGTTCTAGACTCACTTTGTAGACCAGGCTGGCCTTGAACTCACAGCAATCCAAGTGCATCTGCCTCCCAACTGCTGGGATTTAAGGCTAGTGCCATCATGCTCAACAGAAGAAAGTTTTTAAAATTAAGAATCACATGTAATTTTTTTTCAATAATCTAGAAACCTAGATAATGATGTTATAGTAGTCCTGTTATTTGCAGGGGCTGTACATCCTTCAAGGCCCTCCAAAGACACCTGGACCTGCAAACAGTATCAAACTCTGTATCACTTTGTTTTTACTATCCATGTTTACAAAAAAGTTTAATGCATAAATGAGGTCCAACAAGAGATTACCATGAATAATGGCATAGAAAATATATAGCTGCAGTAGAATTGTCAAGAAAACTGTTACTAGGCTTCTGTGGCCATCAGTAAATGCACTAACATCTACTTTGGCATAAGCATTGCAAGCCATGGCAGCCAACCTGAGGCCCGAGACTATGGTGTCAATAGGCAGGCAGCACACACAGCATGGTCAGGTAGGCAAAGGAAGGACCCCTGGACAGGATAAAGTGGAACAACACAAAATATAAAATTTAAGACTTAATCTCTTCTCCAATTTCCATTTTTTATTTAACAAAGATTTATTATAAGAATATATGAGGCATTCTGACACGTGTGGGGGGGGCTAAATAATCAAAGAACATGATCAGGCAAATTAGTCACTGCTGTTAACCCCAAGTTTGAAAATGCCATCATATTTCATGTGACTCCCTGCAGAGAGAGGTTCTGAAGTTGAAGAAGAGGGACAAAGAGCAGCAGGCAAAGAAAGTGATAATTTTGCTTTAGTTGGGCTCTTACTTTTGACAAGTTAAAGGTCAAATGACACCTCAGCTACTTGAACAAGGTAGAGCAGAAATACTTTATACAAGCAAACACTCAAGCCCTGCATCCAGACAAGAATTAACTTATAGCTATTTGATTTAATAAAATATATAACAGACATTCCCAAACTGCTCTGCAAAGTATCAATCTTTCAGAACAAGGCCTTAATGAAAGCAACATTGTCTGTAGAACCAGCCTTAGAATTAATAAATAAATGTTCAAGAGAAAAAAACTTTAAATTAAAATTAAGAGACATTTAAAGTTTGGGCATTCTTTATTACAGGAGAGAATCTTCCACTTTGAGACTATTATATATCAGAAAAGCTCCATCTGTTGTATAATTATCTCTGATAAACGGCTTGATGCTTCAAGCTTCATTAGAGAAAAGGGAAGAGAAAAGCACACACAGAGAGAACAGTAAATAAATTGCCCCTCCATATTTCACTTAAAACCAGCCCAGCAGGAAACCATAAAATATTTTTAATAGGTAATATTTTCCAAACACTTTACTGGAAGCTGCTATCCTGTTTTGTCCAATATCTGCCCTCCTACAGAAGCCAGTCTAAAATGGGGAAAACTGGCTCCCTTTACAGATTACTATAAATTTAATTGGAAAATCAAATAAAAAGCTTATCTACTTGGTGGCAACGATACTCACTTTGCAGACAGCAGCTCAGACTTTGCCAGATCCAACAACAGGCTATAAAGTACATATAAAAAGGCACTGCAACCCAGGAATAATGATTTACCTCTACAGTTCTGACACTCAGGAGGTAGAAGTAGGAGAATTGCAAATATGAGACAAGCCCAGGCTCACTGGTGAGGTTTGTCAACATACCTCAACCACGTTTTTCAAATCTCTGGTGAGCTAAGGGATCACCGGAAATCTGCTTCCGAGGAAGCAAAGGGCATCTTCCACAATCAAAATAATTTAGGGACAACTCAAGAATGTTCTCATAGCATCATTTTGGGGATTAATGTCATATATTAAAGGAAAATTCAAGAGTTTGGTACCAGCCTAAGCAACTTGTCTCAGAGTTATTATTGCTATAAAACACCATGACCAAATTTTTTATTTGGCTTACATATCCACACTGTAGTCCATTATTCAAAGAAACTAGGACAGGAACTCAAGCAAGCAGGAACCTGGAGGCAGGAGCTAAAGCTAAAGCTAGTACTTACTTGGCTGCTCAGCCTGCTTTCTTATAGAAGCCAGGACCACCAGCCCAGGGATGGCCCCACCTATATTGGGCTCACTACCTATAATAGGCTGGGCCCTCCCCACACCAAACACTAAAAAAAATGCCCTACAACTATTCCTCAACTGAGGTTCCCTCCTTTCAAATAATGCTGGCTTGTGTCAGTCAAGTTCAAATAAAACTAGGAAGAACAGCAATACAATAAGATCTTGTCACACAACAAAGCAAACCCAAAACCCAAACCAGAGGAAAACTTGACTCAAACAAACAACCTAATAAGATAACTTAAGGAACTAGAAAAGCAACAAACCAATCGGGAAATCTTTAAGGAAAGGAGGAACCAAAGCAGAAACAAGCAAAATTAATACTTGAAGAAAAAAAAAAAAAAGCACAAGAAAGTAAACAAAATAACAATAGTAAAAATAAGGGGGAAATTTAGATTCAAATAAATAAAATCAGAGACAACAAAATGATGGCACAAAAATACAAAGGATCACTGGTAACTTTACATATAACTAGTCACCTGAAATCTGAAAAATCTAAGGAGAGATGGGTAAAATAGTGTCTTAGGCTGACCAACAATGAGGTAGCAGAACTTAGTAACAGCAAAGAACTGAATAGCATCACAGATCAATTTTATCAAACCTCTTTCTAAAGAAGATAACACCAAGCATTCTTTTGTTTTGTTTTCGGTTTTCCAGGCAGGGTTTCTCTGTGTAGTCTTAGAGAGCACTTTGTAGATCAGGCTGGCCTCAAACTCACAGAGATCCACCTGCCTCTGCCTCCCAAAAGTGCTGAGATTAAAGCTATATGCTGCCACCACCACCCTGCTAACACCAAACATTCTTAACTTACTCCAAAAACTTAAAGGGGAAGGAATTCTCTCAAACTCATGTATAAGATATTACCTCAACACCAAAACCAGACAAAGACACATACACAAAAAGAAAATTACTGACTACTATCTCCGATGAGAACCAATAAATCTTCTTAGTAATAGCAACCACAACCCAACAACATACTGAAACAGTTATAAACCATGACTGAAACCCAGTCCCTGGATACAAAATGGTTCAAGATTGGCAAGCCATGAGTGCGTGCATCAAACCAGCAGAGAGAGAGAGACAGTTGACAAAGAAGAAAGTTAATAAAATTCAACATCCTCCTATAACACAGTGGCTCACTCCCGTAATCCCAGCTTTCAGGGGACTGAAAGTGGAGGGCCGTTGTGAGCATCAGGCCAACTGGGTTAAGAGAATGAGACTCTCAAAATGCAAACAAAAATTTTCCACAATAAAAGCTCGGATTAATTAGGAATATAGAAAGATGATATCGTAACACACAGGTCACACGTGCCATACACACAGCAAGCAACACAACCAATGAGGAAAAGTCTAATCCATTTCCCTAGGATCTGAAATAAGACCAGAAAGCTCTTCTCTAAACTATCTTTTTGTTTATTTATGTACACAGCATTATGCCTTCATGTACACGTGCATTGCAGAAGAGGGCACCAGATTTTATTATAGATGGTTGTGAGCCACCATGTGGTTGCTGGAAATTGAACTCAGAACCTTTGGAAGAGCAGCCAATGCTCTTAACCTCTGAGCCATCTCTCCAGCCCTCTCTTACCATCTCTTACAGCACTCTATATGAGCCCAAAAGAAGGAAAGGCCATCTAAACTAAAGAGGAGGAAGTAAAATTATCCCTGTCTGTAAATGACTTGACTTCATAAATAGAAAGACCTCAAGACTTCACTCAAAACAATTAGAAATGATAAATTCAAAATGTTCACGATATAAGACCAATTTAAAAAATCAGCAGTGTTTCTATGCCAATAAGAAACTTGCAGAAAAAGAAAGCGATCCATTCGTATAATAGCTACAAAACGGTGTATGACTTAGAAAGTGTAAGCAAATGCAGAACACACATGTGGAGAAGGATGGTCGGGTACAGGGGATAGCTGCGTGGTACAAATACCTTCCAATATCCGATAACACAACTGGATGACTATGCTTGACAATAATGACTTGTTTCAAGACTTACTAGAGAGAATTTTAAGTATGCTCAGTACAAAGCAGTGTTTGAAAGGCCAGCTGTGTCGGTCAGTCTTGTCTGTACTACACCCTGTATGCAGTAGCTGAGACACCATGCTGTCTATAACCAGTATACGTAATCTGTATAGTCAAATGGGCATCAGCAAAACAGAGGGAAAACATTTCAAATCAGTGTGTGTGTGTGTTTGTTTTTCAAGGCAGGGTTTTTCTGTGCCTTGGTTGAGCTGTGTAGACAAGGCTGGCATCGAACTCAGAGATCTACCTGCCTCTGCCTCCCTGAGTGTATGCACCACTAGGCCCATCTTTCAAATCATATTTTATCTCCTTAAGAAAAGCCTGCAGAAACAATAAACAGGCAGCAGAAAAGGCAGAAAGCAGCTGCTGTCTAGCCTAACTTCCATCAGTTTTTTTTTTTGTGGTTTTTTTTGTTTGTTTGTTTGTTTTGTTTTGTTTTTGCGATAAACACAGTCTAGACCAGCAGCTACGTTGTGGAGAGCCAGGCCTTTTCAAGCAGACAGCTCTATGATCCTGAGTAAGATATGGAACCATCCATGCTTCAGTTTCTACATATGTGACATAGATAAAAAGCACCTATTTTACAGAGAAATATGAAGGCGAAGTGGCTTAGCTTGCAGTACACATTTGGAATAGCGTCAGCTACCTGGTGACTCATCTACTGTCCTGCATTAGGACTGCTATGACAAGTCCTCTCATTTTATGAGTTTTGTTTACAGCGCCTTGTTGAAAAGGTTTTCAACGTTCATGTTCTCTTCGATAATCACACAGTTCGGAAAGGAGAGCTATGTGTGCCCCAACAGACAAATGTCACTTAAGCATTTAAGTGATTGTTCAATTGTTCTGACAGTTTTATCTCTATGTCTTGCTAAACACAGGCATTTCTATCTTTTAGTTGATTGTTAGTAGTAAGAAGTTGAAGGTAGATTTAAGCGACACTCATTCTCTTTATTAGAAAATTAAATTTAAAACTCACAATACTTCCAGACCTATGCAACTAAGCAAAGGATACTCAACGAATACCACAAGTTATCTGGTGGTTAGCTCTGGAATCACAAGCTCATTTCCTATAAACTCAAGTGCCATTGCTTTCTACTTAAAGCTGGGAAGTACCAAGAATTGAAACTATGGTCCCTGTAAATACCAGCAGTCTGCTTGTCTCCCTCCCTCATTCCTAGGCAAGTCAGAGGGGAAAACTTCGAAAGGTGCAGCAGCAAAAGCCTATGCCACCTTACCTGGGTCTCCACTGCGTGTCAATCAGTGTCTCGCTGGCATTCTAAAATAGCCATCCTTTAGCCATTTCACACTGACTCCAAGCCCAGCACTCCTCTCCCCTCTGCAGAACAGCTGCTTTCAACCTGGGACGCCAGAAAAGCCCATCTGGAGAAGCTTTCCAAATGGCTGTAGGCCGTAGACTCTTCGCCTCACAGCCTGGTTCTGTCAATACGGGCCTGCTCAGAGCCCATGGTCTCCAACTGCTACATGAACCCCTGGTTCTAGGTCAGCTTTCCTAAAAGGTCTACCTCCAGATAAAATGTCAGCAATCATACGGACCTGTCTACTCACAATCCCTTCGTGATAAATTCTTATTACATGGGTTTCCACAGAAGAGAATGACTTGATTTTGCCATCATGAATCTCCATTGTGACAGGTGTATTACAAAGTGAATCAACTGACCGAAAAAAAAAAAAAAAAAAAAAAGCCCTCTGAATCTTGGTTTAGTACCTACTAGTTTCGTGGCCACAGACAAATTATTTTGTTTCTTTGAACAAAAATTTTAATACCTCACTGGATTGTCATGAACAACAACAAAAAAAAAAAAAAAATTTTTTTTAAGGTGGTGAGCTCATCTCCCATGCATTTTGGCTAACTTGTTTGTTGTAGCCTGGTTTTGGTACATGCATGATCCTGACCAGCTCCAACCTTCCCCATAAGACTACAGAGTTTTAAATGAATGTAGATAAAATCAGGTGGAGGTGGAGGGTGCATACTTTCCTAACATGAGGGGTCACAGCTTTCACCAGCCCCTCAATAAGCACATGTCTGTAACTCCACTTCCTTGGCATACCATTAGCATATTTCTCTTAAGTGATCTGCACACCCTACCTGGTTCCATAAAACAAGTTATAATATTAAGATCTCTTCCTCTGGAATGCTCTCTTTCAGTGTAAGCCATCCCTGTTCACAATGCTGTCAGATTGCTTCTTCAGAAGAACAGTGACCCTGTCACCTTCTCTTCAGTAGAACAACAGCTCTTGTTCAAAGTCCTGAGAGCTTGGCTGGACATTCAGGCTTCTACTGCTAGTCATTACCTTTTCCAGCTTCGTCCTTCATGAATGGCCTGAAGGAGTCATTAGCCAAAGAGAAGTTCCAGGCAGCTCTTCTCCACAGCTCATGCTGCATGTGAGAAGTGTCCCTTCACAACATTCTGTCTTCAATACCATGTCTGAGGAAGG
This sequence comes from Meriones unguiculatus, assembly GCF_030254825.1. Taxonomy (NCBI): domain Eukaryota; kingdom Metazoa; phylum Chordata; class Mammalia; order Rodentia; family Muridae; genus Meriones; species Meriones unguiculatus. The sequence goes on along the minus strand of NC_083363.1, from coordinate 6,028,479 downwards.
CAGTGCCCTTCAACAGCATTTATGAGAAAGGCCGGCCTGCGGCTATGTGTCAGGCTAATCCTAGCATCCTGACAGGATCGGGCTGGATCACTTCTGTGTAGAAAGTGTCCCACGCAATGTAAGATATTAACAGTATTCTAGGTCTCTTAAGAACCCATTGCTCTGGGGAGGAAGAAGGGGAAGGGGGATGGTCACTTCTGTTTGCCGTACTCTGATTTAAAGTAACAAACATATTAAACCCCCTGCTAAACAACAAATTCTTTAAAGATCTTTGTTTTACATTCTTAATATAACGGAATACAATAACTCATGAAAACTTTAAATAATATTTGTCTCTTGCTAACCTTCCCAAAATTAGTAGACTAGTTAACTTTATATTTCTAAATAGCCATTAAATTTGAAATACTACATTCCAACCTTAAGTAAAGCACAAGGCAAAAACTATGTCATAATATCTTTCTAATTTTGAACAAATATTATCAGTTACACTATGTTCCCCCCTAAAAAAGTTCTAGCATTACTAGCATTATAAAGGCTAAGGAGACAGTATTTCCTTATCACATACAAAGAGTAACAAAAGAACCAGTGGTATAGCTCAGTAGATAGAGGCACTTGTAAAAAGCAGGCTTGACTAACTGGGCTCAATGCCCAGGCCTCACAGCCTAACAGGAGAGAGACAGCACATGCCTGCTCACTTACATCTTCACGTTCTCATATCCTATACACACACACACACACACACACACACACACACACACTCTAAAATATTAAACAATACAAGAAATTATCTCCTACTTTCTTCACAGAGCCTGTGTCTTTATTACTAAGTTGGACACTTAATCAAGACCAGTTAGCAGAGGCAAAAGGTCAATCTAAGGCCCCTAGATCAGTTTAAGTTCCTAAGATTGATAATTCTAAATGCTTGATGTACATTAGAATTCTCTACAGACTTAAAAAGCAGAGTCATTGTGCTTCCTTCTCCTTAGACAAATTAAATTATGCTCAAGGAAGATATAAAAACTAAAACTGCTCTTTAAATCCTCAACAGAGAACAGGTCAGACATCTTAGCAGGTAAGGGCACTTGTCACCAAGCCTGATGACCTGCGTTCCTTCCGTGGAATCCACAAGGTAGAAGCAGAGAACTGACGCCTACGAACTGTCCTCTATCCTCCACATACACCATGGCGAGTATACCTCAGTACACAAACCTTCTAAAAATGTAATAAAAAATTTAATATCCCCATGGATGCTAATGTGAAGCCAGAGCTGTTCCAGATTGGTTCAAAAACGTATGTTCACAGAGAAAATGTAAAAGGCTATTTCCTAAAAAGACCTTACCTTCTCTGGAATGGCTGGCACTCTCTAGCTTGCTGAGACCAGAATTCCATACCCAAACACTATCTTAGAATGAGAATCTGAGGATAAGCACTCATGACCAAGGCACTCACGATAAAGTTCCCGGGCTGCTCTATGACTCTCATGACTTACATTCCTCTGTACTCGCGGAAGCTACATTCAGTTCTGTCGGGAGCGACTGCTGGCTGGGACTAAGAGCTGGCGTGGTTATGGAGGTATTGCTGTTGTCACTGGTGGTCTCTTCAGAAAACAAATCTGATTGGCTGTTACTTGTACTCGGGGTGGAATCATCGTCTGGTTGTTTCTTTTGAAAATCTAAAAAGAAAAGAGGGTAAGAAAACTTGTTTACTTAAGGAGCTTACAGTCAGAGCAGGCACTAGAAAACGTTAATGTTAGTGTCGAAGTTACATGCAACAGCAGCAAAGGCTAATGTGGGTAATTTTTAAAAAGCATGGAAGTAAATCACCGACTAAAAAACAAAAATGCAATTACATGCATGATTTATAGAGAATGATTTAAATTAAAGTTTAAATTTGCATAGTAAGGCCTTTTGTTGTTCTGATGATGGTAGGCACTGATTTCAATACTGAACTTTGAAAACCCAAAGATGCACTTCAAAAGAGTAATCAGTAGAAAGGAAAATAAATAATAAAAATGACTGACACCAATAGGTGAGCAGTCAACAGAAAAACAGCATCACAGAAAATAGCACAGTAAACAAAACAAAACAAAACAAAACAAAACAAAATTTATTTAAAACAGCAGGAATTTAAAATTTAAAAATTTAAAACAGCAGGAATCCCCGGGTGTGATGGCGCACGCCTTTAGACCCACTACTCAGGAGGCAGAGGCAGGCGGCTCTGTGAGTTTGAGGCCAGCCTGGTCTACAAAGTGAGTCAAGGATAACCAGGGCTATGTAGAGAAAACCTGTCTTCAAAAAATAAAGTAAAGTAAAGTAAAGTAAAGTAAAGTAAAGTAAAGTAAAAATAAATAAATAGATAGATAGATAGATAGTTCCTCTAAAACAGCAAGAAACAGTGAGCACATGTATATTATCAGGAATGAGGATAAATATAAAAGAAATGAACATAACAGCAAAAAGAGAGAGAGAGAGAGAGAGAGAGAGAGAGAGAGAAGAGAAAAAAACAGATGAAGGAAATGGGGTGAAGAAAATGAGGTTGCATTTAGTTTAAAACAGACATAAAGGCACAAGGAGGCTAGTTCCCAGGTCATGATCTCTTTGATTTCTTAAGTTGCTGATGGGTATGCCAATGTAATTGTTACAATATTCTCTGTATAATTCCATTTAAAAACTGTAACTGTTATATGAAGTATAGCCTACATTAATTAATTTGAAGAAATGAAATGATCCTCAGGCTTCCACATGGCCTTACCTTGGAAGGAGAGAAGCCACAGCTACCATGTTCTTTGGCCTTGTGAGAACTACTACACCGTGACCTAATCCTAGAGTAAGAGCTGTGTGCGACACAGTGAATGACTACACAGCTCACTCTCCCTAATCCTCGGGAAAGCTCTAAAACATTGACGACACTCCTTAGTGTCTAAGGGAAATTCCAACTTAACAAGAGCAGAGCAATTCAAGTTGACGAACACAGCTCAGGGTCCAGTCCACGGCCCACAGTACAGATGGGGCGCGCCAGACCAATCAACAAACAGCCCTCCAGGTAAAGCCCCACCCATTCCAAGCACTGTTTCTGTTCTGTGTATTTTCCCTAGCCACTTCTTATTCAATGTTTCGACATTTTTAAAATGATTTATTTATCTCAATATTACGTATAGCAAGTATCAAGAAAAGGTGCTATATAAATAGAATAGAATATTGCTCTAGTTTATCAAATAAAATATAGGGTTTTAGGCCGTCTCATTAGTACTCTTATGTCAGAGATTGCTTTGCCTTTCCCACAACCGTGTCCCACGTGACTGGGAATGTTATGAGACCTGAAAAGGTATTAAATACAATCTAGTAGATATTGAAATGGAATCTAGTACATTCCTCAATTCCTTGAGACAGAGAAATACAAACTTCACCACGCACAAGAAACTATAAAAATTAAATGATGTTTGTGTCCCACCAGATCAGTGTATTCTCTTTCTTTCTGCTGTCCCCATGCCTGCCTCAAAGAATCATCACTCTGCACACTCATATCAACCAGCACTTACTTTCTGCCTAACACCAAGAGAGAGTAGGGCTGAAGCAACCGAGACCCAAAAATACCAGAAGGTGAAGGGCTAGAGTCAGGTAATGAGGGAAATCCTCCAACAAGGCAAGAGGCTGCTTCTAGAGCTCTTCCTCGGAGGCAGTGGGGTGACAGCTGCTTTTTCTGATCAGGGCCTAAAAGTTCGGTTCATTTATTTTTCTAAAGGGAAAGTTAGAAATCTCCAAAGCTAATCCATTACACCATACATTAAGAAAAGAATCAGAAATAACTATCCACACTTTACTGGTACTGTTAATGGGACATCAGCAATTCTCACTATCTAAGCAGGATGAGTTTCTAAAAGGAGATCAACTGGGAAGAAAGAAAAAGCTTATTTTGAAAGACATGATACATAATGTCACATTCTCATTGCACGGCAGCCTGTCAGTCCACAGCCTACCACACCCACACATAAGTACCACAGTACTTAATAGTAAAATAGTAAAAATTGCACATAATGCAAGTTCTGTAGAAGCCTTGATGGGAAGATGAGGAGACAAGCTGAACAAACCCTGAAAAACAAATACACAACAAGGGAGTCTCAGCAAAACTGCACCCCTGCCCCATTTTAAGCCTAGGCCAAAACATCACTAAAATTTTTTTTAAATAATGTTTTTCTTATATAATTCTTTTAAAAGAAGGATTTTTATTAAATGGTCAACTAAATAAACTAAGCTAAATAAAACAGCTACAAGACATTCATAAAAAGTTATGAGTTTATGACCATATATATATGTGTGTGTGTGTGTGTGTGTGTGTGTATATATATATATATATATATATAGTTTATGACCATCTATATATATATGTGTGTGTGTGTGTATATATATATATAAAGTGTGTGTGTGTTTGTGTGTGTAAAATAACCATCAGTCTTTCACAGCTTACAGGTTCCAAGACAAAAATGGGGCTCAAGAAATGTGAACTGCGCAAGTGGCCAAATGACCAAGATTCTCTCTTTTTGTTCCCTCTCCCTCCCTATCACTACCTTCCACCTCTCTCTCTAAAAAGTCAGGGCTGGAGAAATGAGCACTTAGGAGCTTTTGTTCCAATTCTAAAGGGCCTGGTACAATTCCTACACCTACATGGCGGCTCACACACATTTCTAGCTCTGGTTCCATGGGATCAACACCCTCTTCTAGCCTCAGCAGGTGACCCTAGGCACATACACGGTGCACAGATACACATGCAGGCAAAAGACCAATACACAAGAAATAAATATAAAACAAAATGCCAACACTGAATCACATTTAAAGTACCTGCCAATTACTATTCTGAACCACTAACAATTCAGTGTGTCCTTGTAGGCACTCCTATTTCCTTGTGGTTTAGCATTTCTTCATTCCACATTGCCCCAGTCAGGTTTCCAGGACCAAGCCATCAGGACATAGCAGGTTCCATGTATGCTCTCCTCAGGAACTAAAAAATAAACCCTGTTCTCTGCTCTTCCTACTGTCTCTGGGAACCAGCAACCACATTCACCTGCAGGCTGAACACAGATGCCTAGGCACATGTCTCCATATTCTTCTGTTGTTTAAAAACAATGAAGAAAATCCCAACTGCTCTATCTTACCAGTAAAGACTCAGGAGCCAGATGCTGGGGTAAAAACCTGCTAGCTCCAAGAGGCAGAGAAGGTAACCTAAAAGTTGTCTTCCAACCTACAAACATGTACCATGACACACAAACTTCGTAGCACCAGCATTTCCTACTAACATATCTCACACCACACACAAAAATAATCTAATTTGAGGGAAAATGGCGACTGACTGTCTTTTCATCTTAAGCCACTGACCCTCCTTGCCTGTCCCCATCTTAAGGTAGTCTACGGCTTTGTTGATTTTCCAAACACTCTATGCTTTTTCCACAGAAAACTCTGACATGGCATAATGGAAATCTAATCCAGGCTCCACACTGGTACCCATCTTTCATGGCTGCACACAAGCACCACTTCCTTGAGAAGTCTTCACATTACCCACGGAGGGCGGAAACATCAAGCCCCAGGTTAGAAACTCAGTTCGGCCAAATATGACACTCAAGACACTTGCCTGATAAATACATTGAATGTCTTAAGCACAGTAGATCCAGCCCCTAACACAATGCCTGCTATATAGTAAACAACCTAAATCTGTTGAGTTTAACCTACTGGATTCTGGTGAATACATGAAGTTTAAGGCTATTAGTTTTCATAAGACACTAATGGATTTTAAATTGCAATAAAATTTATTTATAGGAAGTAAGAATGCTTCTACTCACAGCACAAACATTAAGTATCCCTGTCAATAAGCAAATGTCTAGCTTTTACAATCTATTCCTGAACTTACAAAATGGGGGAGGGAGGGCAGCTCAAAAAAAGTCTTCCCAACTATTCAATATGGGTAAAGCTGGTCCTGACAGGACTTCAAAGATCTCCAAAGTTGCAGCCTGTATGCTTCCATTCGAACACAACGCTGCCAACTTGTATTGGAGAACACAGATAGCCTCAGATTGGCCCCTAAAGCCTGTTCTCAAAAACAGTCAACAGGGCATGACAGGATTTGCTGTTATTGGTAATTAAATGTATTTTATAATCTGCTTTATCACTGAAATTATACAGGCCAGAAATTCTTCCCACCCAGGCAGGAGACTGCTCGGGAGTGTGAACCCGCACAGGTGTCTGCAGGAAAGCTTGCTCCTTATATGGCATTTATTGTGCAGACTATACAGTTTCTCATTTACAAGGCATAAATTAACATCTAACATTAGAGCAAATATCTAACAGTCCATTAGCATTATCGTAACATTCACTAGAGACACACCTCTTGGTTTAGGCACAATATGTACCAATTTTTTAAAAAAATTGAAAATACAAGTTCTGACTGTTAAATCATTAACTTAATCTCAATAAAATGTGCAATACGAGACCCAACTATAGAGTGGAAAAGTTTGTGAAGAGGGTAACACAATCAAGTAAAAAACAGCTGTGTTTTGAGACTTTTGTTTGGTGCTGAGAATGTGGCTCAGTGTACAGCACTTGCCTCTATGTGTAAACCCTCCAAAGAAATTATCCTTTGGTTTTGAATAGCTGATCCTGGAGCCACTAGTGCTGACTTCCCGAAAGCCTTTAGTCCTTGGTGTCTGCCATTAACCACTAAAAGGGCACAGGTAACACAAACCTAACAGTTGCAGAGGTTGGAACCTGAAAGATTTTTTTTTTTTTTTTGGTCAGCCCAAGCCAAAGGTTTCAAATGCACCACAAAGGCATTCCATTAAGGGAATTAGGAAACCATGTGAGAGTAAGTTAGAAAGAAGAGGTTAGTCCTCTTTCTGTATCATTGTATTTACAACTGTTATCGTATTTATAACTGTCCTTATGTTACTGTTTCTCCATTCTGATCCCAGCATGGCTCAGAACCAACATGTAGTCTTGAACTCAACAGCAATTGTCTTGACTTAGCCTCCAAAATGCTGGAATACAGACACGTGCCAACACATCTAGCTTAGCCCTTCATTTGGCCATGCAGAAGTGACAAGACAAAATGACAAAGTAATTCCCACAAGAGCTTCTCATTCTAGGGAGAGGGAGGATGGTGGCAGCAGGTAACAGAGCCCCAGCACCTGCTCACTAGCACCTCCTCTTTATTCGTCATTTCTCTCTCTCCAAGATGAGTCCTCGATTTAAAAATCTTCCCCGTCTACACAGTTCTCAGGCTCCTCATCCTCACCAGTGCCACAAACACATCCTCAGCCATTGCATCTCACGTAGCGCCTGTCACTGACCACTGCCTATGCCATACGAAGTGGACGGCTTACTTCTGAGATAGACTTCCACTTGAACTTGTGAAAAGCTGAGTACAAGTTACTATTCAAGGATGACCAAGAATGGTAGACCTTAAGAAGAACCAGTTTTTCCCCAGAAATAAATATGGACCTTCTGATTTAAACTAAAGTAAATTGTTTTAAAGGATGAAATGATACGTTTACTAACAATCACCTCCATTCTCTTTTTAGAAACGAGTGACAGTTTTATTTCTTACTGTATATCTATGGGTGCACTGAGGTTTTTGTTGTTGTTGTTGTTGTTGTTTGTTTGTTTTATTTTGTTTTAAAGAGAAGGCTATCATGATTTTCATAGTTATCAGGGCTGGTTGACGGTGTTTTACCAGTGACACTAAGATGGCAGAATACATGGTCTATGAAATTCATAATCCCAGCAAGTATCTAATAAGAAAGAATTCTATGGTAGTTACAGAGAGGCAGTAGCACAAGATCTAGAAAAGCCTGTTTTCTCTCAGCTGAACATTCTGTACTTACAATTGTGGCGAAAACTGGTTTTCCACACCCTTCTGCCTTGAAATGCTATTTAGGATATGGATGCCAGAGTGCAAAGCCTGGTCCTTCCTCTCAATAGCTGTGTGACCACTGAGCGTCTCCTGTTTCAGTCTTCTCTATGAGAATGGTTATCATACCTACTGAGGATACCTACCGTGAGGATAAGATGGGCCAGGCTTGAAGTTACAAAGGCCTTCTGTTGAAGGAGAAGTATACACAAACAAGAAGCCAGTGTTTTTAGCCTAAGACTGCTCTCTCCAGAGAGGAGCTAAACCCTCCCCATGTGCTGAAGCTAATAAACACTCTGCAGTTCCAGTGCTGGCAGGAGAAGGAACCCTTCTATAAGAGGTAGCACTACCCCTCCCCCCAACCTCAGCTTTCCTGGGTCTCTCCTTTCCCCATTCCCTTGCCACTCCTAGTCAATGTTCAGGAACCAAACTGCAGTATGCGGTACTGAATACGCTTTAATGACTAACAATAAATACCAAAAGAAAGTCCTCTAGGTGTTGAGTATCCAAGAACCTCAAGGTTTTTACAGCAGTCAGTCTAAGATAATTCAACAAATGACCCTAAAAAATATTGAGGCTTCATAACAAGTCTGTCACTTATGCTCATATCATAGATCTACTGAGGGTAGACAGGACCTGCCCTATAACCCGCAGTCCAAGCCAGGTGAATGAGTGGCCCTGATCAGAAAGCCCTGGTCTTAAATGCATGAACATCTCAAATATCAGTGTTAGTGAAATGATGGTTATTGGAAGAGAGTCTACAACCACTAGCTTACTAAACCAGCATGATTCTAACAACAATCTACAAGCATCTGTCCTTATACACACAGATAAATGTAGTAGTCTTCACCCTTCATCAAAGAAACTTCTTTGTTAACAGACAAAACAACAACAACAAAAAAAAAAAAAAACCAAAACACAAAAAAACTTCAGAAAACAACCATCAATGTGCAGTGGTGAAGCCCAGTCCCGATGGATACATCTACAAATGTTCTCACGCCTAAGGCCAAGTGGAAGGTGGTGGAGAGAGGATGTAAGGGCCAGAGGATCGGGGACTTTGCTTTTAGACTATGTCTCCTAGTAATATCAGAAGGTATATAGGCAATATACAGGCAAAGTTTCATCACATGACTAGCCAAATGGGAGCTGAATAAGGACAAAAATGAACTTGGCCAAACTGGACAGGAAAAAGTCCAGGAGGCCTCAACTGTACACAAAGAACCACAGGCAGCTGAATAAAGCAGAGAGCAGGGAAGGAGGCTCTCACCGGCGAGGAGCACACCAAATGGTTACTCTGTGCCAAATGGTTAGCCCTGAAAAAAACATGCAAGTAACTTATACTGACTATCTGGGGAAATACATATGTATTTACAAATGTATGTGCGCATGCATTAACAGCTGATGATGAAGGGGCCATAAATTGGAAGGAGAGTAGAGATGGGTGTGTGGGAAGGTTTGGTGGTAGGAAAATGAGGGAGAAATGCTGTAATTAAGTAGCAATCTCAAAAACAAACAACAATAAGCCACATGCCCAGACCAGATGATGAAGGCCTGGAAAAAGCACGGCACTGAGAAGAACAGCAAAAAGATGGGAGCAACAGCAGCACAGTGTCCTGTGCACAGGAAGTTCTGCACAGGAGCTGAATAATTGCTCTACAATGTTGTACATACATACAGGCACATTTTCATCTCAGAGAAAAAAATACATTTTCAAGATTATTCTCAAACTAGGCCACTGCTAGTGATTCTGATCTTGACCCTGGCTAGTCTACGATGTATGGACAGGAGATAATCTAACTTTCTATCAGGATCGTTAAGTTCCACTACGACCTTATACATCTGAATATGTGTGTAGTAACCGCACCAAAGCGATACTTGCTTACTGACAACAAAGTCTAGTTTGCAACAGCTGTGGTCGCCAGGCAGAAAAGAAGCCGCTCTTACGTGCTTATGAACTACGTAACTGATAGCCTGACCACAACTCTCAACTTCATGCTTTGGCTCTAGGCCTGCGATCCTGATCTTACTTTGGTTCTAACTGTCTGCAACTCAAGCTTCTAAACAAATGTATTAAATAATTAATATACCTATGAATCACATAAAGTTTAAATTTTCTATATTTGTTGCAGAAACAGGTCGTGATGAAAGTATCAAAATCTCACTTTGCGAAAGAAAAGCATCTTAACATTTATAGTTCACTATGAAAGAGAAAATAAGTTACCAGATGTCTTTAGATACTAAGTATCCTTATACCTAGTTGTATAATTCAATTCTGATAATCTTAATTTCACTTAAAACAAGCAAAACTTGGTTGAACGAATATATTTGGGACTATGCATTTTTATTTTATTTGCGAGCATGGACAATGTACTTTGAATGGAAGAGGGAAAGGTGGATGCTTACTCACCTGGAATTATCATTAAAATATTGGTGGTGTGTTACACAGGCAAATTCCTCTTGCTGTCAATAGTTCCCAGAATAAATGACTGTGTCACAGGCTGAACTCTCAGGATCTCTCACTCCTACTCAATACAGCACAGAGCTTAAATCTTGTGTCAGAGATACAGTGCTGGCAGTAATTCTAGCTAAGGGGAAAACAGCCCTCACCATCAGTTCACAGCTTTCACATACAAGGCCCTTGGCTCCTGATGAGGGATGGTGTAAACAGCCATGGAAAGCACACCACTTGCTGGCTGTTTAAAAAACTACTCATCTACCTACTTGAGAGCGCACATGATGGTCACACCGTTAAACTGGTTTTGCTTTGAACCCTGAGAAGCTCAGATGTCAGCCATCTAACCCTGCACTAACCCCGATGATTAGACATACATCTATGGTATGCATTTCTGAGTAAGAATCTTCTCTACATTTTGCTAATGTTTCTGAATTTTCCCTTTGTGCAGACTTCTTCAGATATAAAGAAAACCTCATTGTTCTCATATAGCTATGAATCACATGCATATAAAGTTCAAAATTTTTTACTTATTTGTTGTAGAAGCAGGTCATGATAAAAGTACTAAAATCTCACTTTAAGAAAGATAAGCATCTAAAATTTCAGAAAGAAAAGCATCTAAATGGCCCCATGTTAATACCTGCAGCTGTATTAAGTGGAGGCCACTGAGAAACCCACGACCACGGGACATTGTTGAAGCACCTCCACAGGGTCAAGGCTACACAATCCGTTGCTTCTGCCAGAGCAGATTACACACAGAGAAATATTAGAGTTTCTAAGGTGAGACAGTAATTATGAAGGGTTCTTTTTCCCCCAGTTTACATTTGCAGGCAAAGAGCACAGGCAGAAGCAGCACCCGCTAAGTAGGACTGAAGAGGCTTTCAGGGAAGGTGCGTCAGGGTTAAGGAATAGATTCAAAATGCTATGAAACCACTGGACAGAGCAGAGGCGGCGGCTGAGCAGGGCAACTCCCTGCACACCCCACCCTTCAACTGTCTCAGCACAAATCATCTACATCTAAACAATAAGCCCAGAAAAGAAAGAGTAATTACTTTTACATCTTCGAATGCCATTAAAAGAAAATCTCCCAAACACAACCAGCCCCAAAGCTCCCATCTTGTGGATGATTCCAGGTTCACTTGGCTGTATGTGTAAAAAAATGCTGCAGTGCGCGCTCAGGGGAAGAGCAAGCATGGCAAGGACGCTGTGCTACATTCCCAGGTTCTCTAATTTGATAAATTCTACTCATCTCTCTTCTTGAAAACGCAAACAGAGAATGCGAAGAGAACTCGCAGCCTCTTCAGCAAAGTCCTGGCTCTGTCATTAAGGAGTCAGGAGTAAACTGAGGCGAGGGCACTCAAGTGCTCAAGTTCTTCTGCAAGACAGGCAGAGGTCAATGCCGCTTAGTTCAGACAGGGGACATGTCACCCCACAAAGCCAACAGGAAGTGTTGATCGGTCCTGCTTTCACTCAAACTAAAACTGCAGCAATAATTTTTAATATAACCAATCATACCCATGGAGTAACTATCACAAACAGGACTGTATCACTCTTTGTTGTACAAAGTAGGTGTATGGTAAGCTTAGAACAGTGTCCTAAGCTAGCCTAGGAGGCCCTGCAGCCCATTTACTGCAGAAACACACAGTAAGAGGAGCAAATCCGGCTTATACCAGCATGAACCGTAATGTGAGGGGCCCACTGCAGACTTCAAAATGGATTTTTACTGTACTAGTTTTTGTTAAGCTGCCCGCAACTATCTACACATGAAAACTATTCTTACTACTTGTTTGACAAACCAAATTATTTCACAAAATATGTTCAGCAGATTCTGAGGCAAATAACTTCTAGCATTATCTACAACAGTGTCTTAGTTTGGGTTTGGGGTTAATTTTTAATCTAAAAACATTTATCAAAGGCACCATCCACCTTTTAAAGAAAGAGAACACAGTGAGGGTGGAGTTCTGTCTAGCTGCTTAAGAGTACTTGTTGCTCTTGCAGAGGACCCCAGTTCACTTGGTAGTTCACAACCATCCGTAATGACAGGTCAGGGAGTGTGCGGCACGCATGCATGTAAGCATATACACAGAACACGGAACCAATAAAACAACTGCTGAACCTGTGAGGAGGATATGTAGGAGCAGCTTGGTGGGGTTTGCTGCTTTGTTCTTTTGGGTTGGATGAAAGCAACTTGAACAGCCAATAACAGATAAAATAGAAATTGTTACAGACATACAATGGAATGTCAAACAACTCTAAAAGGAAAAAGGGATTCTATTGTATGACTGAACTTTAAGGACATTATGTTAAGTGAAATAAGCCCATCTCTCTCTCTCTCTCTCTCACACACACACACACACACACACACACACACACACACTCCAAAAAAAGGCAAATAGTGAATGATTCTGTTTACATGTGGTAGCTAGAGTAGAAAAAAAGTAGGAATGATAGCTGTCAGGATCCTGGGAGGAGAGAATGGGGAACTGTTTAATGGGATTTCAGTTTTGCATAGCAAAGTATTCTAAAAGCAAGTGGCAACATCCTCTATTAAGCTGATAAATTCATATCAAATTAATTTTTCCAGAATTAAAAATGTTAAAGCACATATACATTTCTGTTGGTTTGGTTTTTCTATAAAGATGAGTCTAACAAGAACAGTCACTTCAACATTCTCTGTAATGCTAGCAACGATAATGTTCTGTAGAGGCAAATGTGCATGTGCAGACAATGAGAAAAGTAGAAAACACAGGCTTACCAAGATCTACCTTTAATATACTAACTCTTCACAAAAATAAGTTTTAGGTTTTCTTTCTAGAATTTGTATGTCCACTTTTTTCTCAAAAGTCTCAACAGAAATGTACCAGACAAGACTGATAATCTCCAAATCAGAAAATGAAGAGGCACAGTGTTTTCTCTAAAGTAACATAATCATTACTGAGTTTTTGTTAGTTTTTACATATGAATGGTCTTCAATACTACTTAAAAACAAAACAGAATGTGACAACTATCATTTAACAAACATCATAGAAGCCAGAACGAAGTCTGATATCTGCCATATTTGCAATGTGCATTACCAGAAAGGTGTGGCTATCTTCCCTGATGTGGCCTTGCTTTAGAAGAGTCAACATGGTGACTTTGGTGTCACCCCAGTAAGCCATGCTGTTATCCCTGAATTGTCGGTGCACTCTATTTGTAATGTAGACATTTTATAAAACCGCATGTTGCACACTAAAACTAGCTTTTCTTCGATGCTCGGTTTTCCGTATCTGTGCTAAAATACACATGTTTAATGTACCCAATTTACACTTCTAAGAATAATTTTACTTTATAAATTTATCACACTCTTTTTGCACCTTCTGAAGCAAATCATTAAGAAAGCTAAAAAAAAAAAAAATTCTTGACAAAGCAAGGATAAAAATGTGAGTGAAGCTAGGTAATGGTGCACAACCTTAATCCTAGCACTCAGAAGGCAGAGGCAAGTAAGTTCAAGGCTAGCCTGATCTACAGAGTGAGTTCCAGGACAGCCCGGACTACATGCACGCACGCGCACGCGCACGCGCACACACACACACAAACCTGTCTCAAAAATCAAACCAACAGTATGGGAGAAAAAGTATGAAAAATGTAAAGAGTGGAGAGGCCACTTAAGTTATTGCATTGTCTGAATACATTCTGAAGCTGGTTCTAGATTTCAACCTTTAACTTACTAGAAACCATTATCAGACAAAACCCTGAGGTTCTACAAACTGTTAGAACATAACATTCTTTCTAAATAATCTCTATATGCTTCCATTTCATATTATCTCAAAGAAACAGTATACTTATAAAGGCAAATCTCATATGCTCTTTTAAAAAATTATGGTTTAACAATATACAAAGCAATAGAAAGGAGTATGCAATTGGCAAACTCTGTGAAAATCAGAGACCTAACCACAGAGCCTGTTGATCCCAGACTGAGAAAGCTGACAGAGGTCTTATTTCCAAACTACCCCAAACTTGTCACTGTAAGCTCTGTAGCTTTACTTCTGGAAAACCCAGCCAGCTCTCAATTGGCAGCCTGAGCTTCAAATTAACCTGGCTTAAACCAGAACGTGGTCTGACAGCTTCAAGAGACGGTGTAAGCCCAAGGAGCGTACAACGAGGGCATCCAGCCCATCCATGGCCTGCCTGGCTTTCCAGACCTCTACCATCTAGGATGACATGTGGAACATTGAAAACACTGTTATCTGTCAAAGGCAAATGCCTAGGAAGGTCTACTGACATCACAGAGGAACCTCTGACAGTTCTGCATCTTGTAAATCAGGCTGGAATGACTTAATTAAAACATCAGATGGGGAAATGATTTTCAATTGACCTCTCTCAGATGAGTATCTTTGGAGACTGTTTTAGAAGACCATCCATACTTACAGCCTAGGTTTACCTCTGCCATTTGAAAATATCCCATCTTTACAATTTCTTGATACATTCTTTCCAATCCTAATTAAAAATAGTACTTTTGCTTAACTTTCAGTTGGAAAGATTCGTTTAAATTTACTGTTTCTCCACTTTGATGGCAATCAAACAGCTATACTGTTATCACCTCAGCCTTTCTCTGTAAGAAAAAGCAGAATGTGCCATCACTAGGTTAGAGAGAGACACATGCTAACAGAGTGCTCCTCTAAGGGAGCCACAGTAGACAGTCTTTGTAAATCTTTAAAACGGCAATGGGAGAAAAGGGCAGAATGACGTGCAAAACCCAAAGCTCTTGGATGCATTGACTAATCCCCTTTAGAATCCAGTGCTTTGCCCCTGAGCTGCTCCAGAAATACTACTCTGCTGGGTGGACTCTTCGCTTTTATTCCCCAACCTTTCTTTTATCCTGCACAAACTGAATGTTACACAGTATCTCCTGCCCTCTCACACAGCTAGTACAATCAAGAACATATGAAGGAAAAGCCACTCCCTTTAAGATAGGATGAAAGATATATAGGCACCCTGTTTTTGACTCACCCAATGGTAGCAGTAAACATTAAAGAACTGAGTGACAAGTGCGTGTCAGTTATTCACACACTCCTTTGATTTGGTTGGTTCCACACTTTCTATATAGACCAGGCTGGCCCTTGAGTGCTGGAATTAAAGACAAAGTTCTACCCATGGTTCATTTGCACAGTCACATGGCTAGTCTCCACAATGACTAGAGAAGCCGCACATCCTCCCCTAAGAAAAAATGACAAGGATGTGATTCTTAAAGGGACTCAAGGAGTCCTCTTTCTAATTAAGATGAGTCAGCAGTAGCCTATGCCCCCTATGGGAACCCTACCTGGGCTCATCCTAATGACAGTGCCACAATGGTCTGGATACGGATGCTTCTTTTCTCAACACTAAAATTAAATATCTCTTACACCTGTCTACTGTGGCCTTTCAATTTTATTATCAGTGTCAACCAACTTCACTGTCAACCTGGATTGTGAAGAAAATTGTTATCAAAAGTTATTCCAAAGGGGCTGGAGATATGTCTCAGTGATTAAGAGTACTAGCTACTCTTCCAAAGGACCTGCGTTTGACTCCAGTACCTACCTGGCAGCTCACAAATGTCTGTAACTCCAGTTCTAGGGATCTGACACCTTCACAAAGACATACACAAATACAGACATATACACAGACACAACACCTATATTCATTTTTTTAAATGTTAAGAAGTTACCCAAGTATCCACCTTTAAAACAGTGGGGATGGTGCCTATGATGCATATTAAACAAGTACAATACAGTCTTCTTAACACAAAAAAGTTAAAATTGTATAACTGTGTAGGTTTAGCTATGTATGATATACTCTAAATTCCTGAGGGCAAATGAATACTGGAGCAGCTTAAAGAAGCAAGGTTTGTTTCTTGTCATGTTTAGGGTGAACGCGTTTGATAAAATCTGTGCACCAGAGTAGGATATAGCTGTGGGGGCTGGCCTTTCGGTCATGCTCATGGTTCACCCTGCACTGTGGGTAAGCTTATCCTCTTCAATTGGCCAGAATATACCAACTGTACTCCCCCTGCTCAGAATGTTATACAGTGCAATT
This sequence comes from Meriones unguiculatus, assembly GCF_030254825.1. Classification (NCBI taxonomy): domain Eukaryota; kingdom Metazoa; phylum Chordata; class Mammalia; order Rodentia; family Muridae; genus Meriones; species Meriones unguiculatus. Next base: position 6,012,083 of record NC_083363.1, on the reverse strand, counting down.
TAAAAAACCCAAGATGAAAACGTGTTTTGTTTAGCATTTAGATGGTATCTACAGAGGCGCAGCTACCACAAAATAAATTAAATAAATAAATGAATGAATGAATAAGTAAGTAAGTGAATATGATTAACTAAAAATAAATGTAGAAAAAAGATGGGACACTTGATCCCTACCTGTGTCAGCCAACACCAGAAAGTTTATAACATGAGTACTCCAATCAAGGTTTGGCTATCACTCAAACAATGATAGCCAAACCAGTCCAGAATGGGGCATATACAGTACAGAGCTAATGACAAGAGATGCTTCTGGCCTGCCCTCCTGGAGCCGGTGGTATTCCTAGACTTAGTCTGTCAGGAGGAGTCTAGTGTGCCCATGCATCACCTGAAACAGACCTTCCACAGCTTGGAGCTGGTGAGAGGAGGCTGCAGTTCAGAAGCCCAGGCTCTTGCTGTTCTCATTAAGATTTAATAGACTTTCTCTACTGAGAATTTCTCCATTTGCTGCCTATCCTTAGGACAATTGCCAGAGACTTTGTTCTGTTTAGGTAATTTTCAGTAAATGATTGTTTTCACTAGCGAGCATTCCAAAATTTTTACACTGAACTATGTATTTCAAGAAAGTTAAACATGGGTCTATGATGTCAGAAACTGTCGTTTATATACTTACAGTTTATTTTACCAAACCATTAACACTGCTAAAGGAGAAAATCTGTATACTTTTATAATAAGAGAATTATAGTAACAAGGAATTTCAACAGATTAGTTATAAGCAATATAAACTTAAAACATTATCTATCTAAACACAGATATTGATAACCAAGAATGTGGGGATCACCCTGCCCTTTTGTCAAGGAGATTTTTATGAGTTTTAATACCAAGCCAAAGGATTACTAAAAAATATATATATGCCTAACCACACACGTATTGTCATGGTTGCTTAGAAACCAGGCCTGAATAAGCAGAATTGGAACAGCAGAAGGAAGGAATCTTTGTTAAGAGGTTCAAAGAAGAATACCTAGACTCTGATTATGTTTTGAAAATGAGACTGCAAAGTAAGCGAACATAACGGGAGGTTTAAGATGTCACACTGGAAGCTGTCCTCCAGGCCAACAGCACTTTAATTCTTACTAGCCTGCAGCTGCACACCATAACTCAGAGTTCATCAGAGAAAGAGAACCTTAATGTGTGTGCATAACTCCATGCTTCAGAGTCCAAACAACACCAAGAAACGCTGACTTATATTTATGAACTCCCAAGGTTAACATTTCACAGCACCGATCAAATATAAAGCAACCATTACATATGTGTATTTAACAGAAATTTTTAATCTGAGTAAAAGGTGTAAAAAACAAAAGCACAAATAATGTGATGTCTTTTGTAACATTTAAAATGATGCCCGGGACTGCTTCTAATCTGTATATTCCATGAATATATTGGAATTCTATCTAAGCAAAATGTGACCTTTGGCAATGAAGAAAATTCAAATTCCTATTTTTGGCAGTGTCTGAATCGGCCTCTCAGAATATATATGTACTCCTGGTTTAAGTACTCAAATTGCTGAGAAAAATAAAACTAATTTTGGAAGTATGAGTGGGTGGCTAAATCAAGAATTTCTCGCCATTTTCTGCTCTATGCCCTTTTTAAAGGAGATAGATAAAAATGACATTTTTTTAAGGCCAACAATCCCTGTAGAGGATAGAAAATTACTTGAAAAACCAGTAAGAAGAATCATATAAAAGTCACTATTTTTCCAACATGGTCTCCCCTTTGAGACTCTCACGGGTCATTTGTTTGTGAGCCACAAACACAACCTTGTGAAGATTATACAATCTGTGAGCAGTCATCATTCCTCTGGCTGAAGAGGGATTAAAAAAGGACTCGGTGCTGAGCAAGGACAGTGCCCTCGTGTGCCCTCGTGTGTCATGAGTCGTGTCTGCTTCTGTGCCGCTCTCCTGATGCTAGCTAGCTCCAACTGCTCGATGCTCTCTTACAACCCACAGGAGATCCCATGAAAATGCACTGTTTCCATGAAAGTAGCCTTTTCTATTTAAGTAATTCTAGAACAGGTAAACTTTATTTAGGGTCTAATTTGACGTTCTGTCCAATCACAGCAAACTCAATTGGTGGGAGCGACTCAGCTCCTCTTTATCCTACAGCTCCTCTTATCATACCAACACAGAAGTCATCAAAGACCTTCACCTCATTTCTAATGACATTTATCCTTCTTCCACTTCAGCTAACAATTCTGAAGACAATAACCTGATTCCTCAGAAACCTTACAAACTCTCTCCTCTAGCAAAAACCCTACTTTCCTCCCACAGGCCACAGCTCTTTCCTTTACTTATTCCCAGCTGTTCCCACCTTTTTCCACAGACCTCTAGTGATTCATTCTTGCTAGTCCTGCATTCTTTGTGCGCACTGAGCCCAAATGCCTATGGCCCACTACTCCAACTACTGCCATCAGTCCCCACTACTCTTAAAACCGTTTATCCTGTTCCATGGCCTCTTTAAAAAAAACCCTCAAAACTAGATCAATCCTAATATCTGCTACTAATCTTGGCTTCCAAAATCTGTTAGAAAGACTCGAATGAGAGGTCTCGGGCCAATTCAAGCCAACCAGCAACTCTTCCATTTCTATGTGTTGGTTGTTCACCCTCAGTGTATAAATATACTAAAAGCTTTTCCAACGATACATATGGGGGCACTTCTTCAACCCTGCCTACTATCATCACTCATTCTCTTCTTTTCACGCAAGATTCTGCTTGATTTTAGCTGAAAAAGAGGTGCACTCAGTCCTAACAGAGAAAGCAATTGCATAGCAAGCATTACCACCACAAAGTAACCAGCACTAGCTGGTCAAATGAAACATAGCCCCAGAAAGCAAACACTGCTTGACATGAGCATTAGTGGGAAGTGAGTTCTTCAAAGCTTTTGTAAGCTTCACAGAGGGTTAAATTCCTCTGTGTGAGAAACTCCACAACGCTGGAGGGGAAAGGTTAAGACCGCCTCAGTGTTGGGTTGGGAGCACAGATTTAGCATAAACAATAACAAGTAAGAAGTTCTGTTCGTGCACTTAATTTCCTTGAAGACTGTAAGATTCTTGGGCTCTGGATATTGCCTCACAAGCACGAGGATGGAACTCAATCCCTAGAGTATATCATGATGGCACCCACTGATAATATCAGCACTGGGAGACAGACAAAGGCAAACTCCTGAGGCTCCCTGGCCAGCCAGCCTAGCCCAACCAGTGAGGTCCAGGTCAATGAGAAGTCCTGGTTTGAGAGAGATGGGCCAAGGCTCCTGAAATGACACCTGAGGCTATACACACAACGTGGGGGGGGGGGGGGCACGGACAACCATAACATTTGGAATTGTAACATGCCTTGTTAACCTCTTGTTCCTTATATAGTTTTAACTTCAAATTCATAACCTGAATTGAAGCACAGTCATCACTATAAAGTGGTTAAAAGCAGTTGTCTTTAATTAAATATCATGAATGTAAATAAGGACCACTTTGATGAAAAGGCTACAATTTTTGTTCACTTCCATTCCTCTTTTTTTATTTTTTATAAATATTTTTCTTTTTTCTAACTTTTTATTGTTAGTTACATTTTATTAACTCTGTATCCCAGCTGTATCCGCTCCCTCATTCCCTCCCTCCCCCTTTCCAAGTCCACTGATTGGGGAGGACCTCCTCCCCTTTCATCTGACCCTGTTTTATCAGGTACCTTCAGGACTGGCTGCAAAGTCCTCCTCTGTGGCCTAGCAGGACTGCCCATTCCTCTTTTAAGAATGCCTAGGTCACAGACCAGGAATGGCGGCACACACAACTCCCAACCCTAACCCACCCCCAAAAAGGGTTTCTCTGTGCAGCCCTGAGTGCTTGGATTACAGGCACCACACCCGACTGGCACACACCTTTAATCCTAGCATCAGGGAGACAGAGGCAGGTGGATTTCTATGAGTTTGAAGTCAACCTAGTCTACATAACGAATTCCAGGCTGGCCAGGGCTACACAGTAAGATCCTGTTCTCTACATTTAAAAGAGCCTGGAGGGATGGCTCAGTGGTTTGGTTCCTAGCACCCAGAACCATCTTTAACTCCAACCCCATGGGATCCAACACCTGATACTGCCTTCCTCGGGCACTGTGTATGGGTATGGTGCACATACACAAACACACAGAGAAACATATAAAGTATAATTTTTAAGATAAAAATGGCTACATCACATTTAAATGCCTAGTGGAGACACTACATATTGGGAACCACTCCTTAAAAGATGATAGTTTTTCATATAACTAAAGTTCCCACTTGGGGAGAAGATCAATTGTCAGCTTTTGACAACAAATCCTTTAAAAAATATTTTCTTCTGATTTTACTTCACAATAGTTTTCAAACCACAATTTTTTTTTTTTAAAGATATTTACTTTGGGGGACTTTGGTGAAAAACCCTTAAAAATAGTCTTGCTTTCAAGTTGCTCTTATAGACACTTCACAAAAATTCCCTTGATGCTCCTCTGGATACATGAAGAAATAAGTATAAATATGGTTTTCTAACCAAATGGCTACCAAGGGTTCAAAACGGTACACATCCCACTGTAAGATACTGCGCTTCAGGAAACCAATTTAGCCAAAATCTATTAGGCCAGTCATATTGGGCTCCACCCCCACCCCAAGTCTAGATTATTCTTACACATAAACATCTTATTGCTTACACAGAGACAACACAATACCTCTCTACTAAATAAAAATATTGGAGAGTAATTTGTAACATTTGAGTTCCATTCAAAACATCACAGGTAAATTCAAACCAGTACAAAAACAACAAATAAAAACTTGGGAGGAAATTCTTGTTTTTCCAGAAGTTCAACTTTGTTTTATTAATGGTTTTTCAGTTCCAAGAGAACAAAGGCCAGAAAACTGATACACAAAATAATATTCTTCCATTAGAAGCTATTCTTTTAAATTTTAAGTCATTTACCAAACAATATTCATTTTGAAATAATAAAAAGTAGCTTTCTGGACAAAGGTATTAACTCTGCTTGCTTCAACAGCAAAGCAATAAATTTTAATTATTTTGCCAGGTGCCACTAGGAAAATGCCACAGAAATTGTGTCTGGTGATTAACTGAACCATGTCTGAAATGCTTGAGAGAACAGAGAACATAAAAAGCCTAAAAAAGAGTTTCCACTCAAGGCACAGTCACTAAATGTAAATAGAGCTCAATTAGCTATGAGTATTGCCAAAGAAAAAATATGGCATATTTCATTGTAGAAATATACATTTATAGTTTTAGTGAACTTTTCTCATCTGAGATGAAAGTGCTCCCTCCAAATGCCAAAGAAAACTGCCTACCGAAACCCCCAGTACCAGGCATGAGAAGCCCTCCTTTGAGTTGTTGGCCAGACCTAAGAGACTCCCAAAACACACAGTCTATTCTAGCGCCCTTGGCTACCCTTTGCCAGGGTTGGAAGTTAGGTCCCTACTGCTGAAGATACGATGTACTTCAGAAGTAAAGCCCACAGGCCCTGGCTGAATATCCCTTTCCCTGAGGACTAACCATCTCATGGTACCAGAATGCACAATGCAAACTTCCAAAAGAGGCCACCAAGGGTCCCATCAAGCTATGATCCCTGGACCCACATTATTAATCAGCATAACCTTATGGGTGCAATAGTGGCACACATATTACAGCAGTAACCAACAGCTCCCTAATTGGAGGTAAGATCCACTTAACAAGAAAGATACCATGAGAAATCTAGCTAACAGATGAGTTAAGTGAAATCTTGGGTTATTAGAGGAGAACCTACAACCATTAGCATACTAACCAGCATACTCTATAACAACAATCTACAAAGATTTGTCCTTTTATTCACAGACAAGTGTGGTCTTCACCCCTCATCAAGAAAACTTCTCGTCAACCGGCAAGAGACCACTACAGAACACTACAACCAATCAATGTGCAGTTGTGGAGCCCAGTCCAATGGATACATCCACAAACGCTCTCACGCCTAAGGCCCAGCGGACACTATGGAAGAGGTGGCACAAAGGATATAAGAGCCAAAGGAGCAGGGACTTTGCTGTGTGACTGTGTCTCCTAAAAACATCAGAAGGTATACAGGAAAAATCTCATCAAAATGACTACCCAAATATGAGCTGAACAAGGAGGACAACAATGCCAAACTAGGGGGGGACCCCACAGAAAGCCTCAGCCCGGTACAAGGAGCTGCACGCAACTGAGTAAAGCTGGGAACAAGAAGAGGGAGCCCTTTCCCAAGGGAAGAGCACACCAACTGGTTGTCCAGTGACAAATAGCCCTGAAAACATACACACAAGTAAGATTATAGGGAAATGTAAGCATGTATATACACAGATACATATGTGCACGAGTCTGCATGCATGTATACATTAACAACTGATTTCTAAAAGGGCCCTGAATTTGAAAGAAAGAGATCGAGGTCGAGGTAGGTATACTGGAGGGTTAGGAGGAAAGAAAGGGAAGGAAGGATCTCTAAAGAAAATGAGGACTGGTGTGTGAGGCTCAGAATAAACCGAGCTTTGAGTGCATGGAGTGGAGAGATGCAGGTCCAACAGAGCTACGCTCCCATTTGAACACCAGGTGTCACAAACACGCTGTCCTAAAGACCTGGTTAAGGCACCTAGGACCACCTCTATGAGTCCTGAGCACATCTCAGGTTAGGTAAGAAAAACGCTACAATTAAGAGAAGTTTCGATAACTCCATCAAAGAACCGGCTAGTACAGTGACATCACTTCTAACATGTCGGCTTGATCTACAGAGAAAGGAAAAATGCCCAACGTCCAGGGGCTTAGAGGCTATTCTGTGAGGAATCACAGACTATTCCCTTGGGTCTCCAGATGTCCACTGAATAACTCAAAGCGGGATGAGAGTGTGGCAGCTCTACTTTCATTCTGCTACCTTAAACTGTGGGTTAGAGTCCTGCTAAAGCATGCACGTAGACATGTTAATCAGCTAAGGAATCAGAGTGCCTCCTCAATCAACAACGGTTTGTCTGCTGTATGCACTCACCCTACCACAAAGCAACAGGACCTCACAGAAGCACAGCTTGACCCAACTGCTTAGCTCCGCACCTTTCTCACAGGCAGACCGCAGCCCCTGGTCTTTTCCTCTTGTTAGGATCCCCAAACACAGAGCTTTGAACTGGTCCCCTTGCTTCCCAATGTATCCAGAGAATACTTATCATTGCTTTGTTTATTTTGGACTTAAGAGGCCTGGTCTGTTGAAATCCCCTGGAGTCAGGTGCCATCAATGGCTAAGACTCAGCATGTTAAATAAAGAAAACAGGCAAAGCTGAATTGACATCTCCCAGTCTATCTCTGAATTACAAGTGACCATTTCACTATACATGAGTCTATACTGCAGGATGTTTTGTTTCTTTGAGGAGTAAATACAAGCCAAGACCCTGCCTGGCTTTCCATATTAGATCTAAATAAACTATTTCAAATATAGCTCCGAGGAATTTACTCTTGGCTATTACAGCCACTTTGGCTAATGTATTAAAATATTTTAGTTAACAAGTGCCTCTGTCTTTAAAAAAAAAAAAAAAAAATCCAACTGTCTTTATAGCCTAAAACATAGTCTTTAGGTCAACAAAGTAAAGCAGCTGTCTTTGCATCCAATTGTTATGACAATCAAGATTTAGCTGCATAGAAGAGTAGCAGCATGGGTCCTGTCTAGAACAGTCATAGAATTAAGCCAAGACCTTGCTTTCTAGTGACTAGATTAGTAATTAGCTCAGAGCACCGTTAATGTCAGTGGAAGACTGATTGTAAACAAGGGTGTCAGGTAGCTTCCAAGTAAAAACAGAGACAGTGCCTACTTTGTAGTGCCCTTGAGCTAACCTAAGTCTAGTCTCCTTCGGACTTGCCCTAGTCACCACTGTCCTACAGATTAGATCGTTTTTTCAGCTGTTTATAACACAAGCTTTTGAAGAGATGCAGACAGTTAAAAAATGTTTCTTTCAAATAAACTATCTAGATCTCGGATACATTTTAAAGGAAGAGGTTGTTCAGAATTTTGTTTTGTGTTTTTTTTTTTAATATTTTTGGGTAATAAAGTTCATGTCTCTCCATAGTCTGCTCTGTCATTTAAGGCCTTTCTCATCATATCTCCATGACTACTGACAAAGGTCAAATGGTATTTCTGATCCAATGTAATTGTTCAAAGATGCTCTTTGCTGTATTATTTCTATTGGAGAATTTTCAAACACTTGATATACTCAATGACACAATAATTAAATATTAGCATATCTGTTCAGCCTATATATTGATATCATTAAGAACACCTTAAGAGTTGGAGGTGAAACTCAATGAGATAAAGCCTGCCTGGTATGTTCAAGGCCTTGGGTCAGATTCCCTGCGTGGGTAGGAAAAGCAAGAGGCAGGGTGGAATCTTGGTGGCCGGAGTAGAGTTTTGGGCCCAGCAGTAGAGTTCTCCAACATAATGCCAACCAAGACAACGTAGGAGTGGTGGCGGAAGTAAGAATGGTGAAGAAACCACAGTAAGAGATGCCTGTAATTCCAGCATTTGGAAGGCTGACAAAAGAGGGATACGCATTCCAGGATGGCCTGAGTACACAGCCAATTCTTTTCTCCAAAAATAACCCATCAAAGACCATCTTCAAAGAAATTCTCATTCCTGCAACATGTAACTGTTGTAAGCATTACTGTGATACACTTTTGATTATTACTATAGCAACACAGAATGACCATGATAAACAAATAGCACAAAACTCTTAAATACAAAGCCGTAAGTAGGATTCCAATGAGGCGAATCCCACGCAACAAAGGAGGTGCATTTCTTTGAATGTGCTGCAAACATCCAAATGGAAACTCTTCAATAAGTAAACGGGTATTCAACGAAACCACAACTTCCGGAGGTTTCGACAAGTTTGCAGTCAGGCCTTGAACTGAGAACAGGAATGAATATGCTAAAAGCTCTATCTTTTGGTTCTCGAAAAGGTGAGAAATGTAGGGCTACTAGGATAAAACAGGTTTGCTGAAGAGCCAGGCAATGATGTGATGAGAACAGTAACTACAGAAGGTAAGCATCAACTTTATTAAGTACCAAGTACTAAAACAGTGAGTGAAATCTGTAGTAAATCCAGGTGCATGCAGATTAATCTAATATTACCCTGAGGGAACAAACAACCAGACAAAGAGAATCATAAAGCATGGAGAATAAAAAAAGAAATGCATACTATATAGTTGAAAACCAGCAGTATGAACTAGACTTGGTCTTGGCTATATAACCTTGCGGATGGCCTTCCCTTGACTTTGCCCTTCATCACATTCTTAACTGAATTTCTGTTTCAAAGCTATTCCAGGTATTTAGCAAACTCTGTGCTCTTGCACTGTCTTTGTTCCTCTATGATATGCCATCCATTTTGGTTCTGCAGATGATATTATAATTGTTATTTTCCACAGCAAATATTCATTTCACAATTCTGTTTCCCCTTCTTCATTCCCTCTACCAGCTTATCTAGCATTCCCTTGAGGTCTTTGTTTGTATGATGGCTGGTTTGGGGAATTTGCTTTTGTTTCTTTTGATATTTTTTACATGCAGATCTGCAGGTGAGAGGATCCCTCTGGTTTTATTTGCATGAAAATATCTTTTTCTCCTTTCATTATGTTTGGATCTAATTTGACAATTATTTTAAAGATGACATCTCTCTGACTTTTTAGATTTCATCCTCTGTTGAATAATCAGTTGTTAATCTTACTGGTTTCTTTATTTTTTTTTTTTGAGTAAAATTTGTCTTTTTCTGTGAATACTTTGTTTTATTATGATTGTTTTGAAATTCCCTGTGTACCTTCCCAGCCCCTGCAATTACTTTTCCTATAAGCACTGGTGTGTATTTCTGGGTGGTCCATATTTTGATGATTAATCTTTAGAAATTATCCAAACTAAATAAAAACAGGAGGGAAAAACATGAATAGCAACAGACAAAAGCAGCTGAATAAACTGTCTCATGTATCTGCGATCATAATTACAGGAAGGCAAGAGAAAATGGGAAAGAAATAATATCTGATGACACAAAGACTTTCTCAAAGTTACTAAGAAGACACCAAATCACACTCCAACATGCCCAGAGGACATGAACCAAGACAGGGAAGCAAACACACTCGTATGTGCATGCACACATAAATGGGGGTTGGGGTTGGAGGCGGTGATCCATATCCCATTTAAAAGCGCAAAATGGGGTTTATTTTTAAACAAACAAACAAAAAAAAACAAGCAAACAAACAACAGTCTTGAGGATGGCTAGGAGAAAAGCCAAAAAGGGAGTGGGGGTGCCAACATTAAAGACTAGTCTAAGAAGGTGCCTTTGTTGTGGTGTGAAAGTGACGACAAACTAGAGTATAACAATATCCAACAACACCATGCTTCAAGCCAAAACGAAAAGCTGCAACTTAGAATTCCCCCAACAGCACCTCAATTTTGACACTATTCTGTTACCTTGCCACAAAGCAAGGGTCAGGTCAATGAGTACATTATTTACCACAGAAGAACCTTAGCAGCCATTAGTTACAATGAGGTGGCACCTTCTGAGCCTAACCACGTGGAGAAAATACTCAAAACAAAGACACTGGTGACTAGATAATAAACAAGTGTGAAATAGAAGTAATATAATACAGAAAATTTCATGTAATGCTTTGCTACAATTCTCTTAATATGCTTTGCATAGAGACATTCAGTGCCTCCAAACCCTGCTCAAAATTTATAGTGAAAGCTATAAAGAGATGTTTTCCAATTCCCAAATACCATTGTCTTATAAAGTTTACACACAGAGTGTGTGTATAAGCTGCAGAACAGAGAGAGGGAAAGCGGAGTCTCCTGAAGACTGATGGTCCCTACGGGAGGTTGGCAAGGAGAAGACTCACAGACTTCCCTATACAAGGAACTAGAGAGGAATTCTAAGCATTCCAGGAGCACCCTGGACACCTCCACACAGCTGCCTAGATAGCACCTGGACAGCTTAAATTACAGACTCGTTAGAGAAGCAAGGTCCCGGGTCCTGCAGAAGAAGAGATGAACGCAAGCAAGAATTCCCAGCAGGCGCACTCCTCCACCCTCCAGAGGGATCAGCCTTCATCAGCAGGGACTGGCTAGGGGCTCCCTAAGAACTTTTGCTGAGTCAGTATTATACCCTGCCCCTCATAAGACATGCAGGTGGGTTTCAAAGCCTTTGCTGGGAACATCAGTCTTTTTGTACAAATATTAACATTTTATGCCTATCAAGGCCGCTAACCATGAGAAATACTTTCTCTTCAAAATTTTACTTTGATTCCTTGCTCCTGTCTCACAGCTCTGCAAGCCAGAAAGTCCCACACAGTACTGAATTTTTATTTAGAATTGTCATTAATACTTACAGGTGTAATTCCAAAACAGCTAAATAATGTATTCTAAATTTAAAAAGAGGTACCACTGAAGAACAAGCTATAGTCTAAGACAAAAACAGAGGTCAGCTTTCTGCGTTCAGCTGTGGTTCTTTTGAGAGGGACCGCGAGGACTCTGTAGGCCCTACACGGGCGCTAACGTGGGAACGAGGACTGACCAGCAATGAAGTATTCCAAATGCCGCTCAGAACTGGAAGAAGTATATTCAAAAGCAGGAGGACAAGTGACATGGAAAGAAAATACCACGCTCTGCACTGCTAACCATTGCTAAGAATTAGCATGAATCTATACCCACATGCGTGTGCAAGTGCACACACGAGCATGCACACTCACACACAGAGACAGACTGACTGACTGGTTCAAAGAGAAACATTTTATTAAAATACTCTAAGCAGCACCATACATGACAGATGTCCACAGTAAAATGTGAAAACCATCTTAAGCTCATCTGAAAGAGATGCGCTACCTCAAAAAAAAAGATGGCAAGAACCAATTCCTGAAAGTCTTCCTCTGACCTCCACAAGGTACATTTCTCCTCCCCTCCCCTTCCTTTCATCCATCCCTTGCCCCTTCCTTTTTTCCCTTCCTTCCTCTGAGTGGCAACGCCTACTTCTGGCTCTAAGTAAACACCAAGGTCATATAAGTGAAATCAAACACCTTTTGTGCCTTCCTTCTCCTACAGTGTTTCCATGTTCTATCCTTTATTATGGCTACATAATATTTTATCTACTGATATTATGGCTTAAACATTCATCCAACGATATGGCGGGGGTGATGTCACCTCAGCTATTCTAGTGGCATTATCAAGAACACACACACACACTCTTATTCAAGTTTCTGTTGGGTGCACATACACTTTAGCAAAATGGAAAGGTTAAGCAATGAATGAAAAAAGACATCTCAATCACTATGATGTCTTCAACTGGTGAATACAATGAAAACTTCAGAACGTTTTTCCTTTTCCCTAATAATGGAGTACCTTACACAGTGACAGCACATACTGGAGACCAAAGACTGGGTAGCGAGTGCAAATGAGCCAACATTAACTACCTCTTACTTAAAATGCTAAAGCTACATTTTGTATTGACCTTATTTCTCACAAGTAATGACATTTTTCTTATAGATGTATGGTCTTACATTCAAGTATTTTTTTTTCCTTGCCAAAAAGAAGTGTTTTGTTGCCTATGCCAAAAAGTTGAATTACAGGGCACACATTGGACATGGTAAAACTTCCAAATTTTCTTTCTGAATATTTTAAATTGAGAAAATTACGTATTTGAAATAGGTACTATGAAGTGGCTAAATCAAGCTAAGTAACTAATGTGTCTCTTCACGTACCTTTAAAACGTTTTCTTAACATTTTAAAGTACTAAAATTTCCATATTGTTGGTAAAATGCCTTATAACCAACAGCAGTGCTGCCTCGATCTGATCAATTATTCCCAACGAAAAGAATATCTAACTTGAAATACACTTCACACCAGGCTCTAAATTCAAGGCCAGCCTTGTCTACAGAGCAAGTTCTAGGACAGCCAAGCTTACAGAGAGAAACCCTCAATGAAAACACAACAAAAACAAAAACTAAAATGAACAAAACAGCTCAGACATATGTGCAGGTCCCTCAACCGTGAGGTTCTCTGAATAAAAACAACAACAAAATGGCCCACCTTTGGTTCCCACCTGACGGGCTCATCTGTAAGGCCCCCATGCTGTACAGACTCTTGGTGGGTGTACAGTGGTACAGCTAACATGTCCCGCAAATTAGGTGATACGGAGGGCAAACCTATCTGCTCTCCACAGTCCCATGGGAAACATAAGGGCAACAGAGGACAGAGAGAGCAGAGAGTGGCAGAGTACATCAGAACTCTCAATTCCTGTGAACTGTGGTCTAACCTGATACTATCAAACCCTTCTGTGTGCAACAAGACCAAACTAATGATGACCCTAAAGTCAAACTCCACAAGTTATCAAAAAGCATACATTCTGCTTGTCTGCTCTTAGAAAAATATCTGACTGACTGGCTATGGGGAAGAAATGCACACCAATCGGTTTTTAATTCAAACAAACCAAATCTGAATATGAGCTGTGAACTAACAAAGTCCCTTTTAAGTTCTCTGGGCCTACTTCATTTGTGAAAGTGAGAGGAGGGCTGGGGAAATAGAGCAGCTGGTGAAGTGCTTACCCTCCAAGCATGAAGACCTGAGTTCAATCCCCAGGAACCACATTAAAAAATGCTAGGTGTGGTAGTGCATCACAACACTTTTAGGGCCAGCAGTTGAGAGGCAGAGAGAAGACCACTCTTGGGGCTTGCCAGAAATCCAGGCTAGCTTATTGGTAAGCTCTAACCCAAAGACAAACAATGTCTCCAAAGAGGTAGGTGGCAAAACCTGAAGTTGTACCCTAGCTTACACTTACACAAACGTAGGGACAGACACACATGACGATGATGACGACGACAACGAGGATGATGAAGGATGGGGTAAATTTTTTTTAAATTTAGTTCAGTTCCTAGAACACAGTAAAACACTCAATAAATGGGAGGTGCCATTCCTAAAATGCCTGCAAAGCAAAGAGCTGACCTGTGAATGAGGCAGGCTTTACAAATGTAACTGCATTTATAAACAGCATCTCCAGGAAGAAGCAGAAGTGGACACAAGGAGCATGGAACTGCAGTGACAGTACAGTCATAATCAGAAGGCTTCCCTGGCTTCTTTACAGCCTTCTGGCTTGTTTTAGACAAAGGAAAAAGTACAACAGATGCTAATTTCAGAAAAGCAGGTAGGGTAGCTCACTGAAGAGCTTCTCAAACTCTGACATGAAGTAATTCTATGGTCTCATTAAAATGTTCTCCTTATGATTTATGTGGTAGGTCAATGACAGAAAGGGTCTGAACTGCACATCTAACAAAATCCTGGAGGACAAGGTGCTGTTGATACAGAAATAACTTTTGAACAACAGTTTACAGGATGGCACACTTTACAAAACATAACAAAAGAAGTAATTTGAGTCTTGATAAGGATACTTGACTCCCAAATCCCAAGGCTAGAAAGGTGGGGACACTGTCCTAAGTCCACTAAGCTATACAGACTGGTGTTTAAGTGCTCACCTAAGCTCACCCTGCTCTGCCAGGGCACCGCTGCATCACCCACTGGTATGGATGCTGCTCTCCTTGCTTCAACAGATCGTCTCTAAGGACAGAGGTGCTTGTTACTGGGTGAGGAAAGCGAGGATTGCCCTTGGCAGCTCTACTCAGTGAAACCTTCGGAAGTAATGGCATCCCTATCACCGGTCGACTTCACATTCAATGTGCTGTGTGCATTGGGTGAGGGAGTGAGGCTTTGCCGCTGCTGGTCATGTCTCACCCATGCATCCTATGGTGTCTGTCCCTAAAGGAGAGATTACAGAGCCACACGCACCCAGGAAAAGAAGGGGGAAATATGCTGAAAACAGGACAAAAAGTGAGACACTTCAATGTCATTTAAAGCGGCAGTTTCCTAGCAGGTTCTACCTTACCCTTGGGGGAATGATTGAAATTTAAAGCTGCCTTGGTTTTATCAAGGGAAAGGAGCTGTGGAATCACTATCCTTCCTTCTCTGATGCCTCTCTCACCTCAACCTTTTCAAACAGGGCACTGAAGCAGCAGGCTTAATGCTCACTGGCTTTCACAGACAAATCATTAATCTTTTCCACATTACTTATCACCACAGCTAAGATAATATTTGCTCTAATCTAACAGATTTTCATTTCAAAACCAATTGTAAAGCTCAGCAGGGTGCTATATACAACTTTAATGAGAGCCTCTAACCCAAGACTCCTCCAATATGTACTGCTCAGAACTATTGAATATTACTGGTTGGAAGCTGTGGAATGAAGCAAGGAAAGGTTAACCACGACAGAATTTTAAAAATTCAATTCCTTCCCTATCTTTTCTAGTTATGTAAGTATGAAGTTATAACACATCTGACCCACCTGGTGACAGGATTTGCGCCTCCCTTCTATGCCATCTATGACCACCTGACCACCTCCTTCACAGGTCCTCTTCCGCCTACCCCCTGGTCCCTACAATTAATGCAGAGCAAGGGAGCAGATCTTCAAATCCGTGACAGCTGTGTAATGGGAGAGGCGGAAAGGAGTGGACATACCCTGGCAGTGTGCTTAATGGCTACACAAACACCAGTCATCAGCCTCAAGTGATTCTGGCAGAAAATTAACTTAGAGATACAAAACTCATTTGGTGAGAAGACCTGCAGCAATCTGCACAATATGAGCCTGGTAATGGGCAAAGGAGGAAAAGGAGAAGAGAGGTACTTGCTGAACTTCCCTTGAAGGAAAAAGCACTCCACAAGAGCCCGTCTTCTTCACATGAGCCATGTGGCTCTCTTACCTTAGTAATGGCGATCTCCACTCTGGAAAAGACGTTATTGCTCAACTGTAAACAACAGCATCCATGAGATTGTGCAGATTTCTTTATTACTACCCAAGTGTCATGTAAGCACCACATTTCATGAGATAATTTGGAACATGCTTTTATCATCAACCAATTCTACTGTCTAAACTGTTTTTCCCATCTCTGTTGAGGTTACAGGACGACAACTGATAGGTGCTGGGTCACAAATTACTATTCCCCGACTTAAAAAAAAAAAACAAAAAACATCAACGTATACATCATCTTGTCATTCTTTACAGCCTTGGAGGTAGGTACAATTATCCTCATTTTACAAGTGGGAAAAGAAGCCTAGATACACTCACATTTCCACCATGTAGCATTCACTAGAAAGCTATGGCCTGACTATTTCTCTGTTTTTATCTAAGGTCTGTGCCACATAGCCACCAAAATTAAAAAGCACAGGTTTGGGGTCTTTGTATTTCTCTCCTAAAGGTACAGCAAAAGGTGGAAATATGAAAACCAGAGAGAGAGAATCTGTGTGAATTACTCAGGAGTCTATTCAAGGATGCCATTATTCGAGCTGCCCCATTATAAAGGCCATATTTAGCTTGATATGATTCATATGTTAACAAGTGGCTTCTTGGTTAGTAACAATGCAGTGTTTTAGGGTCCCCAACAAGTGTAGACCACAAAGTCTGCAGAGTCTACACAGAATGTTCTAGAAAAAATATACTTTAAGGGGAAAACAAAATTAAGTATTTGGACGGAGAGAACAAAATTCAAAACTAAAGACCCAAAAATGGTGGCGGCACAGACCTTTAATCCTCAGTGCTCAAGAGACGGAGGCAGGCAGACCTCTGTGAGTTCAAGGACAACCTGGTCTACAGAGTGAATTTGAGAACAGCCAGGGCTACACAGAGAAGCCCTGTCTCAAAAAGTCCCCCTACCCCCCCCCAAAAAAAAATGCTGACTTGGAAATTATTTTCTATAATTTGAAAATATATGTTTAATAAATATTTATATAAAACAAACAGGTCCATAGAAGATAAAACAAAGGAGGTTATTAACCCTGGAAGAGAAACAAAAACATACACTAGAAAAGGACCAGTGTTCTGTTTGTTTAAATGAGTAGGGGTCTCTGCAGCAGCAGGACACAAACAGCAGTCTTTCCCTCAACTAATCTTTCATATATCAAATACAGAAATTCTAAAGATGTGTTTACAGACGGTTGTTTAGAGTTTAAAACTCATGAATGAAAGACAGTCTCAACTAAAGTGCCATTAAATATGTGTGCGCAGTGGCGCAGTGAGACTAGGCAAATCAAGCTTTCAGGCTCCATTTTCAACACTGAGCTACCTCAAGCACTCATGGCCCATCGGACACAATAAGAAGTAGCTTCAAATGCCAGCTGATGTCACTGTGGAGTTGAGAGGCAGTGTTCCTAACTGAACGCCAAACACCCATGTGAAGACCTGCTTGATCTGGTTTTTCCTCCTGTGTATTAAAAAACAAATCAAAAACAAAAAACAAAACAAACAAACAAACAAACAAACAAAAAAAGCCATGAAGGCCCCATCCCTCACTTTCTACTCACCACTGGACCTGACCCTCAAGTTATGAGCTACCTTGGGGATAGCTGATTTGAGCAGTCCAGTGAAAAACACTAGATAAGGACTTTGCTGCATTTCCACCACACTGCTGAACTCAGAATTTCTACTCCCTCTTGGTTCCTCACTCCTACTAACACCATAGCTTTAAAATGCCTCTAATTCTATCTCTGCAGAGAACTTTAAAATAAAATGTCAAGGGCTAGAGAGATGAAGGCTCAGCAGTTTAAGAGCATGCACTGCTTTTCTCTTCTAGACATCCTGAGTTCAGTTCCCAGCAACCACATGAGGAGGCTCACAACCTCCTGTAACTTCAGTTCCAGTGGATCTGATACCCACTTCTGGCCTCTGTAGCTCTGTACTCACATGGTAACACACACACACACACACACACACACACACACACACACACACACCTTTCTTTAAAACCTGAAACTTCAGATGTCAGTACACTTCTTCACAGTCAAATTGGATGGAGCTGACAGAAAGTGAGCAGATTTAGAAGAGAGAAGCACAAGACAATGGGAGGGAGAACAGTAACAGCTCCACCCTCCTCGCTCCTACCTGAATCTCATGCAAACAAGGTTTCAAAAGGACACTATGATCCTATACTGAATCACTAAAAATGCCATCTCAAGTTTATGCCCTGCCCCATTCCATGAAACAACAGTTCATTTCTTGCACCCATCAGTTTTATTTCTTAATTCATAATCATCACTGAAAGTCACTTAGGGTTTCTTTTGCTGTGGCAAAACAATGACCAAAATAAACTTGGGGAAGATAGGGTTTGTTTCAGCTTACAACTCGTGTGTTCCATTATCCAGTGAAGTCAGGACAGAAAGTCAAGGCAGAGATGCAGTAGCAGAGACTGCTGCAGGGGCCATGGAGGAACACAGCTCACTGGCTTGCTCTCCCTGCTTGTTCAGCCTGCTTTCATATAGCACCCAGGACCACTAGCACAGCAGCAGCAGTGCTCATGTAGAACTGGACCCTCCAATATCGTTCATCAAGCAAGAAAAAGCACTGTAGGCTTACCCACCAGTCAAGCTAAAGGGAACATTTCCTCAAGTGAGGCCTGTTTTTCCCAAGTGACTCTGGCCTATGTCAAGGTGACATAAACCAGCCCATACACTGGATCATCCCACTAAAGACAGAGATTGTAGCTGAAGAAGATAAGTAACTGATTAATTTTTAAAAGAGTGTTTCCTAGGGGTACAGGCAGGCAGTGCTTAGGAAAGCTCAGTCACTAACGTCTTGTAAGATTTTTAATTGTAGCGGGGCATGGTGGCGCAGACCTGTAGTCACTCTGGGAGGCAGAGGCAAGCAGATTGCTGTGAGTTCAGGACCAGCCTGGTCTACAAAGCTGGTCTAGGACAACCAAAGTTACACAGAGAAAACCTGTCTTCAAAAAGAAATCCCCTGCCCCAAAAAAAGGAAAAAAAATATTTTATTTGTAATTAAATCTGAGTTCAGAACACAACTTTAGTGTGTGCTCTGAGTCAGCATAGGTTTTGTTATTGTATTTTAGGGGGTTTTTGGTTTGGTTTGCAGGGTATTTTGGTTTTGGTTTGGTTTGGGTTTTTAAAACAGGGTTTCTCTGGTTATCCCAAACTCAGTCTGTAGACCAGGCTGGCCGCAAACTCAAGAGATCCACCTGCCTCGGCCACTCCGAGTGCTAGGAGTCAAGTCATGTGCCACCACCTCCCACCTAGAAATCTTTACTTAAAACAAGTTGTGTGAATACACTGCCCCTACATTAGCATAGCAATTAACACCTAGAAATTACAATTATTTAGTATCATCAACTGTGGCCTGAATGTTCTGGCATACTGAGCACTCATTACTTTTAGCATACCTTTTTCCCTTTTCA
Organism: Meriones unguiculatus; assembly: GCF_030254825.1. Taxonomy (NCBI): domain Eukaryota; kingdom Metazoa; phylum Chordata; class Mammalia; order Rodentia; family Muridae; genus Meriones; species Meriones unguiculatus. Next base: position 5,992,784 of record NC_083363.1, on the reverse strand, counting down.
AATCTCCTCATAAATCCCTAGATTAGTATACTCACTACTTCAAAGATAAGCCCGCCAATGCTCAAAGCCAGTAGCTACTAAGTGTACAGCTAGGATTTGACTCTGGAACCTAAGTTTCGAGTCACTTGCCTTGGGCTTCACACTCACCACTCTCTGCTCCATTCACCACTGATGACGAATGTGTGGCCTCTTGCAACAGATATACTCAGCTACTCCATCGTACATTCTCTTTACAAAGTACAGCAGATGGAACTACATTTGCACCTACCACCCAGTTCAGTCTCAGAATCTCACTCTATTTGTTTCAGAGTTTCAAAGGAAAAGGGATTAAAGGCAGGCACCACCACCACCTGGTTTGGCCGTACCATTTCTAATAATAGGCACCCACATACAGGCAGCCACAAATAGTATGAAGTTTGCATGTTTATAAACTCTGATGCAATATATGCACCATTCAGAAACATATGCATCGTTCCGCCGTGTTTCTGAAATGGAGTCCATTTGGACAAGCCATGGTACTCCCTCTAGGATATTCAATATATGCACCCACTGCTGGACAGCTTGCTTCCAACTTTTCCATTAATGCAAATCTGCTACCATGAATGTTCTTATACTGGTCTTGTGTGAATAAGCATTTCTTAGGTGTGCACTTTGAAATACTAGGCCAAACAGTCAATGGCCCCTTTACCAAACACTGTCACACTGCTCACGAAAGAACTCAATTCCCAACCCTATAAGCAGCAGGGCCCACCTGGTTCTCACTAACAGCTGGTGCTACCAGACATTTTAACTTCTGTTGGTATAATAGTGTGAAACCGCCTAAGTTTTGTTCTAATTTGCATTTTCCTGATTAGTAATAAGCTTGGGCATGTTTTCATAATTAATAGCTGCATCTTTAAAAAGGAAACTACAAAGCACAGTTAACTAAGCATATTATCAAGATGTAATATTAAATGGGTTAATATGGAATTTTCCCACTTTCCTACAGACATTAAATAAAGTTAAGTTCGGATCATCAGTCTTGGTCTAGTCATTGTATTGATAAAAAGCAGCAGATTAAATTAAATAATGTATGACACTTGCCAACTAAACAATGTAATTTAAAAACCATCCAAGCTCTCCTAAGGGGGGAAAAACATACATGTTAATGAATGAACAGGAAAAAAAAAAAAGAAGAAATACCATCATCCCTTGTACCCAGACATAAACAAATGCCTCCGAAGGCAGCAAAGCTCCTGATACACGGCTTCAAGAAATGCTTTAGGTGCTTTCTATTCTGAAGCAGCTAGATAAAAAACAAACCACAGAGGCAGGAAGTAGGCAACACTATAGCAAAAAGCATTAAGTACCGTATTTTAATGTGTGAAATGGGAACGCAGAGCACAGGAGCTGAGGGCTCACTGGGTGATGAGCAGTCCACAGGGAAGGTGCCCCGTGAGGCAGTCACTGAAGAGAAGGGCTGCGGTGGGCAAGACCCACAGCGACTCAGCATGTGGGAGTGTCAGCACACGGTACTTCTCGGCTGAAAGCACCAGCGAGGGGGAAGGAAACACACACACTCGTCATGGAATTCCAAGCTGCACTGTAAGAAGTTCGTGGACCGTGATCCACAGGGACCGGCATGCACTGCTCAACACTATATGCAGCTTTCCCTTCTCTGTCTCAAGAAAATACAAACTTTAACTGAATGAAACTTAAAAATGTGAAAGTATAAAGTAAATAATCATTCATAATTACACTACCAAGATAACCAATGCTAGCATTCTAACGACTTGGACTACTGTTGCTCTCTATAATTAACACTCTAGGGTTTGGACTCTAGCACAAAATGCAATTTCATATCCCTCCCAAGTGACAGGTGAAGTGGAATATGGCCACAGCGGCCACTAGAGGGTGGCCAAGTCTCTTGCATCCATCATGCCCCCTACTTTGTCTCAAGGATCCTTAATTGACATTGAAGTTAAGATTTTTTTGAACCCTAAAATTCATTATCTAAAGATTAAAAATTACTATTAAAACAAACTAAGAGGTTCCATCAGGGCAATAATATGTATCAGAATATCAAGTTCGACTGCTCGAATATTTTACCAAATTTTTCCATCTGAGTCTTAAGAGATGATGTCATTTCCCCAGAGATGAGAAGGCTCGCGCGACAAGCAGCACCGCGCGACAAGCACGCAGCAACCCTCAACATGCTTCGTGTGCTATCAAATGTCACACTTCAGAATCTTCCCTTCGACATTTTAAAATTCCGCATTATGCTTTCACCAAAAATTGGAATGACTTATGAAATACAAATATGTATTTTTTTTAACTGAGAATAAAAGGGTCAAAATTTACTTTTGAAAAGTGCCATTAAGTCCCTATTCCACATAACCCCAAACACTTACCGCAGCGTGGCGGTCTGAGTAGGTGCGCTCCCCATAGACTCGTGTTTGAATGCGTGGCCCAGAGAAAACAGCACTGCTAGAAGGCGTGGCCTCGACGGTGTGTGTCACTGTGGGGTTAGGCGTCTCCTGTCAAGCTACTCCCAGTGTGACGCCCTGTCCTGCTGCCTTCCGGTCAAGATGTAGAACCCAGCTCCCTCTCCCGCACCAAGCCTGCCGCACGCTGCCATGCCCCCTGCCACGTCAACAACAGGCTACACCTGTGCGACTCTAAGCCGGCCCAATTCAAGGTTTTCCTTCCTAAGAGCTGCCTCGGTCACAGAAACAAAACCAAGACAAGCATCTACTCACATTTTAATAACAGATTTCTAAACATGAGGAAGACTATGTCTATAAAAGTGATCGTGTTACTGACTGTGAAAAAAATGTTCAGAGAAGATAATTTATTTTAAATGGGAGAAAAGCAAAAAATGTCTACTAGTCCTTTATTTATTTTTCCTTTTCTGCTTGCTTGTTGCTATTGTTGTTGGTTTGTTTGTTTAAAGACAAGGTCTCTCACTATGTAGAGTAGGCTGACCTTGAACTCACAGATATCCACATGCCTGTCTCCAAGGTGCTGGGATTTAAGGCATGCAACACCAAGTCTGGCTCCTGTTAGTACTCTTAACAATATACACATGCAAAGCACTTTTTAAAGGTTTCAAATAAAAAGAACATATATGAAGAAGTATCCATTGACTCTCATTTACCACATTCAATGTGAAACAAATCATATTTTCTGTGTCCTCATGGGCTAGCAATCAACCCTCAGAAATGAGCTCATGTGCCCCACACAGAATCCTGATCACAAATGGGAAGTGCAGTCACCACCACCCCAGGCTCTTTCCCTAGTTGCGGAGCTGAGCAGCAAGCATGGCAAACACCAGTCAGGTTTCTCTATATTCTTAAGGTAGTGCTCATACTTCCACCACTAAGAGCTATTCCTTTCAGTTGTTAATTATCTTCAAAGGGTCCTAACTTATTGCGCAGACATGTAGCTAGGGAGACAGTCACTGACTATGACTCATAACATGAGTTTATACACAATACAGTGTATTTAAATCTATGGGCACCCAAGGTGGGAGGTGCAAATCTGAGCTAAGATAGTAGTAAAGGGAGCAACAAAGATCACCAAAAACTCTAAGTGAATTAATTTTAAAGAGTGTGAATTATCTCTCAACAATGTTCTTTGTAAATCATCAACCTAATTTACCATAGTAGTTCAGAGTGGACCACTGGAACAAGAAAATTTTTTGATGTAGCACAAAGATATGATTAATCCAGGGAAAATCAGGTGTTGAGTATCAAAATGAGCACCTGAGTAGCAACACAGAGGTCAGGGGCAGACAGCATACAGTGACTCACAGCTGAAGAGTAATCTTCAGGAAGTAAGGGCTTAGGCATGCTTTAAAGGGGCGGGGTGTGGGGGAGAATCAGGAGGAGGAGCACCTCGGGTCTGGTGGTAATGAACCTCTACTGTCCTTGATAGAAACTACTGTTAACATAATTGTTTTTCCTTATGCACACTCTGACTTCCTGGGTTTCTTCTGTTTTATTTTTTCAGTCATCTTCTAAAGTATCTTAGTCAATCAGCTTCTTGATCTAGGAAACTAACAACATTCAAACTGACATAACCACACAACAATGTTGGCAACTTTCCTTTTTTTAATAAAAGAGAAATGTTAATGCACAGAACCGACATGTCCAAGGCTATCAGGTAAAAACAAATACAAATTAGAGCAGGTTTCTGACCTAATGCTGACTTTACAGCCTCCACAGATATGTATCTTAGAATTTCAGAGTGAGACTTATTTTTTAAAGTCACATCACTGTGTACAAGTCCACGTGATTCTTACATGCAATGTGTATATACATTGACAGCACACAGATAATGATTTTTAAAAACTCTAGCACAGCCGTATCTCATTTTAGAAGTACCCAGGACACCAGTCCTGTCACTCCCAATTCTAGTAGCAAAAGGTAGTTCCGCTGTTAAGTTGCAGACTTTTATCAGAGCATAGCAGTAACTTCTAGGTTCATATTCTTTTCAGGGTTCTGAGATAATCATAAGCTGTTTGATATGTAAAACAGAGCTGGTGGGAGCCTCTACCTTAACATGTGACCTTGCAGTTAAGCACTCACGAGCTGAATACCAAGTAGTGAGACAAATGTTTGCCTAAATTAGCAGCCTAAAACAGCAACGTTCAATCCTTACAGTCCCACTGCAGCACAGGTATAAAAACCAGCAGTTGCAGGCAAAAGTTAAAAGCACGCCCTGAACCTGCACTGCTGTCCTGTGACATGAACAGAGTCCCGGAGAAGCCCCCACACGAGGCTGAGCTGGCACTCACAGGAGCTTCGTCCCTGTCCCAGCGACCTGACAGAAACCACAATCCGCATGTTCACTGCTCGGCACCACCCTTACAGCAGTGTTTCACCAGGGACACCAAAGAAGGATTAAGACATAAGCCTAAGTCTCGGGGAAGTCATGCCGCCCTGATAACTAGTTGTCATGACACTTGCTCTTCTAAAATGTATACAAACCCAAGCAAAGACAAGCCTCAGCACCAAACACTCACTACAGAGCTAATAAGAGTTCTCTACGAAAGACCCCACACAGAAACTAACCACATCTACCTCCAAAACCAAATCTGGATAGTGGCAACACATGCGGGGCTACGGCAGGACCCAGCAAGAGTTCAGAAGGCAGTTTTGGCAAGCTCCTGCAGCCGAAGAAGCGCGTGACAAAAATTTAGATCATTTTGTCTCCCCTGATATAAGCATTTTCAGATATTTACACTGTGGGTGGAGGGTGGGAGGTAAATACTGGCTCTTTCATAATCTGCTATGTAGCAGCAGCGTTTGGACATTATTTGCTGCTGAGAGAGGAAAAAAGAAATCAGATGTCAGTGGGAAATGAGGCCAAAAGCATTTATCCTCTTGTTAAAATGCCACCTAAATTTAGCATTTCTCTCCCCTTCCACACAACATCCTGGCAACAGAGACCACACACTCAAAGTGGAAGACTTTAGATTTCCTCTTTAAATATTAACTGGCTATTCATTACAATTATAATTTATAGGGCCCAAAATTCAGAAGTCACAAAAAGGATTCCAATGAAGTCTCCCTTCCCTCAGGTCTGACAGTCATGCAGGTCCCTTTATGCACGCAGTTCAGACGGCACAGGAGTCCAAGAAAACCAACTGCAGTACAGAAGTCAAACCTGGTCTGTGAACACTATGCCTGGAGGCAAATGATCACTGGGCTTCTTAATTAATTACCAAGAGGCTAAAACCTCTGAATCTTGGATACGAAAATATATTTAAGTTCCTATTAGTAAAAACTCCACTGTGGTTTTTACAAATTACGAATCACATATACCTAACAACTCCAAACCTGTGCCCTTCTCTTGTGGCTTAAAAGTGTAAACATTGCCAAGGTCCTCAGCAGCTTAGGACTTGGACCATCCTGAGATGCTCAGTTGATAAACAATGCAGGCTGTGAAGAAAAAAGAGGGACAAGGGAGAGAGAAGAGCAAAGAGAGGAAGACAGACCTCTTCAGAGTGGGGTTCTCATGCTCAAAATCCTCTCCTGAAAAATAACTTTATGATTTTGACAAGAAAAAAAAAAGTGACCAACGTTTTCTGCTTTAAGAAATATTCCTGCAGCCAATCGTGATGGCACAGGCCTTTAATCCCAGCACTCAGGGAGGCAGAGGCAGGTGATGCTGTGAGTTCCAAGATAGCCTGGTCTACAAAGTGGTCTGAGAAACACTGTCTCAAAAAATGAAAACAAAACCGAGGGGGAGAGAGTTAAGGGAAGGAGGAGGAAGAGAGGGAGGAGGGAGGGAGGCAGAAAGGCACACAGGCTCTTATATTTGAAATGTTAGCTGGGTTTTCTTAAATATAAAACCCAGTATTAAAAAATATACTTTTCCAAGCCTTACAGATTCATTAGATTGTCTAACTGGTAAAAAAAACAGTGCATCATATTCTTAATAATGTAGGCTTCAAAGCCTCTCTCATACTGCATTTTTCTGTTAGTCTTAACTGCCATTTTTTATTCTTTCTTTCTTTGTTTGTTATTTTGGGTTTTTGTTTGTTTCTTTTTGAGGCAAGGTTCTCTGTGTAACAGTCCTGGAACTCACTTTGTAGACCAGGCTGGCCACAAACTCACAGAGATCCACCTTGCCTCAGCCTCCCAAGTACTGGGATTAAAGGCATGCCCACCATGCCTGGCTCTTTTTTTTTTTTTTTTTTTTTTTTATGTTTAATTCTTTAAAAATTTGTATTTTTACTTTTTTAAAAAATAATTGCCATTTTAGACACTCTTTCCTCTAATAATCCCGGTTTAGAGACACGTTTTAATTACACATAATTGAGGACCCTGCTTTGTCCTTAAGCTTCCATCTCAAGCCGGAAAGGTACAAGAATTATCTGCAGTGTGGCAGAGGGGCGGATTTGATTTTGCTGGTCATGGGCAGCACCTACAACTCTCCATTTAACAACCCACTTGATCCTATTGCTGCCGCTACCTGGACCACATAAATTTAGTAGTGAGGCCTAAATATTCTTTTAGAATTCAATATTTTTCTAGAATTCTACACTCTCAAGAGAACTGCACTTACAAACAAATCAAAGGATGGACACCAACCAGCTCTTTGAGGAAAAGTCTCCATTGAAATGGGCAGATGTTTTCTTGGTCATTTGTTCAAGTTTCCATCTTTCCCTCTAGTTGTTGAGCCTAATATTTATTGGGCTTCCGAAGCAGGACAAGCAGCTAAGGTAACTTTTGAACCAAGGTAGACCTAAGCTCCGGGTTCTCCCAGCATCCCTAGGTCTCTCCCTGCTACAGGGCATGGCTGGGCACCCCACCCGCTACCCTAAAGTCTCCAGCCCAGGAGCAGGGCTTCCCCTCCTCCAGAGGCTCTTCACTACATAAGCCAGACATTTCGGTTCCTCCTCCTCTCCCTCTGTTTCCTCTCTTTCTGCGCGTGTGGCACTTTCCTGTCTCGCCCTGCTTGGCAGGTTCCCTGGCCATGTTCCTTGGGACCAGTTAATCTGCTGAAAGCTGCTCCCAAAAAAACATGCATTTATATACTTGAATTTGTATTGAAATAGCTCATTTCACCAGAAGAAAGAATGATAATGTACTACTATTAATTTTAAATATAATCTTACCATTAGCTAGAATTAAAGCTAACAACGCTCACATTTAAAATTTTTATTTTAAATCCTTACATTATTGTTGAATTTAATTATGATTATTTCACTGTCGATTTCTAAATCCAGAGCCAAGGACTAAACGCCATTATACATAACTAGGTAAAGTTAAATGAAGAGACTGAGGACACCAGCCTCCTTCCATAAAGTTAGTGTAGTCTACACTGTTACACATGCTACGCTCGTCATACTGTCCTTGCAAGTCTATCCTCAAGATTTTCCTTTTGACTGTCCAATGAACAAACAGAAAGGAAGCCTTTGCTGGCCTCTCTCCACCCTCGTTTAAAAACTTTTATCTACGTAATGCTATGCAAAAGCCTAGGAGGCCCCAAAATTAAATTCCTTCACACCTCTGCCTTCTCTGAGAATGGAGAGCCGGACTCTTACTAGGACTGGCCTATCTACAAAACCGACGAGAACCACTGTGGCCTTTGAGCGCCTCCCACCACCCAGGCTGTGCCTTAATTCAATGTGCACAACAATCACACACACACACTTGGCTACAACTCACTAAGGTCTTACACTATCTTCCTCCTTCCCCTGTGAAAAATCCCCCAAAGCCCAGACCCCAGTCAGAACCTCAGCAGGAACCAGGGTTTGTGCAGATCTGTGTGAGAACGGAGGAGAAACATGTCAGAGGAGCAGCCTATATGATTCCCAACATTGAGAAACCGCTTTAGCTGAGGGCATTAACGACCCTCACACCAAGGACAAAAGCACTCAGAACAGCAGCAAAATAAAGTAATTTTTATATAGAATGGACAACTTTTAACCAGGCAAATTTCACATGTTCTCTCTCTCTCTGTGTATATATATACACACACACACAATTAAAATTATTTAGTGTGAAATAAAATTGGTGTGAAGTTTCTCACCATCCCACATTCTACTGCAGAAGAACAGACACAACATCTGGCCAGTTTAACTTGCATCTTCTGTTGTTAAACATTCTCTCACGTCCACCGAACTCCAGATGCATGTGGATGTTTGTATGTGCTGTGTGCACACAGAGACGGCCACTTTTCTCTGGGGCATGAGGACACATGTTGACGTGTCCCTACAGGAGTGTCCGTCTCGGGTACACAATGCTGGGCAGAGGCTGCAGCCAGCTGGTCTGCCCCCACCTGATCACGCAGCACATCCCAAGAAGACCACTCTGACTCGGTGACCTCTGACTACACGACAGCATTTCTAGAGGGTTTCAAAGAACTAAAATTAGAGGTTTAAAAAACTGCCTAACACCTGTACATGTGCACATACCCTCTGAACTATACATCCAGTTTAACAGTAACAACCAAATAATCTACTTTTCCTCGTATGTGCTTACTTGAATTCTACTTTTCCATGTTTTTGAAAACTAACCAAATTTCAAGAAAAAAAAATTTAGCTGTTATACTCAACTTCTGGCGAGTCGCAGTTAATTACCTATGAAGAATGCAATAACTATAATAATTTTTAAAAATTTAAAATGACATTGCTACAACTGAAGTTGTGTAAGTAAGATGGCATAGAATATTTTTATTATATTTTATTTTTATTGATTATGGTTTATTCCCTTTGTATCCCACCTGTAGCTTCCTCCCAATCCCACCCTTCCTTCATCTTCTCCAACCATGTCCCTCCCCCAGTCCACTGATTGGGGAGGTCTTCCTCCCCTTCCATCTGATCCTAGTCTATTAGGTCTCATCAGGACTTGCTGCATTGTCTTCCTCTGTGGCCTGGTAAGGCTGCTCCCCCATGAGGAGGAGGAGGTGATCAAAGAGCCAGCCACTGAGTTCATGTCAGAGACAGTCCCTGTTCCCTTTACTAGGGAACCCACTTGGACCCTGAGCTGCCATGGGCTGTATCTGTGCAGGGGTTCTAGGTTATCTCCATGAATGGTCCATGGTTGGAGTATCAGTCTCAGAAAACACTCCTGTGTCCAGATTTTTGGTTCTGTTGCTCTCCTCATGGAGCTTCTGTCCCCTCGAGGTCTTTCTATCTCCCCCTTCTTTAATGAGATTCCCTGCACTCTGCCCAAAGTTTGGCTATGAGTCTCAGCATCTATTCTGATACTCTGCAGGGTAGACCCTTTCAGAGGCCCTCTGTGGTAGGCTCCTGTCCTGTTCCCTGTTTTCAAACTAATATCAGGCTGTTAAAATATACAGACAGAGTGGTGCACACCTTTAACCCAGCACTCAGGAGGCAGAGGCAGGCAGGTCTCTACACAGGTGTAGATCAGGCCAGGCTACATAATGAGACCCTGTATAAATAATAAACAAGTAAATAAACTCAAGTGTACTACTAGACACGTATTTAAATGCTTTTGATCTGAAACGTATTATCTTGTAAGTGTGCAAGACTAGCTTTTTAATCCTTTATTTTCCTCCTCTTCCATTCCTTGTTTCTTCAGACAGCGTCTTTCTATAAAGCCTTGGCTATCGTCAAACTGCTCTGTAGTACTGAGATTAAAGGTATGTACTGCCATGGCCAGCTCCCGTTCCTTTTGTTTTAAGAGAAGGAAGGCAAAATCACATGAGTCATTCTGAGTGCAAAGGTAAAAAGAGAACCACTATGATTTGTATGGAAAAACACAGTACAAGCAGACCTCGCGAGCCATGGGTTTCAGCACTAAATATGCAATGTCTAGCTTCATGAAACTCTGCTCAGTTTCGTTAATCATAATGTAGGAATTGTTTCCATAGTTAACTATCCATTCAAGTTTTTCCCTCCACAATCATAAAGAGCTATGATAATCTTTTATGGTCAAAAAATCCTTATATGTTTTTAGTTTTAATATACGTTTGTTTTTTTTTTATTTCATACAAGAATCCTATGGTTCAGACATATTATTCCAGAAACAGGCTACCTCTCAAAAACTTAAATGGACTTAGCTGAGATCTGAAACAATAGAGAAGGCTAGAACCTTGTGTACCTTGCTATTCCTATCGGATATATGATCCAGGGACGTCAGATGCTATCACAGCATACTTTTGGCAAGCAATCGTCAGTTATTTTTGGCAATGCAATAATGAATGCCTTCAGTCATTTTTACATACTGGCACTATAAAGAAATTAGGATTTTATTGCAAAGAATTATCCCTAGAAACCATCTGTCAATGTCTGCCATGTTTTGATAAGGATATTAGAGCCATCTTTGAGGTTCCACCTTCCAAAACATGCTTAGATGTGTCTAAATACAACTCAAAATAAAACCATCCCACGTGGAGCTCCAGGGGTTTGAAATAGTACTAAAGAAATTCTGAGCCAATCTGCTGAGCACACTCTCACTTTCGAGCCCGCTCATATAAAGTCTTTCAGTGGCTGATTATCTTGCTGGAAGCTGTCCGTCATGTCTGTTACAAAGCAAGCAGTTCACTGTCCACGAATACCTACACAAATTTGTGACATCAAGAAAATCACCAGCCTAAGAATTAGAAGAGTTCACATCTGTATTTTACAGGCTTTACATCAGCCTTGGATAACTTCTGAGAGAAGAGCCTCAAAAGAAACGCCACTTTCCTTATATCTTTACAAGACCATGATCTGCTGCTCAGCAGGTTTAATGGAAAAAGCAAATGCTTTATCTTTAACTAATTAAACACAGGTTGTCAAGTATCTCTGGCTTCATATACTTCCCATTCTACAACAGCATGCTTTAGGCTAAAAATTCAAATTTGACGGTTATTAGCTTATGTTTTATACATTCAAATATTTCATTTTAGAGTACAGGGTAAGCAGTGCACATGAAGACAACTGTAGTTGCTACAGTATGCTTTGGTACACTTGGTTCTTGTATTTTTGTCCCACTTCCTCACCCCAACTCTGACCAAAAGACCAAGCTTCAGCATTCACAACAGTTGTGTTACCATCAGAAAGGAGGTGGGGAATGAAGACCCCACGAAGGAGGTACACTGTTCATCTCCAAGGCAGGTGACACGCTGTAAGCCACGTGCTAGAAACCAACTCCCTCTGTTGCTCAGGCTCTTCCAACTATGTACAGCTGCTCCCCTGGTCCTCAGTTTCACTTCTTATGGTTTCAGTGACCCCAGTCAGTCAGTTACAGCTCAAAACTATTCAACGGAAAATTAAAAAATAAATAGTTCCTAAGTTTTTTTGTTTGTTTCTTTGGGTTCTTGTTTGTTTTGTTTTGGAGACAGTGTTTCCCTGTGAGGCCTTGGCTGTCCTGATCTCACTATGTAGACTGCCTGCCTGCCTCTCCCTCCTGAGTGTTGGGATTAAAGACATATGGCACCACGCCTGGCTCAGTTCCTAAATTTTAAATTGTGTCCCAGTCCAAGTAGCATGATGCAATCTTACACAATCCTGCTGTCATGAAGCAACATGGCTCTTGTCTGGCACAACCAGTATAGCACTTGTTCTCCTTCCTCCAGGCAAACACTCGAGATTCAACCAATAGATAAAAATATATTTCTAAGCTGTAATGTAAGCTGGAAAGTTAGCTCAGCAGTTAAAAACGCAAACTGCTCTTGCAGAGAACCTCTGGTTCCAGCACCCATGTAGAGTGGTTCAAAACTACCTGTAAATCCAGCTCCAGGAGATCCAAGACCCCCTATGGCTTCTGAGGGCACCTACATACACCTAAACACATACACAATCTTTTTTTCAATGCAGTGTCTGTCTGTGCTGAGTATGTACAATTTTTTGTACTGTTCCTTAATAATATAACACAATAACTACTTACAAAGCACTGAAAGGTTAACAAGCACTGAACATAATCAAGAGATGGTTTAAAATACATCCAAGTACATAAACTAAAAGCAAAGAGCATGCCACTTTGCATGCCATTTTAACAGGAGACTTGAATACCGCCAGATCTGGGTACCTGTGGGCATATTGGTACAAATGTCCCACATATATTGAGGAATGGGTCTACATAACACTTCCCTGTTAGACATTTCCCAGACAACCTGGTCATCAGACTGTCAGGCATGGCGCTTGAACAGAAGCCAATGGCGGCGCAGCAGTGCCCGAGCTGCAGCTTCTCACAGTGCCGCTACAGTCATTCCACTCCACTACTGTTACTCTCCTGCTGTACCTAACTTAAAACTCACGCTTTGTCATGAGCACGTATAAACAGGAAAATATAGCGAGTATCGTAGAACACATTCGCCAAAAATAAAGAGATCCTGTGTTATGAGAAACCAATTTCCAAACACTGAAGATTTCTATAATCAATCTCAAATCAAGACTTTTAAAGTTGAAAACACCCAAAGAGCTAAGATACTCACTTGAGGCCTTGCATTGGCCTCTCTTACACTCTCTCAACTCAACATTACTATTATCACACACATAAAACACAAGACCCCAAAATTCAACCAAGAGACTTCTACAAAACCTACAGAGCTAAAAGGCAGATATAAACCCACCAATTGGAGACTAGAGAAGGAAGCTCACCCCCAGAGAGGCCTGAGAAATCACCATCCTCCAGTCTGATATGAACTGTAACAACTAATGAAAATAGGATGCTTCCACTTACCCAATAATAGAGTCCAAAAGAAAAATACTATCGTTCTTAGGCTACAGATGACCCCAAGTTATCAAGAACCCCAAGTAACAGGCAGTGTTGGAGCTAAAGAAAAAGACATGTAAAAAGGGTGCTAAGACTCTGCTTTAAGAAGATAATGACTCACTCAATGATCATTAACTCCACTTGTAATCCAACAAAATGCACGGCTTGCCTTAATTATAAACGTAGTACTATAATATAAAACAAAGCCATAAGCTTCTACAGATGTCACCTTGACACCTCCCATGTTTTCACAGAGCGTGCCACGTATTTATTGCTGAACTATGCCTCTTTTATGTTTGTAATTACATAGCACTATACTTTCTTAAGAAAAACCAACTTTCTGAGTATTCTAGAACTCAAATTCTTACTAAACTAGACACTTCTGGGGCTTCCATCTAACATGCTCACCGCTTATGACACTCTCACCCTGACAACACATGGTAAGAGAGTGTGCTGCATCAAGTGCCCTGTGTCTGAGGTCAGACTGCAGGTTTCCCTACAAAAGCAGAAAAGCTGTCTGCACCTGGACAGTCACTATGTGTCGCCCAAACTGTGCCTACCTGTGGAGCACTGCGTCAGAGACTCCCACTGTCGAGGATATTATAATTCAGTCAAGCAAACAGAACTAGTTCCATCTGCATACTGGCGGCTCTCACATCTGAAATATTTTCAATTTTACTTTATTATTCAAACACAGAAAGAGAAACAGAGTGACTTCAAACAAAACTGAACCTAAAATAGTCAAAGCTCATCTGGAACCCTAAAACATCCAGTGAGTTTGTGAGTTTTCTACATTTCAAATAATGAGAAAGTTAAAACAAATAGCCCTGAGAAAGGCAAACAGACAGCACATGGTTATAAACTCTGCACTCGCCTGTTCATCAATACTTAGCCTGAAAGCAAAGGCATGACAAAAACTCTTTTGTCTGCTGCTGAAACTAACTTTGCGTTCATTAACGGACCTTTCCCGAGAGCTGCAGCCATGGAACACACACATACATGTGTGTATGTTTAGTTCCCAGTAAACCAGACCTCTTGCTAAACTATCAGCATCACACAAACTTACATATGACCACCGAATGAATGAATGGCTAAAAAAGAACTAATAATAACCCTACACTTTCGCACAGTAAAAAGTAATTGTATTCACTAAAATCTCAAGGTCTGAAAACACTGGTCATTAGTTTGCTAAAAGATAAAATTCTAATATACTTTACAATGCTCAGTTCTACAACAAGATACTTAAAACACAAAATAAATTAGGTACACAGGAACATCAAGACAGAAAGCATGTGATCTGGAATATACAGTATCTCTCCTCAGATGCATCTACATTCTTTTCAGGTTCTCACACCACAGTGCCGAACTCTGTTTCCACAAGACTATGAGTATTTCTGAACTTGGAAGTTGGCACTATCCTTTGAAGCAAACACCTATGTAGGAAACCAATGAGCACGTGTAGCAAAATGAGGTCAATGGCATGGTTACAATTCCAAGTAATTTAAAACAAGATATGAAATACGTCAAGTATCTGATCCAAGAGAACATGAGTTCACAATCATATCTATATACTGCAAACATTTGTATAATAACAGAATATAATAAAAGTCAAAACTTTCCTTTAAACTTTTTAATGGGGGGGGGCTTTAGTCTGACAAACCACTACTCAAAAAGGAAAAAAAAAATACAGAAGAGCATCGTGGGATTAGGGGTTGTGAGTTCAGTAAATAAAAAGAGAAATAAAATCCTACTGCCTAGGTGAATTAAGTGAGAGACCCAATAATATCTTTGTACACAGGTACCTCTACAATGAAGACACCAACCCATCCAGCAAGAAACAATCAAGCACATGTATACAAAGCACAACCAACACTACATGTATTTACCAGGTGACAGTGTTCAAAGAAACATACCATGAAGAAAGCATGTCTTAAAGCAGTCAATATGTTCTGTTGTCTGATACTGACAAAACCACAACTTTTGAAAATTCGTAGTCAAAGTAATTTATATTTTGTATGAGTGTTGCTACATATAAATTGGGAGTTGATAATGTGTTTACTCTTACTTTCTGCATTTCTAACACCTTTGTTTCTCTTTTTACTCACCAACTATTTTACGTTTTACTCATTATAAGTTTTTTTAATTAAATTTCATTCAAAGAAGTTCTGCTTTTTCAACCTTTCATTCCCTAGCATCAGGTCAAAGACATACTGTACATTCAGCAAATACTTTTATCAATTGAATTTTTTAATTATTTAATTCCCACACCAGTTTGCAGCAAAATGTGACCAAGAATTATCACTGAACATTAATGTAATTTTCAAAAGATAATTCCTAATTTTCTAGAACATTTCATTAATATAAACCCAATATGGTGTACATTAAAAAAAAAAAAACCACAGTGTTTGCACAGCCAGTTACTTTGGAGGCTGAACAAGAGACATGCTTAAGTCAAGGAAATGGTGACAGGTTCAGCCAACAGAGCTCCTTCTTTGTCTCAAAAGGAAAAGGGGAGGAAGGCAGGGAGAAAAAGAAAGAAAATCAAATATACATAATTATAAAAAACAGACTAGGCTGTCATAGGCAGATAAGGCTGAGGACTTACTGGCTGAAAACAGAATATTCTCCTAAAATACTTGTCCCTTACACTTAGAAAGGGGACTAACAAACAAGAGAAATTTCCTTCCATATAAGACAGAGGTCACCTCAAGGGGGTGGGGATGGTTAACAACATCTGACCAAAGGGGCTGCAGACATGGCTCAGTGGTTTAAGTACTGGCTGCTCTTCCAAAGGGATAGAGTTTAGTCCCAGCACCCACACGGTCACTTACAACCATCTCTAATTCCAGGTCCAGGGAATTTTGACCTCTTCAGACCTTCATAGTCTCCAGGCAGGGTGCACATACATATATGCAGGCAAAGCAGTATTTTATGTACATAAAACAAATCATTAAGAGAGAGAGAGAGAGAGAGAGAGAGAGAGAGAGCGATCTGAGTAGAGTCAACAGCTTCATCCACAGAACTAAGCTTCACACAGGCACCTCTCATTGGCCTCCCACTGGCTCTCCACTGATTCACTGCCCCATTAAGAGAGCTGCCCAACAGCTATCCATCAGCACTGACAAGGGCAGTCAGAACCAAAGGCTCAACTGGAGATCACATCCCAAGATCAGTCACTAGGATTGCCCCATCTCTGCTGAAATAAGAACGTCTACTGGTCATCAGAAATGTGTCAACCCTGCCTGACATGTGGCCACTAGAGATGAATGTTTTTTACTAGCCGCAGAACAGCACCTGCAAAAATCAGGAGCCAAAGGCTCCTGGTAAATCTCTATTGTTGAAATTACTCTAGGGAGCCACAAGGTACAACAAACTGCTTAATCCATTCTGATTTGTAACTAAGCAGCTGTGCTTTATTGATGAAAATTGTAAGGTAAGAGTTACAAATCACATATTTACTATTTTAAAGCATCTACATTGTATTTGATAAATATAGACACCCTGAAGAAGTTTTAAAAAAAAAAATACACCCTCCACCCTGCCAGGCACACAACGTCAAAACAGTGAAAAATGTTAACACTCCAACTCATAATTAGTCATTCTACTGCTGGGGGTTAGTGACAGGCAATTTCTGGGGGAAAAGTAATGTCTGAGTTTGGAATAAGCAGCCTCTCTCCATCACAGAAGTGGATACTTAACTGCCTCTGCCTGCTCATAAATATTTTCATTCACACACAAACACAAGGTGGTCTACCTAACAGGGTTTGAGTAGAAGCTGCTGAGGGAAAATTACACCTAAGTTCCCTGCTCAACCACAGAAACAGACCTCCAAACACGAGGCTTGACTTTTCCCCTGCAGTAACTTTAAATTCCAATTTGGGAATCAACAACATTCCCAACGTAACTCCTTTGGTATAAACACCATATAACTTTTGTTTGACAGAATGAATGAATGAACATACACCATGAGGTTGTTTACTGGTCCACAAACACCCAATCCTAACAAGTAAAAATACAAAAAGTCAAGAAATAAAACTGTCTTTCTAACTCTAGGACATGCACCCTATTTCTAGTTAATAATGAATTTATTTTCACTGGTTACATTCAATAGAGAAAGGTTTCAGTTTCTTTGCAATAGTGAAAATATCACAGGCCAGAAGAACTCAGCTGCGTGGTAAGTATAAATTTAAATGAGTCATTTTGTGGAAATTTTGATTGTTCTAGTGTAAAAATGATCAATTAAATATTTTTAAACAATTCTTACATACCCAAGCAATAACTTATTGTTACTGACAACAGAAAATAACCTCACAACTTGGTGTTATTAGGAATTTAGAAGGGCAGCAGCGATGGCTCGGAAGTTAAGAGCATTCACTGTACTTGGCAAAGAACTCAAGTTCAAATCCCAGCACCCAGATGTCAGCGCACAACCACATGTAACTCTAGCTCCCTCTTCTGATCTGTGACAGCACTGCACACATGCGGTGCACTTACATGAGGCAGAACACTCATCCACATACGTGGAAGTCTGAGACGCCACCCCCAAAGTGGCAGCATATGCTTATATTTTCGGAGGTAACGAAATTACCAATTAAAGGTGGCTGAGTGAAGCAGAATATTGGAAACTATAGAAAATTAACCAAAACATCTTTAAAAACTGTCCAGAAAAATGAAACAAGCTAAAATAAAAAAAACTATGACTACTGAAAATAAAAGACATAAGCAAGTACTGAATCTCTAACTGGAGTTTAGATTCAAAATCAAGTTTTAACTGAGGTTAAAAAAAATAAACATTTTGGTAGAAATATGAATGGGAACTGGACACTAGATTACTGAATCCTCTTAGGTGTGATACTGACGTACCATTACAGGAAAGACCACGCTTGCTCTCAGGGAGCGTGTGGCTAAGAACGCACAGACAGAGCAGCAGGAGAGCAACCCGGCAGAGAAGGGAACTCAGGCGCTGCTAACACTGCTCTATTAGGAGACTCCGGAGCGTCCATTCTTCTGGAGGCTTAATTTAAGTTCAAAGTCCCACAAGGGGATTCCCTGTCCGCCCATCCCCCCCCCAAAAAAAAGGTACACCAATAAGCAGGGATTATTTTCTAGACAAAAGAAATTTTTTTTACTAAAATTAAATTTAGAAATTAATGTGAACTCCAAAGATTACATAAGAATTAAGCTCTAAAGTGGGGGGAGCTCTATTTTTCTCATCCCCTCCCTGTTCCTATTTCAAATGCCAATCAATTCAACAGCGAGAGATGAGAATTTAAATGCTGGTGTGTGGTAGGCAGAGATACAAAATTCTTCCTATTTTTATAAGCATAACGAATGCTGTCTAGAAATACAAGTCCAAAAGACAGCTCTTCAAGGATGAGTGAATGCTGAAGCCTAGATTAAAATAAACAACACAGATCCTGAACCTTAACAGAAGAAGAGCATCAATGTAAAGAAATGCACTTAGGAACAGGAAGGCTTTAAAAACTGCTAATCAGATTGCTCGTAATAAACTTAGAGGAGTTATGAAACAGTGCAGTAGCAGGAGCAAATTATCAACAGAGCTCATGGTCATCAAATGGGCTGAGGAAAGAAGCTGCGGGGGAGGAGGGAGGCTTGTGAAGCTGCTTCCTGTAGCTAAATGCAGAAGACTGGGAGCCATTTGCTTAGTGTGAAGTGGGGGAAAAAATGGAGTGTTGTTTTTATCTGGATGTGTGTTTATGAACCTGCATCCATATTTTACATGCACGATGGTCAGATGACCATTTGCAGAGAGGCAGATGTCTCTTCTACCATGTGAGTCTGTCTCAGGGACTGAACTCAGGTGGTCAGGCTTCTCAGCACGCACCTTTTCCCAGTAAGCCCTCCCACCAACCCAAGTATACGCAAAGGATTTCATTAGGAACAAAAATAATTACACCCTCCAAAGCTGTATTTTATTATATACAAATCCATTCACCGAGCTGGGTTAAAAACCATGCAAGTTAATTTTGCATTGTTTTGCTTTTGCTTAGGTTTCAACTTGATTACTAACAGTATTTTGAAATGCTGTCACACACCTGGACAGCAGCAAGGTGGGCATTACAACCAGAGAGAGCACATAATAAAAGTGGTAGCAATATTTATTTACTAGGAAAATTGTTTACATAGGAATGTACCAAATCTCAAAGTAGGCATTATTTGAAACACAGCATTTCTTTATTCAGGTCTTCAGAGTGACACAAAGAAACATGTATCCTGGGTGCAAAGCAGGAAATTGTGTCAGGGCATAGGGACATATAACAAAGGGCCCCAAATCATACAGCTAGTTAATATCAGAATAGGAATTTAATATGAACCTTTACATTCCAGGACATATGCAGAGTCGAAAGCACTGTCCAAGATTCATCTGCTAAGATGTGCTACAAAGATCAAACTCTGGACTAAGGAGTCAGGAATCGGCCTCATTTGAAACAGGCCTCCTTGTGATGATGGGCCAGCACTAAGTCTGATGCTGGCTGTCCTGCTTACACTAGTGACCATCAAACAAATCCTCCCCAATAATGATGGGAAAGGTGGAGAAAAGCCTGGTTACAACTACCGACGCTTATCAGTATTACACAAGAGACTGCAAGTGCCCATCATCTAGAGTAAGTGTCACTTCATTAACATCCAGATTACAGATGTAAATAAAAGCAAACCACAAACAAGATAGTTTTCTTTAAGGATATTCCTATAGAATAGAGGCCTTCCCACAGATGGCCACATGGCTGGACTTTATTTACTGCCAAGGAATTAATGCTGGTGTCTCCAGAGACCTTGTGTACTACAAAGCCTCATTCCTGGTGTGAAGATCCTGACAGGAGGATCTCTGGACAGTAATCAGATCATGAGGGTGGCACCTTCATGGATGGATATGTTTCCTTACAAAAAGATATGAAGAAGATATAGCAGGATGGCATCTGAAAACCAGGAACCAAATTGGCCATCACCTTGATCTTGGATGACTTAAGTACCATGAGAAATGCAGTTGTCACACAAGCCACACAGTATATAGCATTTTTGTTGAAAGAACCTGCATTTAAGACACTTAATGCCCTTCGTACATGAAACAAAAAACCTGCACATTCACACAGCCCTTCCCTGGCTGCACTTTTCCCTTTAATTCTGAGTTCTTTTTCTCCATAGCTTCAGCACCATCAGACCCACTACAGACTCATGTATTGTGTCTTCGTTTACCTATTTATCTGTTCTCCCGCAAGAATACAGACTCCTTGAAGCCACAGCCTTTGCACCACTTTCCTTTTTTACCAGCCTCCGTGCCTTAGGGCATACATGTCCCACTCAACATCTCCATGATGGATTAAAAACTAAACATCTTAAAAACATCCACAGGGGCCAAAGAGATGGCTCGGTGGTTGAGGCCACTCTTCAGAAGACCTGAGTTCAGTCCCCAGCACCCACGTGGTAGCCCACAACCACCTGTGATTAGACACCTTCCTCTGGCCTCTGCAGGCACAAGGCATACAGGTGGTACAAGCAAAATCAATTTATCTGCTCTTATCTGCTCATTCTTCCCCCAGCACTGCTTAGCTTCTCCTATTCTGGTGGCACTTGTGAACTTATGTTATAGCAGCAACTAAAAGATTTAATTTTGAGTTACAGAATTTCTAATAAATTATTTTTATCCCGGCCCATCTATTTCCTTGTCCCTTACCCCACTAAGGTTTGTATATATGCCTATTTTCTTTACAGAAATATTTAAAACTTGTTTTTCAAAGAGCTTTGTCAAATAGCTCCAGAAGCTGACTTGGCAGAAATCATTATTGCGCTTTGTTTAAAACCTCTGATGAAATCAGTGGTCTACCACCTGTCAGCTTCCAGGTGTCCAGCATGACTCCAGTCTCTGAGGGCGAGCTGTCCTTCTACAGAAGGTAAGGCTGTCTCTCCCTAGGAGCATGAGGGGGCCTGGGACCCCCCAGAGAAGACACTGATGAATGCACCTGCTGTTCAGAGCTTCAATGGTTGTGCTTTTCAGTGTAGTCTCAAAAAGTTGGACAAGAAAGCTGCCTACAATACATGTTTCATCACTCAGTCTTATTTCCCTTGGTTTCTGGGGTGGACAATGATCATTTACTGCATCGGGTATATGCAGTGTTGAGGACTACAGACACTTGAAGACACTTTTTGAAAAGTTATGAAGCGGTACTGGGGCAGCAATGCTTTATTCAAATTAGGAGATCACACAAATGTAACCGCTGCCAGAAAATACAATAGCGACATCCCTGTCATCAAACCCAAGAACTCAAGAGGAGCCAGAACTGCTCAGATTCTAGTTTGCTCTCCTGTGAACTGTAGTGTGGATGCTAAATTGTAAACACCTGAACCTACCTTCCAATCCACATTTCTGCTACTGGTAACAAGCTCCCGTGACAGTACCTACCAACTGTTACCTTAGAGCCTTAGACCCAGCATGGCTTTTGAGTTTCTTCTACAGCCATTCTGAGCAACTGTTTAAAAACTGATCTCTGTTCTTTATTAAGCGTCAGTTGAGGAAACACTGTACTTTACCTTATGTGGTGGTTTGAATGAGAATGGCCTCCAATGGCTCAGAGATTTGAATGCTTGGTAACCGGGGAGAGGTGCTATTTGAAAGAATTAAAAGTCATTGGCCTTGCTGGAAGAATGGTGTCACTCGAAGTGGGCTCTGAGCTTTCAAAAGCCCAAGCCAAACTCAGTGCTGCTCTTCCGGCTGCCTGCAGATCAGGTAAGCCAACCCCAATCAAACACTTCCTTTTGTAAAAGTTGCCTTGTCGTGGTGTCTCCCACAGCAACAGAACACTAACTCACACACCTTGTAATCACCATACACTCTAGCACACTGGATTCACTTTATACTTTCACAGCACTGTAAGAGTTGAAACACAACAACATTTTGTCATTCTGCCAGTTCTTTTCTCACTGTACGTCAATTCTATCAACTGTGCTGTTAAAATATCAGTGATAATAAGAAGTGACAAAACTGCTCTATCAGACAACGTGAGAGAGCAACAGACCCCATCCTGCAGCTTCTGTTGCAATGTCCACAGCATTTGTACCATCTCTGAAAAAGAAGCGGGTGGCCAGCAGACACTGCCTCTGCGGTCTGCTTTTAACTCACACGGAACTTAACACAAAATGCAGAATTCTTCATTGTCTGCCCATGATGGCAAACAGGAGAAAATAAACACAGGATGATGGTGTGTGATTATTCGACAAGCAAGATGAATGCAAACAGAAAGCAGCACTCCAGTCTCTAAGACTGAACTACGGTTTGCTCATTCAGTTAGCCATCATGTATAAGGACTCCATCATACAGCATTTTTCAGTACCGGAAGATAGCACTGGATTCTGGTCAAACTACACAAAGCAATGTTCTTCCATCTTTTTATGATGTTTGCATGCCAAAATTTACCCAACATAAAAATCTGCTACGTTTACATTCTTAAGAAAAATTCTCAAAGTTTTCATTGCTTATTACACAGATGCATATTAGTCATAAAAAATAATTCATTAAAAACAAGTGTGCTCAGATGCTGAACTGGTAGGTTCTACATCTATTTTCCTTCTCGAGCCCTGGGCTTTACACTTGAGGACTGCTGTGTCACTTACAAAAGAATATACAAATGGCTACGGTTTGTTATATTTTTCAAGCTTTCTACAAGGAAAAACTTTAAATATAAATGTCTTTCCCTACAACAACAACACCCATCAAATACCATACATTTTGATGTCTCACATAAAAAACACACACACACATTATTACATAAATTTTTATTTTACAAAAGCTGAAATACAATAATTTTTCAGTTTGCTGGAACATTTTAAAGAAAACTGTAATTCCTCAAGTATTTAAACTTGAAAATTGTATGATTCCTGCTAAAGTAACAATCGGAATTTCTGAGAATCATTGAATGCAACTAGAAAGCACCAGTGATAGGACAGAGATTGATAATGAATCCCACATGGGTAAAACCAGTAATGGGAAAAAAAGAAAAACAATATTCAGTCGCTGGGGATGAAGGTAGAGGCAGAGCACTCGTCCAGTACATGAGACTCTAAATTCACCCCTATAGCACATCCTACCCTCCCCTCACGAGGAGACAACCGTCACTGAAAAAGCAGCATTTTGAAATAACAGTAATAATCTTTTTACTCAGATTTCTGATTGTGACACTGCCCTTTATAAAGGTTGGTCTATTTTCTGTTTACTAAGAATCCCCAATTTCCTGGGATACAAGTTACATCTCTGAGCAAAATTCAAGCTCATATGTCAGCCCACATTTTTTTCCCTATCAACCTACCACCCACCAGCATGTCTATCATCCCCTATGCTCAAGTACCAACTGAAGCTTGGATCCTCCCTGGACCAATGGTTTTACAGTCATTTAGGAGATCATGGACTTTAAATTTAACTTCTATCTTTACAAAGCTTTCCTGGTTCCCTTAGATGTGGGCAAATGTGAGCACATGCACACACAGGGGTGTGTGTGTGTGTGTGTGTGTGTGTGTGTGTGTGTGTAAGAACAAGTAAAAAGAACAGAGATAATTCTTATTCTATCTTCCAGAATGAGTCTAATTCACCAAGCCTGGAACTGCTTACCTTACAATTAATTTTAATATTGCAGCAGGGAATTTTTTTTCCCTTTATGTTTTAATCTGGGGACAAGAACAAATCCAGTAATAGAACGTCAACATTAATTTGAGGGAAGATGAAAAATGACTTAATAATACTGCAGCAGGATTAATATTGTACAATAGATCATGGCACCATAAAACTTGACAAATTCATTTTTGTATCACTGTATATTCTTGCTAATGGAGCAGGGCATCTCTGAAGCAGTGTTAATACTTTACTGCACAAATGCCGATCAAACTGCACTGCGAGGGGATGTGTTTTGCGGATGTAGGAAAATAGCTGTCCTCGTCGACTGCAGCTTCCACTTCAATGCGAGACGGAGGAGGGCGGGGCCAAGTGATTTCAAGCAGAAAGCAACACTCGTTGAGAAATCAAGTGGCACAATTCAGAAAATGAGTTGATGGTTACCAAGGAATCTGCTTCCACTTGAAGACCCTTTAGTCCAGGAATTAAAATTGGAAAACAGCAAATGATATGAGAGATTCTACTTCAAAGAGATCTAAACAAGGTACCAAGCCAAGAGGCCAAATAGAAAAAGGCGTCTACTAGGGCCCTTAAGCAGATATGTAATACAAATAAGCTCTGCTTCTGTGCAAGATGCTCCAACTAACGCCAACTGGATTCAGCCTCCTGCCTGGAACAACCAGTAACTCCAAGAGGACACACGAGGCAGGAGGGGCATTGTTTGTTAAGATATGAAACAATTTTGAACAAAGAGGTCTCATTTTCATTATACAATGGACCCTGCAAGTTTATGGCTGGCCCTGCCCAGCAAATGTTCTCAGCTAAAAAATGGGACCGAGCAAAGAGTCTGGTGAAAAGAAAGCAGAATTCACAGGACAGATTAACAGCGAAACAATGCTGCATGTGGATGGAAGCACAGATGCATACACAAACATACACCAGGATGGTCACAGACTGCAGGTCACTGCACATGTCCGAGATCACCATCACAGGTCCCCCAAAAAAACAAAAAGAATCGCACAGAACAGTGTCTCAGTCCGTCTGTTCCCAAAAGTCAGACTAGAAAAACGTGCAGTGCAGGCAAGACATACTTAAGAACCTGCCTCAGAAATAAGGGACAACTAATCCTTGATGAAGCACCACTCAGATCCTCTTTTGAAAAGAAACTGAAAATGGGTGAAGCTGTTTCTAAGACCTTACCCCATTTAAAGTCAGCTGTTCCTGCATCTGAAAGATTCAAACTCCCTCTAACTTGCCCACTCACGCCTTTTGCCACAGTATACTGTTAAAATCATTCTACTATTTTGTTACTGCTGACCTCTTACTGTCTCATTTAAAATTAAACTCTAAAAAAAAATGCTGAGAAGGTTACTATGCCACTGACTATGTTTGGAGGTGCACTAGTGGAAACTCTGACTCTGATCCATTTTGGAAATAATGTCTTCTCTTTCTGAGGTCCCACCTCCCTTACTGATGCTCTCAAAAACAACTAACTTGCACTGCTTTATTTAACCTAAAAGGCAAGTGTAGGAGAACAAACTATCAGAGAACCAACAATGAACTCATCACCAAAGCATCCAAATGTGCTGTGCTGCAAATGTTGGAGCAAAGGTAGACTTGAAGCTTTGCCCTCCAAATCCTAGCCCTGGGATGGAACCCAGGACCCTGAACGAGGTAGCCAAGCTCTCTATCACTGAGCTACATCCCCCACCCTATCAATCAAACTGTATCAGAGGTGCATACATAAGAGGAATAAGTACTGTCTGTGTAGGATGCAGTTCTTCCCACAGCTTCACACATCCTTCGAAGTCTTGGGAAATGTCAGCTATGACAAAGGAAAGCTGCTGTAACCCATCTGCCCTGCAGAATAAATGAGAACTGCAGGTATATACTGCTATGAAGCACCCAAGCTAAGAATAAACACCTGCAGCCAACACAGCTGGTAAATAACAGAGACCAGGAAAGCAAGGCCCACGGGAGACAAATAAGCCATCAATGACAACCAACCCAAGCTGACACAGATAGGAGAATTAGCAGAGACGGAGGTTAAAACAACAGACTCACATTTGTATTACCATTAAAACAGCATAAAACAGAAACACACAACATTCAAATATTCATTAGAAAGCAAAATAGAAAACTCAATCCAACAAGCTTCTACTTGAAGAAACTGAAAAATGAAAAGCAAATTAAACTCAGGGTAAGGAGAAGAAAAATATAAATATTAAAGAAGACTACGAAATAAGTAACAAAAATAGAAAAGCAATGAAAGCATAGCTGGTTCTCTGAGATCATCAATAACTTATAAACTTCAGAGTGACATGGGAGTTGGAAGGATACAAGTTGCCAGTATTAGATAGAAGAGGCAGCTTCATAACTGTATGGAGATTATGAGTATAATGGGATGTTATGAACATCTCCATGTCATAAAAGAAAGTCACATGAAATGGATAAATTCACTGAAAAGCAAGCTCAAGAAGAAGTAGGTAATCTGAACACTTCTTCATTAAACTAACTGCATTTATAGTTTTTATATATTAAAGAAAAACTTTCTGCAAGTACCAAATGAGATGATTTTATTAGTGAATATTATCAAACAATAAAAAAAATAAGAATTCTAAACAAACTCTCACATAAAAATAAAAAGACTACTTCCCAATTCATTTTATGAGGTCAGAAGCTTTTTTAAAATAACAAAACAAAGGCAATAAAAAATAAACCTCCCCCCCAAAAAAAAATCCATAAAGGTGTAAATGCAAAACTTAAAAAAAAAAAAAAAAGTCTTAGCACATGTATCCAACAATGTATTCGGGAATAAGGAGTGGCCTGGGCTCATACCTGCTCCTAGTGTTGAGTCCCTCAGGCTGCCTGGGGGTTGGGGTCTCTTGCAGAAGCTGGAACCACAAACTATTGTCAGAACCTTTAGAATGCAGCCACTTTAGAAAAAGCCTAGCAGTTAGAGAAGCTAACATTTACTCACAGCATGATCTACATGTTCTGTTCCCAGACATACACAGAAGCTCGAAGAAACATTTGTGTCCATGCAAAGTTTGTAACAAATATTCACTGCTGCTTCACCTCCATTACTACATAGTATTACAAGCAGCCTGTGGAGCAGCCACGCAGCAGACACCGCTCAATCAGCCCACATTTCTGTGGCTGCAACAAAACACCTAATGTCAGTCTCGGAGGCTTGAAGTGAAAATTTAGGTAGTCATATGTTGAGCCTCCTAGAAAGTCAGGGGCAACACACAATACTGTGGATAGCATCACAGTGGGAGCAGGAATGAGGAAAACAAACTACAGGTGACCGACAGGCTCTCACAACAAAAACATTCCTGTGGGAACTAATCCACTCCTCAACAAGCAGCCATCAATCTCTTCCCGAGGCACAGCCTAGCACAGTGATCTGACTACCCTCCCACCAGAGTCTATTTCCTGAGGTACTACCAACATGAACCTTGGGAGACACACTCAGACTGTATCCAAAATACAGCAAGAGCTTAGCAAAAGTAAAACTAGGTTTTGATATACACAAGAGTATGGACAAATCTCAGAAAAATTCTGTTGAGTGACAAACACATGCCAGAGAAAAATAAGAGACACTGCATGGTTCCATAAATTGATCTGTTAAAAAAAGAAAAACAGCTGTGATTGCCAAGGATGAGGGTGAAGGGGTGATAGCAAGAAGGGAAGAAAAAGGACTA
Source organism: Meriones unguiculatus (assembly GCF_030254825.1). Lineage (NCBI taxonomy): Eukaryota > Metazoa > Chordata > Mammalia > Rodentia > Muridae > Meriones > Meriones unguiculatus. The sequence continues at coordinate 5,965,299 of NC_083363.1, read as the reverse complement.
ACAGAAAAGTTGTAGATAACAAGTATGTTGCCTTGGCTGTGATGGTCTCAAAGGATATACACATGTCAAGTATACCACAACAAAGCTGTTAAAACTTTACAATAGTATATTTCAAATATAAACCACAGAAGCTGATTCAAACCACTATTCTGGCTACAATAATAAAACTCTTTTCTTCAACATTTATACCACCAGTCAAAGCAGTATTGTTTCCTGAATGAAAACAATAAATATCCTTCAAATTTTCCTCCAGGGGCCGGGTGTGGTGGCGCATAACTTTCCTTCCAGCACTAAGGAAGGAGTCAGAGGCAGGCAGATCTCCTTGAGGTGGAGGCCAGTCTGGTCTACAGAGCAAGTTTCAGAACAGCCACAGAGAAGCCTTGTCTCAAAAAAAAAAAAACAAAACAAAAAAAAAAAAAAAAAACATAAATTCCTTCAGTTCCTGCCGTACAACAAGAAAAGGAACTGTTTTGCTGAGTCCCTTCACCAAGAAGAGGGTCTCCGTTCAAGCCTAGCACAATCACTGTTGGGTTGGGTAAGTGTTATATATGAAGAAAGGCTGCTATAGGTGAAACCCTACTTAAGAAAAGGCCAAATAAGCCTTCAACTCATATCACCAACTAAGAGGTTCTTAGATGATTCACAGAACTAACCTGAATGAAAGTTACTTCTCTTTGTCCTGTTCTGTGTATTCAAAATAGGCTTCTAGTTGTCATAGTGCCAGTAAGGAAAGTAAAGAAAATTTCAATGAAGTAGTGGAAATGTGAGGAAAAGCTCACAACTGACACCCAGCCAGTTTTCTGAATCAAATATGCCTGAACTTCACTCACTATGTGATCAAACCTAATGTTTTAGGAGGGCACTCATCTACTTTTACTTTGACTACAACAGTTTCAGTGAACCTTCAACTAACTCCTTGAATAACAAAGTTTAGAGGCACTGGAGGGGCTGCAATGGTGACCTGCATGCCAGGACTACTATTGTTAACATCTACTCTCACCTATATAAGAAATTTTCTTAAAGCACACAATACTGTGGGTTGAAATTTTTTCAGAAAAATAAAAATAAAAATAAAAGAGGCAAAAGTAATAGGGTATAGGAAGTAGCCAAAATAACTGTTTGCTGCAAAAATGGTCAAAGCTGCTATTTCTCCGTCAAGTCCAATTTTGAACCCAGCAAAACTTGATTATTTTCTTGCAGACAGTAGGCTATAAACTCTCCCAGAGACAAAGAAAGGATCTCACCTACAACACAATAAACTGGACACTATCTGCACATCTAAGCACACAGTAAATGTGTTCCAAGAGATGAAAAAGAACATTTCAGAACTTAAGCAGACGTAAAATGGATGAAGAGTGAAAGGCAATTGTTACCTTATTATGTAGGAAAAGCACCACTAACCACCAGTACAATTTTGACTCCAACTAACACCCTGGCCTCCAGTTTCAAGAAAACTAACGTGTCTGCAGAGCACAAAGCTTTGCAACACTACATCCTTACAGAGGCCACAGCTGCATGCAGTTAGTTAAATCAATTATGATGAAAGTAAACACAAAATCCGGTTCCTGCCACTTCTGAACTGTGAACGCCTCACAGCCACTATACTGGTTAGTTTTGGTCTCCTTGACACAACTAGAGTATCATGGGGGAGGAAAAAAAGCATCAATTTTGGAATTCTCTTTCTCAGACTGGCCTAAGGCTCTGTCTGTATGACTATGGGCACGTGGGCCTGGGAGGTATGAGGTAGGCGACTGAACAAGAGCTAGAAAGCAGCAGCATCCTGCCACTCTCTGCTTGAGGCCCTACCAGGATCTACTCCCTCAGCATCATCTGGATGTGAAACAAAAAGACATCCCAAGTCACTTTGGGTCACTGTTGTACTCAGCAAGACAAATAGAACCAGGATGCTGCCGTATTGAAAAGCACAAATACAAACCGTTATCACAGGTTATTTTGTGAGGGCTACTCCAGAGTGAAGTTTAGAATAACTCATCCTGCAGGTATTTTCCTAACACTTGTATGAATCCAGAGTTTTATAAGCTACTAATACAAAAAAGCTTCAAACACCTCCAATCTACAAGGTCTGTTACTTTAACCTTGTAAAATAGACTTTACTTTGGGTTATTTAATATGTGGCATTTAAAGTTGCTCTGTTCATGTTAAAACATTTGAAGACTGACAGAAGAAAACTAGACTTTTGCCAAAACAGCTCAACAGTACTAAATAAAAGCAATCAAACCACAAAAACCACACAGGATGAACTATCAATAACTCTGACAAGTAAGCCCAAGGTGAGAAAATGCCAATGACACTGAGTGACAACATTTGTCACAAAATTAACTATTCCTTTATTAATAGACTTAACTTTTGCTAAACTATATGAATTAATTCACGTCCATTTTCAGTTAAGTGGGAACTTCCCTGAAGTGACAGTCTACTGCAGTCTTGGCCCTTTCCTGGGACTGCCGACTAACAAAACCACTCTAATCCCAGATTACAGGCAACAGAGGCAAGCATCACACTCACCTGCCTCTTTCACTTAAATACTTCCATTAAAGGAAATCCTACCATGATGACATATGTTGCAAAGGGAGGCATATCACCTAGTCCAATTACTCATCATCATCATCGTTGTTGTTACTGTGCTAATAACACAACTGCACTCAATACTACAGATACTGTGACTCTTGAGAGCTATTGCTGGATACTTCACACTTTCTAAGTTCTAACTTCTACACATTCTCAAAATGAATATCCTCAGTTTCACAGATCTGCAAGACATTGAACAGCCACACCTGCTATTCTAATATTATATGTAATGTTCATCAGACATTGGGACATGTGTTTTATCAATGAAAATATGAATTACTTCCGAGAGTTTACAGGGGCAAATAAAGATGCTGAACAGCCAAGAAAACAGAACTACTAGTTTGTCCAGTTCCTGTACTATAACCCAGCCTTACGGAGCCTTTTATATGTAGCTGGACAGAAGCGTCACTACAAATAAAACAAACAAAACAGGTATTGCACCTAATGAGACATACAGCTGGGGCCTAGCAGACTGCTAAACAGCATGGGGAAGAAGGACGGATGGCAAAGGAAGTTATGTAAGAATGTAACTCAATTGCACCACTTTGCTTTGTTCCTTTATTTTTTTATCTCACGTGTTCCAAAACACACACACACACTGAAAGGAAGCAACAGGAATATCCAGAAGAATTCAATGAAAATGAAATATGAAGCATCCTTGTTCTGCTCTGAAGCCAGGGAGAAAGCAGTATAAATACGAAAAGCAAGCACTGCTGCCTCAGAAAAACTGATGTGCTTCTGAAGTAGGAGACTGCTGACTCTTACAACACAAGTGTTCATCATCCACTCAGAGGGGCGCTCAATCCACAAGCATCAAAAGCAAAAACACTAAAGTCACGATTCTCTCCCTGACAGGATATGCACAATAGAACTTTCTTCATTTACAAAATGTGCTCATGTAAAAACATATGAAAAGGAGAGCTGTGCATTAGCTAAAGGTAAGGGCTAGTGGACTAGATAACTTAGAAAAAACTAAGGAAAGGTCTATTGTATGGGTTCAACAAGAACTGCAGAATTATGACACCCAACAAAAGTCCCATTCCAGTGAAAGCTTCAAGATATCTCTGGTTCTACCACTCAGGCCTCTGAGAATAAACAAATACAAGTTAAGTACACAAACCACATGATCAATGCAAATACTCTACACAGATACATCATCTTAGGAAGACTAATAGGAAGTGAATCAGAGTCCTAAGCCAAGCACATTCGGCCTTATTAGTCACGGGGGTTTTCCTTCTACTCCTAATCCAACCCATTCTTTAAATCAAAACCTCTGGTCTACTTCTTACTTCTAAGGTATTAGGTAGTTCTTGTCATAGAAGAAAACTCTATCAATCATGAGTCACTGAGATGGGCTTTTGGCTTTAGCACACTAGAAGTGGAACAGCAGAACCCTGGCACCACTGCTCTTTTGACTGGTTAATCATTTAAAGCCTTCAAAACCCACAAGCATCGTTCAAGAGATTGCTGTACACCTGGCAAGATTCACCAACTGACATTTTATTGTCATGGAAAATGAGAGGTGGTACAGTGTTTTTCCCCCCCGGTGCTGGTGATCAAACACAGAAAATAAGAACCAAAGTAATAGGGATAAAGTATTTGATACACAACTTGCTCTCAAATGGTTCAAAAAAAGTTACTTGTGGATTTTAAAGTGAAAAAAGAAAACCCTATTAGGAATCAGCAAACCTATGTTCAAAAGCAGATTGAACCACAGACAGACTCTAAGTTCTCAGACAAACTGCTCAGTCTCTCTAAGCTTTGTCTGCTTGGAGAATGTGAGTCAATCTGTGTCAAGAATTAGTATCTGTAAGACACCCCTAGTGTAATAGCTAACTAGCATTTGGTGTTTTTAAACTAAAAGTTACAGTGTTTCTAATGACATGTTTAATTTCTCCATACTTGAATACCCACCACTGCCACATGGAACATTTTGTAGACTTTCAGCTGTCAGCCACAGTTGGATTGCTAGAACCTGCTGCCTGTGGTCCTGCAGGCAGATTCACGGTCTGCTGTGGCCTTTGCAGGCTAGGATGCCCTTTCCCCACAGCCCTGTAAGACAGCTTCACCTCAGCTCACAAGGCAGAGCACTCAGCACTCACACAGCAGAATGCAGCTGCCCCTGACGCGGCAAGCTACCTGGCCTTCTGAGCAGCACTTTGTTACTTCTAACTGAAGAACAAGGAGAGACTAAACATACAAGTTAAGGAAAAAGCAAGATGTTCTTCTATAAGCAAGGTGTTCTAAGAGGCCTCAGTTGCCCCTCACACACTGTCAAGAAGTGGCCAGGAAATGCTGGAACTCCCTAAGTCTGTTATGAGAATAGTGCGTAAGTATCTGCCTTCTGCAGGACTGCCCAGACACTAAGACAATAAAACTCAAAGCACAGCACACAACTCCATGCCAGGCTGCAAGCAGTTACTGGTTAATTTCCTCATTAAAAGCCTTCAAAATCTACAAGCAGAGAAAACAGAGTAAGAGTTTAGGACATTTTATAATAACTTATAGAATAACCTGAATAATATAAATAGGATTTCCATTATTGAAATAGTTCAATTTATTATACTTGTATGAAAGCACTGACTACTGGCAGGTAGAAAAAAGAAACTCTACTTTTACAGTAGTTACAGAACTATTATACTAGGATTTTCATATTCTATATGTGAGTGCAATATATACATTTACTGATTACTTACCATTTGTTTAACACATCAAGCCTCATAGGTATACATGTTCAGTTACTATTCTCTTTTACTAGACGGAGAGGGAATTAAAAACAAGGCAGGCTGGAGCAACGGCTCAGCAGTTTGAAGGCTTCAGTTCCCAATAGCCACATGGTAGCTCACAACTATCTGTAACTTTCCAAGCAGTGTGATGTCCCCTTCTGACCTCCAAAGGTACCAGGAATGAATGTGGTACACAGACATACATGTAGGGAAAACACTCTACACACAAAATAATAAAACAGTTTTTAAAATAAAAACAAGAAAGAATAATCACTAAGCCTCAGGATCCTCAAAAATGTATCCAGCAGGAAAAGACGCAGTTAAATTAGGAGTAATGAGGAAAAGGAGTCCTGAATGCAGCCAGGCGTGGCAGGGGTCAACCTGTGTTAAGAATTAAATGTTTGTGCATATACCTATAATCCTAGCACTTGGGATGCTGACGCAAGAGAACTGTTGAGTTTGAAGCCAGGCTGGGTCACAGAGCAAAACCCTGTCTCACAACGGAAAGATCTCATAAATATGTCTGCTGTTCTGCTTGCCATTGTCCTCCTACCTCACCGACACTACTAAGACAAAGACATAACCAGGCTTGTGTATCTAGCTCATTTATGTTCCCCTCCACCTCTCTATTTGTTTATCAGAACCAGCTCTCACCAGTGACACCGAGGTTATGGAGAAGGCACCTTATGAGTAAGACATCCTCCTAGTCCAATATCCAACTCAGGGTCTAGGTGGATCCACCCACAATAACCAGGGGTCAGAGCAGTTAAACTACAAGTGTAACTATCTCAAGAAGAAAATCACTTGCATTCAAACTGAAAGTCAAAGAGCTTGCCTCAGTTTAGTTTCGATTTAATGCTGGATCTGGAAGATGAAAGCTGTCCCAAGTCATTGAAAAACAAAGACCATTCAAACGATGAGTACAAGCATGACCAGTGATCAGGACCTTTTTACTATATGGAGTAAAGATCACAAATAGTCCCTTGGTGTAGTACAAAACCATTCAAACAAAGACCATTCAAACGATGAGTACAAGCATGGCCAGTGATCAGGACCTTTTCACTATATGGAGTAAAGATCACAAACAGTCCCTTGGTGTAGTACAAAACCATTCAAACAAAGACCATTCAAACGATGAGTACAAGCATGGCCAGTGATCAGGACCTTTTCACTATATGGAGTAAAGATCACAAACAGTCCCTTGGTGTAGTACAGTCCATGGGCAGTCACGTTTACTAACTGCACTGTATAGTTACATATTCAACACTGTAGGGATCATTGCTGTTTCTACCCATAATGTTCATCCATATTGTTCAAGCTGACCTGATTTGAACAGATGAAACACTACCCCAGCCAATAAAAAAAAATACACACTCAAACCAACTATATTAAGCTCTAATTTTACATAAAACTCATTTTTAACAGCATACATGACAGCAGCAGAACAAAGTTCTGAACTTGGGGCCGTCCACACACTTCCAAAGCTAACACTTACATTTAATGAATTGATGCTGAATGCATTTTCAGGCAACATCACTATGTGAGCAGTTCCCGTGACGATGAAACATCTTCTGTGGCTGCACATGAGCAGCACAGAACTAGAAGGAAACTGACCTACGAAGGACTGCGCACTTCACTGGGCATGTTGGACCATGTTGTCAAGAGCTGCTGCACAAAAAGAAAAGCCCTGTGATCAGGATTTACAAAGTGACCTAGAGCCAGACAGCAGGGGCACACACCTTTGATGCCAGCACTCAGGAGGGAGAGGCAGGCAGATGTCTGTGAGTCCAGGACAGCCAAGGGATACACAGAGAAACCTGTCTCAAAAATATTTTTAAAAAGTAGACTAGAACTGTCATGATTTGATTCTAGCTCATCAGTTCTTCACCACATCTTTCACTGGAACAAACAGAAAAACATGTCATTTTTCCAAGGTCACACTGAGCAAAGGAGAGCTGAAACTCAGTGAACACAAAGACAAAGGAGACAGAGCTGCAGACCACGCCAGGCTGAATGTGCCGACCTCTGAGATAGGGAGCTCTGTCGTCATCCTACTTCTGATAATATTCACGATGTTCATGAAGTGGCTGTTCGCCCTAATATTTTCCTTCTCCATTCTTTTCTTCTTAAAAATTGCTTTCATACCTGTCACTCTTAATAAAACTACACCATTGTGGTACTACCATTCTGGTAAAAGTTCATTACCAGAATGCAAATTCCTCCATGAAATTCATGAAACCCCTTAAAAACAATATGAAACTATGAAGGCATGTGCTTTTTTTCTTAAAAACTTAGGCTTCCGTCAATTTTCAGAAGTTCTCAAAATTTACAATAAAAATATTATTTATTAAATCTGATAATTATTCACTCATTCTAATCTATTCATTTGTTATAATCTTCTAAGTCTAAAAGAATGAAACAATTCTTTTGAAGTCTATGGCTGTTTTCTAGCAAATGAGGGTCACTAACCTCTATGGCTTCATCCACCTCCTTTTCTCCTCTAAAAAGCTGTACACTCCTTTATACTTTACATATTTACATCTTAAACTAATACTTATCAAAGTATGGTCCCCAGACTACTGTATCACCTAGAAACTTGTCTGCAAAGCAAATGAGAATGGCCTATCCCAGCCTGAACTAAATTAGAAGCTCTTGGCCCAGCAGAGAGACAGACAGACGGACAGCACTTCTTAGTTTCTTAATTTATATGGGTACTTTGTCTGCATGTATGTCTCTGTATCACCTGCATACTTGGTGCCCATGGAAGACAGAAGATAGTGTTAGATCCTCTGGGACTACAGTTAGAAATGTTTGTAAGCTGGGAATGAAAACCTGGTCCTCTGAAAGAGCTGCCAGCGCTCACAGCCACAGATACATTTCCAGCCCCCCAGAAGTATGTTCTAACATGCCTTTCAACTACATGGGAGTGTTGGTACTAGTACCATGTGCACAGGCTTCAATTCCATTGGTCTATTTGGTCTTACAAAGATTTAATGAACACCAGCTGTGTGCATGCATCTCAGCTGTTTAATGTGACATTTTGAAACTGATTTTAGATGCTTTAACGTAAGTCCCCAGAAAATATATGCTGCTCCTTCATAACTGAGTCCAAACACAAATTCATCAACATCCTTTCAACTCCAGACCTTGATACCCATCACACACTAACAATTTCCCTTTTCTGTTCAGTAGCTAAAAGCCTTAGTCACATTTATTTCTTCCTCTCCATGTCTGAATTCCAACAAAACCCAAAGAATCTTATTCCAAGCTGATATAGATCACCCTTGCTGCTCAGCCCATTTCACTATGATTTAGAATTTTATACTGCCTATTAAATTATCTAACTGATAACTTGCCAGAGACAAAAGGCAGAGCCATGGAAGGGCTCAGTCCTGCACTGTCACCCATTAAGCTACACTGTCATCTTGGAGTATATCATCAAAGCAATGACCTCACTCAACTCTCAACCTTAAGATACTCAATGGCTTAGAACAGCTGCTGGGTAACAACAGAATTACTATTTTGGTCCTTGCAACCAGAGTAACTATTCCACTGATATATCCAGAATGCTCTTCTCACGATCCTACACTGAGCAACCTATGCACTCTGCCACAGCACCTTAAAAGACTGAATATATTATTACAATATATTAAATTATATTAATTTCTGCTTGGTTCCATGGGAACAAATGGCACACACATCACTAATATAAGGGCTAATACAAACTCATAAGACTGGGGAAAGTCCCTAAAATGCAAATGATATTCATTTCACTTGAGATTTTTTTCTATTTCTCAGAACGAAATAGTTTACCGAAGGATAAGAGGCCTCTACCTCTAGCTAATATGGACAGAGGAACTGACTGACCTCTCCAGTGTAAACAACCAACGAACTGCCAAGAATATATGAAGCTCTGGGAGTGCGGTGTTCATCGAAGACTTTGGCTGTCTTTATTACTTCCCGTATTATTTGAGACTGTATAGCTCACGTAACCAGAACTGAGCAATTTAGTAGGTAGATATTATCTTGCCAGTAAGCCCCTGGGATCTGTTAGTGTTAGACATACACACTGACCAGCTTTCCACTGAGTGATCTCCATAGCCTCCACAAACCTATTTTCAAGACATTAAACGCCAGACACAAAGGACGATGCCCAAAGAGGCAGCAAACTGGTAAGGCGGATGAATTGTCGCAAAAACACCCAGCAAACTCAAGAGTTTAAAGGGCAGAGTGCCACAGAGATGGAAGCAGCTCAAGTTTGCAGAACACAGCCCTGGAGATAAAAGGATACATGCGGCCAGCGTGGGATCACTTTTGCTATTTAGCCAAGCACTGACAGAGCATGCGTTAGGAAACACACTGAAACTAAGAAATACTTTGAAAGAATGAGAGAGAACAATGAATGTCAAGCACTCACAAGGACCCAGGAAGGGTGTTACTGGTTCTCACAACCTAGAGTTAAAACCTTAGAGTCGAATAATTAGATCTAAAATGAGAATGGTTCAAGGACTGCCTAACAATCTTAAAACCAATCAGGGAAAAAAAAATATATATATATATATTGTTTCCAAGTAATTTATTACATCCCAAGAATAAGACGTGGGAAGCTTTACAGGAATACAAAAATATCTAGCACTAAACAAAAGACAATGCTGATATCAAATAAAAAAACCAGGTGAGGAGACTTACCCAGTAAAGACAAAAAAAAAAAAAAATCAACATGGACAGGGAGGGTAGTCAGGAGCCAGTGGCAACTGACACCTTCTTGGAGCGTTGTCATCGGGAGGTCACCCATCTCTGAGAAAACCACCACACATCTGTGCTGCATGGAGAGCACAGACTGGACTTGGTAATTGGAGAAAAATAAAGAGAAAGCACAAAATTGGGCTGGATATGGAAGCAGTTTGGGAAGGGGTAAATAAAAGTGGTCAAAGCCCATTATAAAAAAATCTCAAAGAACCAATTAAAATTTTATTCCTTATTTTACTTTATAGCTACTATGAATGGGATTTCCATTTCCTTTTTTAACGTGTTCACTAATATATTTTAAAATCACTAATCAATGTTAATTTTTCACTGAACCACTACAGAATTCATATAAACTCTAAAAATATTCTGAATCCTTAGGTTTCTCTACATATAAAATAGTGACATCAATAAACAGGAATAACTTTGTTCCTTCCATTGACATGTCCTTTAATTCCTTCCCTTGATCAACTGCTCTATGACTTGTAAGAATTCATTGGGTAGGAGTGATACAGGTGGACACCTTGGTCTTGTTCTAGATCTCAGAGCATGACATGCTTCCACTTTCTTGCACTCACCACGGTTCTGGCTGTGGCTCTGCCCTGCTGTTCTAATGCAGGTAGGAGCAGTAGCTCTTGCTATACCTAATTCACTGAGAATTTTTTTTCATGAAGGAATGCTTCATGAAGGATTTCACAACTGCCTTTTCTGTCCACTTAGAGAGATGATCATTTAGTTTTAGTTCTTCGTTTTAGTGATGTGAGGAGCCACAACAATGATTTCCTATACTAAGCCATCCTTACATGCCTGAGAAAATACCTCTTGTTCATGAAGCATACACTTTTTGATGCACTGTCAGATTCTGTTTACCAGTGTTTTGCATACATGCTCACCAAGGATCTTGTTCTGCAGTTTATTGTGTTGTGTTCTTGTTTGGTTTAGTATCAAGAGTAATGCTACTCCCAAAAAAGGTGTTTTGGAACAGCATTGTGTGTGTGGTGTTTGTTTGTTTGTTTGTTTGTTTGTTTGTTTGTTTTTCTGACACAGCTGAGATGAGTTTAAATTTTTTAAGTTTGGTAGAATCAACAACAAATTCATCTGATACTGGGTTTTTCTTTGACAAGACAATGTTCATTACTGATCAAGTCTTGTTACTTATTACTGGTGTATTGAAGTTTTCTGTCTTCTTGATACAGTTCCGATAGGTTACATGTCCAGGAATCTATCCTCTTCTCCCAGGTTTCCCATTTCCTGAAGTATAACTGTTCAAAAGAGTTCCCAATGATCCACTGTGTTCTCTGGTATAAGTTGAATGTTTCTCTTTTTATCTATCCTTTTATTTGGGTCTCCTTTTTCTCTTTGATGGTTCAGTTAACGGTTTGTCAATTTCATTTATTTTTTTTTTTTTTTTAAAAAGGAGCTGGGTAGTGGAGGCACATGTGCTTTAATCCCAGCACTCATAAGGCAGAAGCAGAAGGATCTCTGTGAGTTCAAGAACAGCCTGGTCTACAGAGTGAGTTCCAGTACAGCCAGGAATACGTAGAAAAACCCCTGTCTCAAACAAACAAACAAACAAACAAAAAACCAAAAAAGTGTGTACAGGGAATTTATATTGTTCTCTTCTGCATTTTGTAAAAGAAGCTTTTATTTACCTATTTCAATTGTTGTCTTGAGACGCTTACTGCCTTCGTCTGCTAATCCAGTCCTGGAAGCTTCTAACCTCTGTGCAATCTAACCTAGGCCTAGAATGTGTTCAGCCTGAGACTTACTGCTTAATAAACTCAATCTTTCTAGTTCTAACGAGCTCTGGGCTGGTTCTGGCTCAAACTCCTCTCCCAGCTGACTTATTCAATCTGGCTTTTCTCTCAGCCTCTGAATTGCTCCGCTTGACCTCAAATGTTTTCTGATCTTCTGGATCCTTCTCATTCTCTGGCTCATTCTGTCTTTACCTGTGTCTAGCTTGTTCTCTCATTCCATCTCTCTCGGTGTAAAACTCTCCCAGAAAAAAAATGCCTCCACACACTCTCTCTCTCTCTGCATTGCCTTTTGTAACTTCCCTTTCCTCTCTCTTCTCGTAAGAGTTTGCATAACCTATTCTGTTCTGTCAAATCTTTCTCTGATTCACCATGTTAACAAAACACATGCACTCAAGACTTCACTCACTAAGGTTTCCTTCTGATTTAATCACATATGTTGCTCGGTCTGACAACATCTATACAGACTAACCAGGACCAAACATTAAAGGTTACTTTCTGTTACTTGTGAAAGTGTTTCTAACTGTTTTCTACTGAAGATGGCTGTTCAGCAACGGCGTAACACTTCATGGGTGAATAATAAATTTTTAATGACTTTTTTAATCTGTAGAAAACAAAATTATATTCAAAATACAAATTAAACATTATTTTTTAGTCATTTTTCTTGTGTTATGTCTAATGTCAAGAGAATAATTTATATTAAAAATGCTTTACCTTCCCAAAATGACACCCTGTGCCATTAATACTAAATCCTCATTCTTGTCCTTACCCCATGGTAAATATCATTCTATTTTATGTGTCTAGATGAATGCACTAGGTCCAGATTCCCTGGGTAAGCCATACACTTGTCCCTCTAGGACAGGCATATTTCACATAATAATGCCCTCCAGGTTCATATATGTGGTAGCAAGGCACTGCAAAGCTTTTTATGCTGTTCAAAGCTACCTAAAGATGAATTCCTTGATAGTGCTATAAGGTTTAAAGTGCTGAAGAATTAAACGATATTACTTAAGAAAAGGAATGTGAACTTTTTATGCTCTCCTAACTATGATCAACATACAAAAACCAGCAGGAGAGGACATTTTAAAGGAACATGTATCTCAGGGAATGAAATACTTCATCTTAGGTTAAAGTATCTGTCTCTCATAAAACTTTTGTTATATCTGAGAAGATATTCTTCAAGGCACTGATAATGTAGAAAACTCTAAGCATCTTTTAATTGATGTATTTGATAAAATCCCACATAAAATGCAAACAAAACGTAGCGATTGGTTTTAATCTCAGCACCCCTGAAGCAGAAGCAGATGAATGAATGTCTGTCAATCTACTACCCTTGGTAGGTTCTTTTTCTGTCCCATAGAAATTTCTAACCTGACAGAACCTAAGATTTCTAGTATTATCTTAAGATCAGTAACATAATATACTCACACAAGGAAACTGATGCTGAAATACACAGACACACGCACAAACACACAAAGCCACAACCACCACAACAACAAAACAAGATGAAATAGTCATATTTGCAGCATCACCTCAGCTCACTTTCAACCTCTTTCACTCAGAAAACACCTGGGATGAGCACTGGCATTTTACACCTAAAGGCTCTAAAATTCCTTTCCCTTGTGCTAGGCACACAAGGTGTGCACTAAGTGGATGAGCTGAGCAGCAGGAACAACAAGCTTTCAGCTGCCTATGTAACTCAGGAGCAGCATGCTAAGAATTCCTGACATCGACTCATGGTAACAGCTTGCTGCATCAGATGCCATGAATCAAAGGCACATGACTGTCACTTCACATGAAGCTGGCAAATCAACTTCTATAGATGTCAAATATTTTTAAAATATATTTAAAAATATATAAAATGCCCTGATCTATTAAACAGATCGGCAATAGGCTGATTCAATGTTAATCAAAAGAGATCAGATCTAAGGCTTACTGTACATTCATTCACTCAAAACACTAGTGGGATAATTTATCAATAGTGGTGTTAACCTTCAAAAATGAATATGCACTACTTACTTAATAATATTCTGCTACCATGATTCTTCAAAACATCAGTAGGACCTGAAAGACTCTCAAAGGACACAGCTCGAAATACGATGTTTAACTAAGTCCAATTAAATAGCTGCAGCTCATTTTTCTAGATACTTTCTTTAATACAGGCCTATGTGCTGTTTAACAGGACTGTTCCAGAGTTGTATTCACCTTATTCTCTCTCTGTATGGGCTAACAGACACCAAAATATTGAACAAACTCATCATCAACTTTTTTCTCTTGACATTATTTCAAAGCAACTGATACAATCTGATTTTTTTTTCTTTAAAATAATTCCTGTGAAAAACAGAAAAACAGGTGCAACACTACCATTTCACTAGGCCAATGCTGATTTCTAGAGTGTATCTGATATATCTGCTATAAGTAATTCTACTGTTTTTAGAATGCATGAAAATACAATATCAAAATATGGTCTGTCTTCAGGATGAATTAGTAAATAATTAGCCTGTGGTGGTTTATCCAAAAAAATCTGAGCTTGTAAATATTTGATGAAATCTGAAACTAAACTTCCACTCTTGAGTCATTTGTGCCTAATATTTGCCATTATCAGCTAAAGATAAAAAAAAAATAGCATCCAACAAATTCTAGGACTTCAAATTAATGATAATTTCAGGTATCTCTGGAGACAGTATCTCTACTCCACTGAGAATCTCATATGCTAAGAAAATAAGATCTAAATGGCGACTAGTTTCACAGACCTTCACCCTTCCTAAAGAGCAACAGGCTAAACTCAAAAACTGCAGCAGTCATTCGTTAAATGCTTAGGAATTTAGAGAATTTTGCCAACCCACATCTCAAATGATCATGAGAAAAGGGCAGATTTGTAATGGCAAAGCTTTAAACTGATGAAGTCACATGAGGAAAGTTATAAACCACTCTATGGAGGTAAGTCCTTAGCCTCTTCTCCCACCCCACCCCCCACCAAAGTACTGATCTTTCCAACACAGCTTTGTGAGTCAAAGCTAAAACCATATCTTTTTATTCCCAAATGAGTGTCAGTTCCACTCAAGGTTGCCATGTTTTATTTAAAACATGTTCTTTCTCAGTAACCACTTTGTCCTAATTGGCAAGGCAGAGCCAGGTCTCTGCAGCACATAGCTCGTTACATTCAGTTTGGGTTACAAAAGCACACGATGAAACAAACTGCATTGAAATGTACAAATTAACAGCTCGGGAGTAAGGGACAGGGTAGTGGAATTAGACTGTAATTTGGAACAAACTCCACAGGGAAGCTAGGGAAGAAATCACTAGTGTCCTTATAAACCATACAAGGTTTCTAAAATGAGCAAATACACAGCCAGAGGACAGGCTTTTCCATAACTCAACCAAGCTGCTAAATATGGATATGAGGAAACCAGTTTCTTTAACACGATTATGCACATATGTATGAGAACAGGAATACCAACAAGGCAGTTTGACAATCAAAACCTACAGTTATACTGTCTAAATATGAAACTCATCTTTGTCTTTCCACTGACAACGCACCAACAAGCCCACAATTAAATCACATTTCCAAACATTTTTTAATCTTTTGAGGAGCTAAACACAAGAGACTAAATTAGAAATAAAGCTTTGTTATACAGTACAGAGAGGAAGGTTAATGAGCTAAAAGTTATATGAAAAGGAACAAGACGTTAAGAAATGAAAATCTCACTACCAAAATAGAAAATGCTTTAAACAAAAACTCCCCCAACCCTTCTTCCCAAATTAGCTAATCTGTGAAAACTTCTAGCATGATTCTCTGATTTTTCCCCTGGAGATCTAGAGACAAACTACAACTAACCTCAAAGAAAAGAGCATGGGAAGAGCAGGAACTACCTCCTAATACATGGACATGGCTACAGCCTGCTATTCATCCACTCTAAAATCACTTCACTGTAACTTTTACCACATGGTCTAATCTACCCTACCACCTTCAATGCCTTCAGCACACACTGGAGATGATGAGGACTGAAGTCCAAATATCTAACACCAACCTCTAGTCTTCATCATAAAATTTACTTAATTTGGGGATGTGACAAGCCAGATGAGTGTGTTTACCTCATCTGTAAAACAGAGATATAAAATGAGTAATATTCTGAAGTCATAAAGAGCTCAGAATATTACTTAGTCACCAAGGAAATTATTTCAGACTTTAAAACCCTCTGAAAAGCAGAAACAGAACTGTTCACACCCTTTATCATTTTCTCACAAATAATTAATTCTTGGTCACGTCCAAGTTCTCTTCTTTTTACGTTGTTTGGTCATGACCTGTTTTTCTTTTTCTCCAAATAGAAGTCCTCTATTTCTACCAAACCCATTATTTTTTTGGTTGGTTGCTTTTGTTTGCTTGTCTGTTTTGTTTTTTGATACATGATTTCTCTGTGTAGCCCTGAGTGTCCTGGGACTCCCTCTGTAGACAGGCTGGCCTCAAACTTACAGAGATCCCCCTGTCTCTGCCTCCCAAGAGCTGATATTAAAGGTATGTTTCACCACACCTGGCCTATAAGAGTAACTCAAGAAAGTTAACACACACAGTAGGAAGAGCTCTGACTGTAAACAGACAGATCTACTTTAGACTCTTAAGAATCAGCAAGCACCCTGAACTTCTTGATATAAAAATTTTTAGTAGTAAAAATCAAATTTTAGTTATAAATTAGTAGCTTAAAGATGTCTCCTTTTTTTTTCACTCACTATCCCTTCTGCAGATAAAAAAAAAATAGTAATTTCGGAAAGGTTAGAACCCTCAGTACCAAAAAATCCACAAAGTTAACCAGATCAACAATACTTTCACTCCCAATAGCTATGTGGAGCCAAAATCAGAAAAGCCCACAAATAAACAGAACCCCCTGGTGTTCAAGACCACCCTGGATCTGCCATCGTTGCTCATTCACACTCCTGTCAGGAGAGAAGCCCGTAAGCCTACGCCTGCTCACGCTGATGCCTCACGAGTGCCCGAGTACACAGAGCACAGTTACGTTAAGCTGCCCTTCACGTCTGTTACATACGAGACCACCCATCTCCAAACCAAGTACCCAGATCTGGGAGGTCTCTGAATCTCTTTGATAAAGAAGTGTAAATTAAAGCACACGATCCCTACACCTGTTTGTCTTTAAAGCAGTTACACATTCCTCAGACATGTGGTCAGAGGGATACAATGCTCCCACCTCCATCTCCAATAGATCTATGTGTCCACCTACAACCTGTGAATATGAATCCTTTTTTGAAAAAAAAAAAAAAAAGTGGTGGGAGCTGTAATTGTAATTAAGTTAAGGGTTCCTCAATAAAAATAATCCTGAATAAGGAACAGTTCTAACTCTAATGTCATTTACTGTTGACAGAAAACACACACATAGCAGACAGAAGGCCAATAATAGAATGACTACAAGCCAAGAAACATAACATAAGATGATCTGTTTCTGCAGTTCTGCTGGTACCATGAGTTAGGTTTCAGTCTCCGGAACTGAGAGAAGAAACAGTTGTTTAAAACCACCAAATAAGGGCCAACTGTTAGGGCAAGACTGTAAGAGTAATGCAGTTAAGATGGCACAGATTATAAAAACCAACAGTAATCGTTAAAATAGAAAGAACACTGTCCAGCTGTCCTGCCGCTGACAAATGCTTGTTAATGTAAAGCCCTTGCCTACCATGTGTGAGGTACTAGTACCAAAAGAAACATCTCAGCCAGGGGTGGTGGCGCACACCTTTAATCCCAGCACTCAGGAGGCAGGGACAGGCAGCTCTTTTTGCGTCTGAGGCCAGCCAGGGCATGGAGGGAGGGAGGGAGGGAGGGAGGGTGGGTGAGGGAGAGAGAGAGGGAAGGAGGGAGGGTGGGTGAGGGAGAGAGAGAGGGAAGGAGGGAGGGAAAGAGAGAAGGAGGGAGGGAGGGAAGGGGAGGGAGAGAGGGAGGAAGGGAGAAAGGAAGGAAGGGAGGGAGGGAGGGAGGGAGGAAGGAGGAAGGAAGCAAGCTAGCTCAATAAAGTTATTGCCATGCAAGCATAATGGATTTGAGCACTCAAATTTATTTTAAAAAATAAATATAAAAAGCCACTCATAGGGCGCCCAAACTTATAATCTCCGCACTGCGAAAACAAAGACAGGAGGATCCCTGAACTGGCAGTTCCAGGTCCCAATAAGAGAGCCTGTGTCAAAAACCAAGCTAGATGACCCCTGAGGAATGACACCCTAGACTGAACACTAGCACACATACACAGAAAGGAAAGAACGAAACTAATTTTTTTTAATTTTCATATCAATATGTTGTAAAATTTATTCATTATTATCAATTACCACTATTCTATTTCTGTAACTATTCTATAAGTTAAAATCTATAACTTTGTATCTATAGAAAATGTTCTTATACTGTTCACAATCTTTTTTTTTATATTCGAAACTAATTTTTTTAAAATGAAATTTCACTATTACTTTAAAATTTAAGAGATGTTTTAGTTGCATTTTAACTGGTCAGCTAACAATCAGTATAATTAATATTTATTTTTAATTGACTTATTCCATAAAGGTTTAAAAAAGAGAACTTTTTTCTATGAATAATCACGTCTCTTATTTACCCAGTTTTATGTGAATTATGAAAGAGCATACATCTTAAATTAGTCTTAAATGGAAAATGTCTAAATTGCCATCATTTAGATGTGAAATTTTTCTTACATATGAATGTGTTTAAACACTTTATCTTTCACGGATCTGTTTTGTGACAACGTAGAACCTTTAAGATGCTGGGTCTAGATTAGCAGCTCCCAACCTGTGGGTTGTGAGCCCTTTGAAGCTCAATGACCTTCTCACAGTGGTAAACTAGGACCACCAGAAAACACGTATTTACATTACTACTCAAAACAGTAGCAAAATTAGTTATGAAGTAGCAATGAAGATAATTTTATGGTTGGGGATTCACCACAACATGAGGAACTGTATTAAAGATCTCAGCGTTAGGAAGGTTAGGAACCGCTGGACTAGCTGTAGCAATGGATTACTGGGAGACAGACATCAAGATACAAGCAAATAGCTTTATATTCCTATCACCACAGAGACAGCAGGTACCACGCCATGCCTTTCCCACTATCACAACTTTACCCTCTCACACTGTAAGCCAAAGTATATGTCCATAAATAAATAAAGCCCTTCTTTAAGTTGTCTCTGTCACATATTCTGTCACTTCACTTTAAAAAAAAAACACCTAAGTAACAGCTACACATACTGTTTAAAAGAAACTGCCTACTCTGATTTTCAGTGAAGCACTTTCCTCTTGGCCTAGAAATAGTACGTGATAAATTTAATTTCACCATTTTGAGTGTATGAGTGGTGTCTTGCATATGTGTATGTCTACTTGCCACTTGTGTGCATGGTGCCCACAGAGGCCAGGAGGAGTCTGATACCCTAGAACTACTAGAGTTAGCTGCCACGTAGGTGCTAGGAATCAAACCTGGGTCTACGGGAAGAGCCACCATCTCTCCAGTATCCTGCCTTTTTAAAAAATTACTCAAAATTATATACGTACAGAAGAAGCATAAACGCCAAAATAGCAAGTGGTATTTGATGTACTAAGTGAAGATTGTATTTGTCTTCCAATATGTATCTATCCTAAGAACTATTCAAATACTTTTCTTTCCCCTGAGGTCAATCTGCAGGCACTTTGGCACAGGGAACGGAGTCATCTATAGACTGCAGACGCTTTCCTAAGCACTGCACTCTCTGTCCCTGCTACAGCAAGAGTGCTGAGGGGTTGGCGGGTGGTAGCAATGACAGCACATTATTGCACAGATTATATTGGTCAAGCCTTTAAGAACTTCTACTGTCCCTGCTGGCCATCCTGTCTTAGAAGATCAGCACAGTCATTAAGCTTCATGCCAGTCTTGGCTATAGAGTGAGTTCAAGGTCAACTTGAGTTCCTCACCAAAAGCCTGTCAGAAGAGAAAACGGAAGAAAGTAGGCGAGAGAAGAGAGAAGAGAGAATCGAGGAGGGCAGAACAGAAGGGAAGAAGAAATCTAAAGTGAAGTGGACACTTTGAAACATGCACCATTTAGAACAATGTTTCATTAGTTAGCCCTGCACTAGGCTTCAGCTTTTCTTACCTACAAGTCACCATCACAACAGACTTCAAACATCTGTTCTCATTTTATATAAATATAACAAACTTGCTTTTTTTAAATGTGTATGAGTGTTTTGCCTATATATATGCGTGAGCACACTTGCATGTCTTGTTTCATGGAGAGCAGAAGAAGACATCAAATCCCTTAGAACTACAGTTACAGAGTTTTGAGCCACCAGATAGGTGCTGGAAATCAAATGCAGGTCCTCTCGAAGAACCATTGGTGCTCTTAAAAACTAAGCAATCTCTCCAACACCACAAACTTGCTTTTCTTAAAAAAAAAAAAAAAAAAAAAAAAAAAAAAAAGTTTTGATAGCTTTAAAACTAGGTTACCAGTATCTAAGAGCCA
Source organism: Meriones unguiculatus (assembly GCF_030254825.1). Classification (NCBI taxonomy): domain Eukaryota; kingdom Metazoa; phylum Chordata; class Mammalia; order Rodentia; family Muridae; genus Meriones; species Meriones unguiculatus. The sequence continues at coordinate 5,944,997 of NC_083363.1, read as the reverse complement.
TTCTTTAAGTGATTTCCATCAAAATGTATAGCTCATCTTTGTGCTCTGTTCTGTTTTGTTTTGAGACAAGGCTTTTCTATGTAGTTTTGGTTGTCCTGAAACTTGCTATGTACACCAGACTGGTTAATTCACAGATATCTACCTGCCTTTGCCTTCTGATTAAAGACATTCACTAGTATGCCTGGCTTTTAATGTGCATTTAAAACTAAAGTAGCTATAGCCAAAGCAATCTTCATGTTGTCTTATACACATCTCATGCCAATAATACATTTCCCAAACAATAAGCAAACGTATTTTTAAAGTTCAGTGATATTTTTTTCTTTTTAAAGAATGCATCTTCTGGGCTAAAGAGATGGCTCAGCAGTTAAGAGCACTGTCTGCTCTTCCGGTCCCAGCAACCACACTTTGGTTCACACCATCTATACTGGGATTGATACCTTCTTATAGCATGCATGTATACATGCAGATAGAACACTAAATGAATACATCTTAAAAAAAGAAAGAACAAAAGAATGAAGGAAGAAAGGAAGGAAGGAAAACTGCTGCGTGCACAGGCAGAATCCAATGGGCTTGCTGTGAGACAACAGAAGTAGTTAATGGAAAAAGGAGGAAGGAAGGAAGGAAGGAAGGGAGGGAGGGAGGGAGGGAGGGAGGGAGGGAGGGAGGGAGGGAGGGCAGGCAGGCGAGCTTTACAAACTCTGTAGACAGTCAAGGCTGAACTTTTACTTCTGATTCTCTTGCCTTCATATCCCAATGATACTAAGCACCACCATGTTTAGTTTATTTGGTTGACTGGGGGTTGACCCAGGGCTACATGCATACTAAACAGGCTCAATCAGCTGAGCTATACCCAGCCCTCCCCTAACACTTTTTAGAGGAAACCTATATATAAATGTATGTATGTATGTATGTATGTATGTATACAGGTGTGTATATATGTATATATGTGTGTGTGTATATGTGTGTGTGTGTGTGTGTGTGTGTGATATTGGATACAGAGCAGGACCAACAAATAACTGTAACTAAAGGAAAACCAAAACAAATCTAAAGAAACATTAAGACTACAATTGACTCTACTGATAATTTTTTATTTATAAAATTATTTTTATTAATTACAGTTTATTCACTTTGTATCCCCCCTGTACCTCCCTCCCTCCTACCCTCCCAAACCCACCCTCCCTCTTCTCTACCCATGTCCCTCTCCCAGTCCACTGATAAGGGAGGTCCTCCTCCCCTCCCCTCTGATCCTAGTCTATCAGGTCTCATCAGGAGTGGCTGCACTGTCTTCCTCTGTAGCCTGGTAAGGCTGCTCCCCCCTCAGGGGGAGGTGATCAAAGAGCAGGTCAATCAGTTCATATCACAGACAGTCCCTGCCCCCACTACTATGGAGGCCGCTTAGATACTGAATTGCTATAGGCTACCTCTGTGCAGGGGTTCCAGGACATATCTATGAGTCGTCCTTGGCTGGAGTCTGATAATTTTCTTAAGCATTATATTCATCCAGCGGCATGAGACAATTGTTAAGTATTTTATGTGCTTCACCTTATTCAAAGGGAAGATCACTGCAAACTATAATGGAGAGCCCTCTGCAGACAAGAGCTACAATCTACTGCGAACTGTGACTGCTATAATCATCTTTCCTACTAAAGTTCTCGTTAGTGAGGAAACAGTTCTTTAAATCTGTAATTACAGCTATCAACAGAATACAGTCCTGCACAGAACCTGGCATATAGTGTATTTAAAATTGGACAAAGCTCAATTTACCAATGATGCTTAAAAAAAAAAAAAAGACAAAACAAAACAAGAATTGGTAACTTTAAATTGCTAACTTTGAACAGATACAAACTGACAGTTTTCCTACTCCTACACAGGCGCATTCTCTATTTCCACATATCCTCTAGCTTAGGTACAAATGTCAAGGTTTAAAGCTTGCAGTATGATTGTTTCTTTGCCCAAATAGCATAAAGAACCCAACATAAAAATTAACAAGAAAAATATCCCTTTGATGGGACTCCTTTGAGCCCCCTTCTTGACTGGGCTTCCTCTCTGCCTATATAACTATAACAGGCATACCCCAATATAAAAAGATTTAAAGACTAACAGCCTTCTATGTAAAAAGTTTGTATGTTGTTGTTATTTGGTTTTTGTTAACATGTTTTTTGCTGTTGTTGCTATTTTTGGTTTTGGTTTTCTTTTGTTTTTTCAAGACAGGGTTTCCCTTGACTGTACTGTAACTCATGCTGTTGACCAGACTGGCCTGAACTCACAGAGATCCACCCGCTTCTGCTTCCCTGAGTGCTGGGATTAATGGCATGTACCACCACTGCCTAGCAGAAACCATATTTTTAAATTTTAATTATCAAGTCTATCTCCCAGACTCTGGAGGAAGGCACAGCCCTAACTTTATTCATCACCAGCTCACCCACAGAGTTGACATATAAGCATATTTTTACTTTTGTTAGTTTTTTAACTCTGTAGTCCACTTCATTTCTGTGTCTCTGCAAAATCCCCACTTTGTCACCAGTCCCCACATTCTTGAACTCTCCCTTTAAAGGTCTTGCCACTACTGTGCAACCTGTACTTGAGTTCGGTTTATGTTATACCATGTTGTCTACTCCAACAGAGTATCACTAAAATCAGGCCACAACACTCTACCTTAGTGTCCAGCTTTGCTTATCTTTGACAAATTAAGTTAGAAAGGGAAACTAAACATATTTCATCAGTAAAGTAAAGTGAGTTATAGAAGCTCACTGGCTATTACCTTCTTTTTAAGAAATTAAATTAGTGATTTTAAATTCAGGAAGGAGTCCTAATTCAAGGAGCCGATCAGTACACAGGGACAATGAATGGTAAAGGCCCTGAGCAGGCACCAAGTCTCAATCCTATGTTTACAAATGATGGATCTAAAGTCCAAAAAGATGAAGTAACTTACCCAAGATGATTCAAGAAGGAATCTGATTAGGAGGGGCTAACTCAGCATGACTCGCTTCCTGACTCCAACATGAAAATATTCTTCCTGTGGTATTCTCATTGGTAGAGGAACATTTACTATTAATCATTTAAATCAAGATCAGAGTTTAATGAACATGACCCTACTAAACCAGACACATTTTTAAAATTCCTCTGTAACCAAGAGCTGAGCAAATTGTATTTGATACAAGTACATATGAAATTTCATTTTACTCAGAGACAAGTTCAACAATCTTAAACAAATACATGAAGCACCCAGTGAAGAGGATCTGCTTTCACGCACAAAGAAAACAAAGCCCCATGCAAAATCCAAAGAAGGGCCAAATAATTTAGATAATCTTAAAATAACCAAAAAGAAAAAAATAAATAAAAATAAATCGTTGGAGGAAAAAAAAAAAGAAACAGAAAACACCCAAACCCTTTTCTGCACTTACCAGCAAAGCATTTGGAACAGAGATTCATAGTCTTGCTGGACCTGGGGCAAAAAAAAAAAAGAAAAGAAAAGAAAAGAAAGAAAGAAAGAAAAGAAAGAAAGAAGAGCTAAAAATTCTGTATCACTCTAATCAAAACAAAAAAAAATTAAATGCAGGCAAAGAATTTGCTGCCAGACAACTTATCTGATAAGCTAATAACAAATCTGGCCAGCTATCTATCCCATCCCCAACAAAACAAAAGCAAATAAAACTAAAGTAAAATGCATGGGTTCTTATTTTTTACCTTTGCATGAGCCAATGCTTTTTTTTTTTTTTTTTTTTTTTAATTTGCTGCAATTAGCAGCTAGGGTAGCAGTAAGTTTAGGAGTCAATTTATGTCACAGGACTCAGCACAGTCCCTCTGTGAGGAGTAGAAATGCCTGCAAAGTGGTTTTATGCTTTCACCCATAACCACAGGGATCTGCTTTCCCCATCACTACAACTTTTATCTCCTCTTTTATCTTCTCATTCTAGTTGTATTTCAGATCATGGTCATAGTATGACCTTGTTGTTTAAAATTCTTCCTTCAGCTGCTCCCAATCAAATTATTTCTTCATGTTCTTTCATCTGTTAATAATAGCTATAACTCACTGAATAGTAACTTGGATGGACAATTTAACACACATTATCTTACTAATCATTCCAGACTCCCTAAGATGGATATTACCATATTGCTTGCTTCACTTTTTAAAAAAATTCACATTCATGTCTGTAAAACCAGGAAACAGTCTACAACTGGCTACAAATACTGAATATTAAGGAAAGGTCTTCTTAAACTGAGGTCTTACATAGCCTAGCATCCGCGCTCACCCCATCTGACCTTGGAACAGCTTTCCCAATATACACACCGAGATAACTGTAGATGACTACATCTCTGACCTGTCTGCGCAAACTAAGGCCATCCTGTCCTTGTTTTCACAACACAGCACCTGGCAGCACACAGCCAGGCAGGGACTACAAAGACCAACTCCTCTGACAGATACAACTCCCTGCAGCTCACCTGACCCACCTCGTTCCACACAAACTCCTTCTTAAGAGCTCCTTCCAAAAACCTTGAGAATACTCTACATTACAGAGTTGGCTTCGTTCCTAGGCAACTTTTTCCCCCCAAATCTAAGCCTTTGGCCAGAGCTACCCCGACAAATAGAATAAACCAATATTCTTCAGTCCTTTTTCCTGTTTTACAAATTAAGCCTCAGATCTGGGTGTGGTGATGCATACTACTTGGGAAGGAGGAGGTTGAGGCAGGAACATCACAAGTTTGATGACAGTCTGGGCTATATAGCAAGACTTTGTCTCACAATGTCAACAACCACTACTTAAAAAGCAGGAAAAAGGGGGAGCCTCCCACAGGAAGCATTTCTTAGTATCTATGCCAAAGATTACACAACCGGAAACAAATGATCCTCATCTAACTCCACAGTCTTTTCACCCTGAGGACCAAGGGCTTCTTTCCACAAAAGCTGAAGGAGACACAACAACACCAGCCCAGCAAGCACATCAGCAATCCCACTGAATGGTGCCACAGCTACAGACCTGGTCTATGGAGGCCAGGTCTGCGCTCTTATAAAGCACAACAAACTCTGGCCTCCACCTACACAAGACGAAACTATCACTCGTTCGTTCCTGTTAACTGAGACTAAGGCCTTCTACTGTTAACCTTAACTTCTCACAAAAAAAGCAGGTCCCTACCTGGTGTTCGTTATCCCTTCTTCAGGCAGAATCCACTGGGCCAGCTGCCCAAGGTCTACGGGGACCCGTGGAAAGCCTGCAGAGCACTGGCAGCAACACAGCTCCGTGGACACCAGTTTTAAAATCTTGTTGCACAAAACTGATAAGGAAAAAACTGGAGGGAGGGGCTGCCCTCAGTTTCCTTGATCCCTCTTCAGATAGTATATTCGAAGTGGCAAATCAGAGCTCTCACTATGCCCCAGGGTTGGCTGACCCCTCTTAGCCATCTTTATAAATAGCAACACTTCTCACTTGCTCAAATCAAAACCTCAGGTGGTAGCGTTAACTCCCCTTTCCTGCTGTTTTCTGGACGGTGCTCAGCAAGACCCACCAGCTCCACCTGCAACTGTACTTGCTTTAAACCTCTGTCCCCAACACCCCCCGGCCACCTCTAACTCTTGCCACTGTAAATGACTTTTCATTGTCTTCTGCCTCCTTACAGTGATTTTCCACCAGCAGCTGGGGCAATCTTCCCTCATCCCCACCCCCACCTTTTTGTTTTTGTGTAACCTTGGCTGTCCTGGACTCGATTTGTAAACCAGGCTGGCCTCAAACTCAAAGATCCTCCCGCCTCTGCCTCTCCAAGAACTGTGATTACAGGTGAGCACCACTGCACCCAGTTTTGGTTTGGTTTGGTTGTTGTTTTTCTCTTTTTTTGGAGACAGGGTAGCACAATGTCCAGGCTGACCCAAACCTGCTATGTAACTGCGGGTGACCTTAAAGTCCTGATCACCCTACTTCTAACTTCCCAACTCCCTTGATTACAGGCTTCATGTTCCCTCCCTGGCTGGCTGATATCTTTTAGCACTAGGAAATGCCATAAAGGCAACAATCCTCTTGGTCACTTTCACTTTTTTTTCATGTGAATATATATGAGAACACCCATGTGTCATGGCATGAGTGTGGAGGTCAGAGAACAATTTACAGAAGCAAAGTTCCCTCCTTCCACCAAGTAAATTCTGGGTAAGTCAGGATTGGCAGCAAGTACCTTTTTATCCGTTAAGCCATCTTCCTGGCTCTCACTAGACATTTAACAGGCACTCAAAAGTTATAAGTAATATTAAGAGATGAACCATGAAAAACCTAAGTAGAATTTTTAAATGTATGTATTTTGTAGCCCGGCATGGTAGCACACACCTTTAATTCCAGAGCTCAGGGAGGCAGAGGCAGGCAGATGCTGTGATTTCAAGGCCAGCCTATTCTACAAGCAAGACAGCCCAGGCTACACAACAACCCTTGTCTCCAAAAACCCAAGTGCTGGGATTAAAGGCATGCACCACCATGGCTGGCTCGTTGCTACTGTTTTGATAAAATTATGTTTGATGTTCGTCACTGGTTTTACAACTACATAGTTCCTTGTTCAAATCTGGGGAGGGGCAAACATGTAAGAAAAACTAAAGAAAGCGTATAATTCTACCTCAAATGTCATTTTACTAACATGACAACATGCTTGGTTCTTGTTTTTATGGGTAGACAGGTGTCACTCAGAATTTACCTCATTTAACAGTAAGTCATGTGGTATGCTCACACCACAGGGCTATCCTTTCAAATGCAAGTATTTCATAAAGAAATCTATCAAAATGTGTTATTATTTTACATGTGTACATGGGAGAAGGGGGTTCGCGCATGTGCACGTGTGTGTTTACATGTGCATGCAGGTGCACTGTGTGTTCATACGCCAGAGGCTGATGGTGTCTATCTTCCTCAATCATTTTCCCTTTATCTTCCTGAGGTAGGTCTCTCACTGAACCTGGTGCTGATGATTAAGTTGGTTTAGCTAGTCCTGCCCTGGGGATTTCCTTATCTCAGGCTCCTAAGAGCTACAATTTTAGGCAAACTGCCCAGCTTTTATATGGTTTCTGGGAACCGAAACTGCAGTCTGCAAGCTTGCGTGGCCAGCACTTTATCCACTAAGCCATCTCCCCAACCCAAAGTGACCGGTTTAAGAGAACTTTTCCAGTGCTTATGCTGTGGAAGCACGAGGACCTGAGTTCCATCCATAGCATCCATATAAAAACAGGGGTGATAGTGCACATCTGTAACTCCAGCACTGAGGCTGGAGGGGAAAGAGATTCCAGGGCTCTAACTAAATCAATAAACTCCAAGTTCACAGAGACCCTGTCTCAAAAGGTAAGATAGAAGGGATGAAGAATTGTTGCTCTCACAGAGGACGTGAGTTCAGTTCCCAGCACCCAGTTCCAATACCCTCTCTGACCACAGGCACCAAAGATATACAAGGTATAAAACATACAAGGAGGCAAAACACTCATGTTTTAAAATCTTTTAAAAAGGTGGAGAACGGTAGTGAAAGACGTCCCTGAGCCTCTACACACTCATACACAGAGACAGAACCCAAACAGAAACAACCCAGCAGCTCTGGTCTAGTGGATTGAAGGGGTAGATACAGAAATGTACACTCAACCAAGCTGACCAGGTGCACTGGAGCCAAAGAACACTGTTTCTAGAGACGATTCTGTAGCATTTGGTGGTCATTTAACAGTGAAGAAAACTTTTATTGGTGGTATTAAAAGACAGAGAAAGAAATTTAAAGATTACTGTCTCCCGCACCCAAAATGCACATACATGCCAATGTCAAGCCTTCCAAAAAGTTAGTATAAATATAGCAATAAGTAATCCCATCTCCCATGCATTTTCCTCAGCAGCTGTTCTTCCTCAGGTTCATCAGTAAAGGTCAAACCTGCGACACTAGAAAAACTGAAGAGAAAAACATACCAAGCTCTTCCAGTACTCTGGTACTAACTCTTACAGACTAGAAATGGGTCTAAAACCAGAAATTTCTTGATTCTACAAAGAGCCTTATTTCTGGTTTTGTTTTTGTTTGGTTTTGGTCCTTGAGACAAAATTTACTCTGTAGTCCAAGCTGGCTTCAAATCTGTGGCACTCCTCCTGCCTCAGCCTCAGAAGTGTTGCCATGAACCAACAGGGCTAATGGGATTTCTTTGCTATGGGTCAGGCTCTACTCTTCAATGCTGACTAATCACAGCTCCTAATTCAATCTCCCTTAACAACCAGAAGATGAATAAGAGGCCAAGAGCAAGAGGACAGAAAGGAGAAGGAACAAGAGAAGGTGCAGTGGAATGGGTCCACTCTAAAAATAACTTCAATTACCTCAGATGTGACAGTAGGTAGATAACTAAAGACTAACTACAATCTGCCCGCCACCTGAACACACGCTTACTGATAAGCTAAATTTCTACAACAGCAATGGGTGAAAAGCTCTACTAAGTTACCTCTAGCTCACTCCAGACAAACAAACAAAAAAAAAAAAACGAGAGAGAGAGAGAGAGGGAGAGAGAAAGAGTGAGGGAGAGAGAAAGAAAGGAGAGGAAAAGAAAGAGAAAGAGAGAGAAAGAAAAGAAAAAAGAAAAGAGAAGAAAAGAGAGAGAAAGAAAAGCATTTCAAAGACATGGCAGCTTAGCCAAGGTGACAGAGGAAGGCCTTCCACAGTTGGCCAGCCACCAGAACTGTTGCTCATTACTCTAAACCATTCAGACGACAGCTGCAAAGTTTCCTTTTAAACAAATATTGCATAGGATATGACAAATTTGCTAAAGATGGGGATTAGTTCTAAAATTCAGCAACACCAATCCTGCTCATTTTAAAAACATTCGAATGAAGCATAGCAAGGTAACTAAGGAATGAATCATTAAAACTATACAAGGATTTTACACAGCAAAGCAAATGATCAAGAATAACAAAACAACCAATAAAATGGGTAAAAACATTTTCAAACCACCCATCTACTATGAAGCTAATATTCAAAACATTTGAAGAGCATGAACAGCAAAAGAAACCTGATAGAAAACTAGAGAATGGACTAGAGCCGGCATTTCTCAAAATGTCCAGCAAGCAGCCAGGCATGGAGGTGCACACCTCTAATTCCAGCACTTGGAAAACGGAGGCAGGAGGATCTCTGTAAGAGGCCATCCAGGTCAACATAGTAAGGCCCCGACTCAATACATAAATAATAAAAATTTTAAAAGGGCCATTAAGTATGAATTTAATACAAATCCATTTCCTCACATCTTGTAGGTGGGTACTGTTAAAAAGACAAGTGATGACAATAGAAAATAATGGAGCCCTGGACACCGTTGGTGGGGAAGTGAATTAATACAGTCAATTTGGGAAACAGCAGTACATGTGCGAAGGAATGGCACTGCTCATCATCTTGCTGTGGCCACTTCAAGATGTATTATCAAAGCATCAAGTCATAAATTTCTCAAATTAAGCCATATCTAATAATTTTAAATTTTTATTTTTAAAATCAAGAAAAAATATCTTCAGATTGCTTCCCAAACTATCTTTAAACTCCTGTTATAGGGACCAAAACTGAACCTAATACGTAAGCACTTATGTGCCTGTCAACAGCATGATCAAATGAGTTAGCCATTTCACGCTGGCAAGTGTCCAGAGCTCCCACAGTGCCGGACTCTCATTACTCTGACCTGCTCTTTTAAAGGGGGAAGTGGGCTGAAGGCCCTCAAAGCTGAGCTATTGCTGGAGGTTTACTTGCAAGTAAAAGGTAGACAGTTAGGGTTTCAGCAGATGAGGCTTGATCGGAGCAACCATGTTCCTTCTATACTAAACACCCAAGGGATGAGGGCTATGGACATGTCCTGTGTAAAAGTAAGTATCTGTCTACCAATCAGGTGGCAGACATGTCGAGGCATGATCTGAGGCTTTACTCAAGGACACAAAGATCACATACATTCACATTTATGATAAGGCAGCAAAGTCATATTTAGGATTCCACATTTTAACATTTTTTGATTACCTAATCAGTCTCATCATGAATTTGAATGAAAGACTACTGCTATGCCTTTCCCATGCTAAGGCACGACAATCCATCATAAACCACAAGAGCAGAGCAAATAACTCCATATTAATTAGACATTATTGACCTAACACATTCTCACTTCAAAGGCTTAGATACAACAATCCAAGATTGCACCCAGAGTTAAACAGCACTTTGCTGTGCAGTTTCAGAGATGCAGAGGAAAAAAAACAGGCAACTTTGTCAGAGCTTTAAAACAAACTAGAAACCCAAAAGGGGAAACCAATATGGGTCATCAGGTAAACCGGTAATTGATAGATTATTTACTATCAAGAAAGTTAACTTTCTAAGTGGGTTCTACGGATTTCTCTCCCATTTTGCTGAGTGTCAACCTGCAATCAAATGCCATTTTAAAATCAAAAGCAGGTGGCTTGAGAGATGGCTCGGTGGTTAAGAGCACTGGTTCTGAGTTCAATTCTCAGCACCCACATGATGGCTCACAACCATCTATAATGAGATCTGATTCTGTCTTCTGTCTGATGGTCTCTTCTGTCATGCAAGCATATATGCAAGTGGAGTGCTCATATACATAAATAAATAAATCTTTAAGATACATACATATATATATATAGAGAGAGAGAGAGAGGAAGAGAGAGAGAGCAAGCTAGATAAATGTGAAGCAGCTTCTAAAACAATTTCATCCACACTTTCACATATGGCCGCCACAATAACCCCTCTCTGAACAGGTAAGTGTAAGTAGCAAAGCAGCAAGTCAGGGAGTTCCCTGTGACAGGGGATTCGATCATATGGATGGTGATTGACATTTTTGCTTTCAAAATTGTAGCCCTGCCACATTTGTTTGCATTCGGGGGGCGGGGCATGTTTGTCTAGCCATCTTCCCTTTCTCCTACCCCCTTTCCTCTAGGAGCTGAAGAGGCTTCTTGTGGTCCAGAAAATTTCTTCTCTAATTTACTCCCAAAGTTCTCAAAGATTAGGTAATCTAGAAAAAAATATTTCCTCTTCCCAAATGCTCAAGTCCCTAGCCACTAGCCAGATCCCCTACCCAAGCCATTTTCCTCTGAAACACAGCCTTTCTCAGCTGATTTTCTGTTCCAAATATCTGTGTATTTGTACAACTTCTGCCTGAGCCCTCAACTGCTCCATTCAAATTCCACCAGTTTTATTTTCCAGTATTTTCCCTAACTTTCATGGCTTTGGCCCTAAGTTTCAAAGTAGCCTCATACACAACTGCAATTATGGGCCATATTTAACCAAGAAGTCTAAGAAAAAGAACCCAACACCTTTTCAAGTATGCAGCTTAGGAAGCTATCTTAAAATTTATTGAGTTAGTGGGTATGTGCCTATAGAGGTCACAACTGTAAGTTAGTTCTCTTCTAGTGTGTGGGTTCTAGCAGTCACGTTCAGGTTGGCATGTCTGTCCGCTGAGCCACCTCACCGGACCAGGAAGCTTTTGTAAGGTGTGCTACACTGCTGCCGTGTGTAATTATTTCAAACAATGGCTACTCAAACAATTACTTAAACATTACTGAAAGGAGATATTGTATGGTCAGAAATGTTTATCCTATACAATATTTACCAAACAAATACAAACCTAAATTTGCACCGTCAGTATGCAGCCCTGAACATTTTAGTCACTCATACTCTGCTACACAATTAAGAAAATGACCTGGCATTATATTCACCTTCATTCAAACTACAAATGTTTTTAAATTAAAATGAAGTACTAAAATGTCTTTTTCTTAATGTTATTTTATGATGTCATAGTTTCACTCTTTTCACTCAACCACTCAGGTTTTCTTAATCACTTTATTATTAAAAACTTGAGAATCATAAACAACACTAACAAGACCCAAAGTCTACATATCTCAATGAACTTTTAAAGAGTTCGAATGGGCATTCTGACTGTGGAGCTTCTCACTGGATGTCACACTTCACCGCTGAATGTTTATGCATTTACCCACGGCCAAGAATTAAAAGAGAATCTATGGCAGATTGAAAACTATAAAGAATTACCATGCTATCCTCTTTCACGACTCGTGTGCATTACCTGCACTCAGTCCTTCCTCATCCCCAAATATTTAGGGGATATTTTTGTTCTCTCTTCACCATGTTCTACTGTGCTCGTGTGTAACGGTTTACATACATACTGGCTAGGTTCCGAGTACAAGGGAAACATGGGGGCTCGTTCTTCCTGAGATTGTATGATCTTGCTCACTGCTATATATACTACAGCTATCCATTTCATGAAAAATCTGCATCTACATTTATCTTTAAAGCTCATCAGTATTTCACTAAATACATACCCAAGCACACACATACACACACACACACACACACCAATTTTCATTATCCACTCATCTGTTGACAGACATCTAGGCTGATTGTAGTCCTTTACCGCAGTGAGTAAAACAATAATCATGGCTTTAAATGCATTAGTTCAAAAAAAAAAAAAAATACTATCATACATAGTTTTAAAATACTACATAATCTCACGTTAATACTAAGTATCTTACAAAAACAGAAAAAATAAACTGCTTAAAGAGACCCAGAGAAAGCAAGCAAGCAAGTCCAAAGTGAAAGAAAAACAAAAAGAGTCTGGGAACTATGCTACAATGAAATAAACTAAGAGAAGTTACAAGTGTCACTCCATGAACCAGTTTAGGATCTTAAATTGGAGAGATGTGAGAAAGGGACTAATAAAAGGACTTCTTGAGGGACAACTGGGCAAATTTCAATACAGACTATGGAACAGTTAACATCACAAAATCACTGCTCATTTTCTAAGTGACTAACAATACTGTGGTTATGTGTCCTAAGTAATTAGGATATTCACACCAATGAAAGAGCACCGAGAGATCTACAAAGAGGCAAATTTCCTTTAAAAGACAACTGTGAGTTGAAACTGTTCATCAGTGGGTCATCAAAGTCCAAAGTCCACAGAAGTTCCTTATACAGACTCCTTGAAATCTCTCCACGGTGTTGGAGAAGGCTGCGCGTTTAAAAATAGAGTCCATAAGTGCACATTATACAGCCTGTCCATGAGCTGTTGAGTGGACACATGACCCAGAAAATGAAACACTACTTATCACTAAGCAGCAACTTCGGGGGTGTTCACTGTGACGTGGATGAACCTCAATCAAAACGATCTGCTCAAAGCAACCAGCCTCAAAAGACAATGCTGTGTTACAACTCAATGTAAAACATTCTTTAAAGACAAATCAACAGAAGAAATTAAGTAAGCAGCCATGGGATGTGCGCCACACAGAGACACAGGAATTGTTAGTCAATAGGCCTGAAAGAATTTTCCAGAATAATAGAAATGCCCTGAAATTCTATTAAAGGCATGGGCATAATACTTTATAAAAAGGTAAAATTCACTCTACTGTCCAGTGACAAGTAGATTTTATGGTATGTATATTACATTCAAGAAAGCAGTCAGTAAACTGGAATTGGAACAATCTACAGTCAGAAGGAAGAAGCCATGAAGATTTGAAACATGAATGCATTCAATTATCTGCTGGGACTGACTGAAAAGACACGTCAGAAGGGGTAACCTATAAAACTGAAATAAGTTAAACTTCTACAAAAATAGGTAAAAATGAAAGATTCAATACAACTTCACTTGAAAAGCATAAACCACTATCATTTCCACATTTCAAAATCTATTTTATATTCCAAGATAGACGTCCAAAGAACACTTTTCAATATCAAAAGGTAAATAACCCAATTAAATAGTGGACAAAGGACTCTGACAAACATTTCTCCAAAGAAGGCACAGACCTAGCCAAAAGCAAAGAACACATATAAGATGCCGATGTTGCCAAGTAGTGGTGCTCGCCCTTAATCCCAGCATTAGGGAGGCAGGGGCAGGCGGATCTCTGTGAGTGCCAGGCCAGCCTGGTCTACAGAGTGAGTTCCAGGACAGCCAGGGCTACACAGGGACACCCTGTCTTTTAAAAAAAAAAAAAAAAATATGCTGGATGTCATTAACAAGCCATAAGCAAAATATAAATCCAAGCAACAAAGAAACAAACTTTACACCCATAATAAAAAGTAAAAAGCTGACACACCAAAACAGAAAGTTAGGTGTTGGCCAGGGTGTGAAGACATTGAAAGCCCGACCTGTGAAAAATATGGTGGCTCCCAGAGAGTTCAAAGTGGGGTCACCACAAAGCCCAGCACTTCTACTCCTGGTCTAACCAAAGGAAGCAACAGCACGTGTTCACATTAATGCTGGTGTGTGCGTGTGAGCAGTGGCACTACTGACGCAGCCAGAGGGCAACAGAACCCAAACGTCCCAACAACCGAAAAATAAATGAACAAACCAATATCCATATAAAGCCCGGAGGGATGTCTCTCAGGTTAAGAGCATTGGATCCAGAGAGGACCCAGGTTCAATTCCCATGCATATGGCAGCACACAATAATCCACTATCATTCCAATTCCAGGGGATCTGAAGCCCCTTTCTGCCCTCCATGGGCACCAGGCACCCATGTGAGCAAAACACTCAGAAATGTAGTCCTGTGAATGTTATTTAAAACACATAGAAAATGAATAGAGCAATGAAACCCATTACAACATAGTAAACCTTTAAAAACATTAGGCAAAGCAAAAATCATGGACTAATTTTCGTCTGGTAGCAGAGCACTTGGTCTGACACATACACAGCCCTGGAAGCTGACCCCAACCAGGCAAGCCAACAGTAAAATTTCACCTCTTGATTTTATACAACAAATCCACATAGGCAGCAGGCAGACCGGTGGCCCTGGGGATAAAGAGGACAAAGAGGGGAGTGGCTACTCACTGAGAAGGGCTTTCTTTATAAAGTGATAAAAAATGTTGCAGAAGTAGGTCAGAAACGGGTTGCAAGCCCCTTAACCTTCTAAGCCATACCGCCAGTTCTTTGACTGTTATATCTTCCCTAGAACATACTGGGGATATGCCACACATTTAACTTTATCGAGGACTTGCTACTTTTGTTACAAGAAAAGGCATTCTGGGAGCATCGTGAGTCTTCAGAGTTCTGTAAGGTGGGTAGAAACAGAGCCCAGAGAAACAAAACAAACTAATAGAGGCAGAGCTGGGACTCACACCCTAACATTCTTCAAGATTTACTCAAACACAAGAGAATAAGTTAAATGACTTCTATGAATACCTTTCCAACAACACAACTCTATGAACAAGCTACCTGAAAAGAAAATCCCACCCTTCCCAGGCCCGTCCTGGTAATGACTGTGCAGTTGCATACACAATCAGGAAATGATACACAGCATTACTCTTTCCACAAGAACACTAGTAATTTATTGCTCTCAATACCACTTCCCGAGAACCAACAGACCCAGGGTAACTGGCACCACTCACATCAAAGTCAATCAAAAAAGCAGAGTAGGAGAGGAACTAGCTACACAGAATCACCAAAGAAAGGAGCTGTTTGTTGTTTTAATCGCAAACTATAGGCCCCACAAGACATATGAGAACTATAACTGGTATTTAAGAAATAAAAATAAAACAACAACAACAACAAAAAAAAAACCAACACAATTAGCATCTGAAGTACAGGAATCAGTATTTATAATAAATACAGCTATGATGTCAGATGAAGCACCTTTCAGAGCATGACTGAAACCAAAATATGCTAGAGTGTTTTCATTAACTCATGATATCCACTATCAAACTATACCTGCTCTGAATCTCAGCAATCAAGACTAGCTGCCCGTGTGTATAAAACATAAACACACACATATGATGAACTCTACAAAACATGTAGGATGGTGCCTGACAAACCAGAATGAAATCGTTTCCCAATAAACAAGCCCAAGTAAGTTACTAAGACTTGAACTATGCGCAGGCTCTGTGAGCACAGTGAGAAGACCAGTGTCACAAAGCTCATTAGCTAGGACAGCAGCCACTAAGCGGGCTGCTACGGAAGGACCCGGCGCTCCATCACTGCCCTTACTTTACTGTTAGATATGAACACTCTGCCTCGCCCTTCCCTGAGGCATTATAGGATTCTCACTTTGTCATATCAATCCCCTTAAATTCCAGTTTTCATTTCACATGGAGAAAATGTACATCTAGGCGGCCTCTCTTATTATTTCAAAGCAATTGGAAAATCCCAGAATCCCCATTTCCACTGGGCTGAGACTTTCCAATATGCCTAATAATGATACTTTATGACCTAGAAGTTCCAATGAATTGGTAGTAAGAAAACATTGATCTGCTTCAGTGGCACTGTAATTGGAATGGTGATTAAATGCATCATGTTAAATTTACCCTGGGCCTTTTCCAATGTGGCAAATATAAAATGAGCTCTCAGCATCAGCAGAGCCTAAACTACTACTCTCTTTCCTTCTAGGCTGATATTCCTCCTGCATGCCAAAGGTGGTCTGTTTGAGTGTCCCCATTAATAATTAGGTGGCATTACATGATCAACAATATAGATGCATACAGGCTTCCAAAAAATGTACACTGCCCAACATACTGTGCTGTATTTAGCAACTTGGGACAGCCTCGTGTATGTCAGAGCAGCGCGTTTGCACCGCTATAGTTAATGGTCTGTCAGCATTTCCATTATAAAGCAATTTTCAAAGCTTTATTGCTCTGCTGAAGAATTTGCTCGGAGCTAAAATTTGGCATTCCAGAAAAGCAAAAACTGTAGCCTGTAGTTGTGTATTCCCTTCCAAGTAGGCCAAGGAGGTTGTTTGTGCCTCCTTGTTTGTGTTTTTTTTTTTTTTTTTTTTTTTTTTTTTTTTAGTTAATCTGGTTCTTTATTTTAGAATTTCCTCATAGAGCCCTATGGGAATATCTAAAAAACAAAACCCTGCACCTCACCAAGGGGCTATTGTTTGGCAATACGAGCTTGTAACAACATACAAGGTACAGAGAATAGATTCCCAACTCTATATAGAAAGCAGTTTTTCTAAAGTAAGTTTATTTCTGATGAGCTGTAAATTTTAAAGGCTTATTACCTTTTCTATCTAGTCAGAATCAATTATTAGTCATGCTGTGACAGTTACCTGAACAGAGAGTTCGCAGAGAAAAACTGTGGTAATCTAGAATTTTGGTGTATCTGTGTGATAAACTAGTAGTTTTATTCTTTGGAAGCCTTCCTGCTAGTCTGAAAGCTTACCAAACTATCTTATGATCAAACAAACAAACAGTCACCTGTTCAGTACTACAGTTTCCAGTTGGTGAGCCTAAGAGGAAAACATAAATATTTGTGTACTTCAATTACACGGGCCAATCCTAACATCACCCATCTATTGCATACACTTGTAAGCTTGGGGATTTGCTGGGTTTCAGTGCTTGTCCAGCACGTTCAAGGCCCAGGGTTGTTCCTCAGCACCTAAAAAGAAACTTTCAAAGCTTTATACATTCTCATATACAAAGATCCTCTAAATTTAGGGCTTGTTAATCAAAGTAACCCTTTAAGAGCAATCACTTTCATTGGGCATGGTGGCTCATGCCTGTAATTCCAGCTCTAAGGATGCGACTGAGGCAGAAAAGTCAAGGTTCAAGGTGAGTCTGAGCTGCATAGGAGGTCCAAGATAGCCTGAGCTACTATGACTCAAAACACAGCCAAAATTGAAAAAAAAAAAAAAATTTTTTTTTCTGAGGCCCAATAAAGCATTTATCCTTGATGAGGCAAATACAGCTTGCTATGCTTTGCTAACTTCCCAACTTGTCACTAGCCGACAAGCATGTCAAACTATTTGCAAAGTAACAAAAGTAAATAATTCAGAACAATGTCTATACAAATTAAATGGGACCCATTCCTAATTACATATACTACACAAATGGCCATGAAGGCACCAGACAGACAGAAGGAGCTAACAAAATAGTCACTGGATTGGGCTGGATGGAGTTCAGTTGTTGGGGGTAGAGAGGGAGGGGACATTCACAAGGTCCTGGGTTCCATCACAAAACAGCAAAAATAAGCAAAAAAGTGGAAACATGCCTTATAATCCTTCATATGTTGCTTTAACATTTTTTCTAGGAAATACTTTATAATTTAATTCCAAATTAATCCCCTTAACCCTTGATGAGCGTCAACAACTCTCCAAACTTAAAAATACAAATGCTCAAGTCAAAAGCAAATGTATTGAATCTAGAGAGATGCCTCAGCAGTTATGAGCACTGGCTGTTCTTCCAAAAAAGCCAGGTTTGATTTCCAGCACCCACATGGTGGCTCACAACCATCTGTAACTTCAGTCACAGAGGATTCAATACGAACTGTGGGCACCAGGCACACACCTATAGCAGAGACATATATATGGAGGCCAAGCCCTCACACACATGAAAGAAAACACATATTTTTAAAAGCAGATTAAGTAAGAGAACAGCAAACAAACTAGAATAATCAAGAATGGTCCTTAGGAGCTGTAAGCACTACCAGTCAATTGGTTTAATTCATAGACTCAGAGGTGCAGTAAAGAATTAAGTTACTTTAAATTCTGTCAAAGGCCCAGTCTGCAGGTCCCTCCAGTGCTAAGCAAGACCTGGGAATCCTTGTGGCTTGTAACAGGAACCACAAGTTAGGCTGAACTGGCTGTTCAGCCACACATGACTAATTCAACCAACCTTACTTTAGTTCAAAAGGCTAGGTTTCTCTAAAAGGCTTAGCTGAAACACACAGGAAGTTAGTTATTGTTTCATTTCTATGTTCAAAAGACAGACTCATTAATGATTAAAATAACAGCAGAGGTTTTGCAATAGCCTTTCATTTCTCAGCCATTTGCCAATCAAATCTCCTTCTTTACTTTCTCGGGAAGCACTTTTCCAGTAAGTCACTAGTAGGTAACCATTCAATATCTGTTTTTAAGTAAAGAAGGCTCTGGCCACAATGAAACAAAAAGAAAAACCACAGAAAGTGGATGTCTCCCTGTTCTCAACTTCATCTCTAAGGAAGACAACAACATAATAAAACTGCAATAAAACTGACATGTTTTAAAAACAATTCAGAGTGTATAAAATGCTATAAATTAAAGTCATGACTCACCCCAACACCGGCTGCTATATATCTATATATACCTAGACCGGCCCTGCAGAAGTGACCATTTCCTGTAGCTCCTTCCATGGGGCACAGTCTGTTTTAAAATGGAATTCTAAAGCGCTGACTCTAAAATCAGAGCACTTCCAAATTTTTCCTCCTCATCTCTAATCATCAATTAGCTTGCCAGTATTTATCTGTAATATTTATGATAGATAATTTTAGGGCCACTACATCCTCACCTGCAACTAAAATAAAATAAAAAAACCTGTAGACTACTACATTCGCAGCGCATGGAACACTGCCAGGAACAGAATGCAACCTTGGCCAGATGGGTTAACAAGCTCGCCATCACAAGCACCAAAAAGGCTAAACTCAAGTTACCTCTTCTCAACAGAACACTAGTACTTTTCCACAAATGGGAAGAGACTACAGAAACATCATACTCTACTAACAAAGCAAAATAAGTTTTGAAAGAAACTGCAACTGTGACCATTCAATATCACCCATTATGTGAAATTATAAATTTTACATTTAATTTCAACATAAAAGGAAGTTTGCTCAAATATCACTTGTAAAATTACATTCCCCTGAGGCTTTCTTGAAAATGAGATTTCTTCTGCAAGTCTACCCAAGAAAATAATTTGCAAATAATAATACACAGTCTCAGGAATAAAATTTGGAAGGTAGTCTTCCAGATCAAGACACAAATAAACTACACAAATCAAAACATTAAGCTAAGCAGGGTAGCCAGGTGTGGCATACACTCTAATACCATCACTCAGAGAAGCAGATGGAGGAGCTATGCAAATCCAAGACCAACATAAGCTAAATACCAAGAACCTCGTCACTTAAAAAAGCATGGGAAGAAATCCCGCATACATGCAGGAAGGCATACAACAGCCCTATCTGTCCCGATGTTACGTAACTAAACAGTAAACTGCTCAGTGGCGAATAAGTAGCTCCATTGGTCGAGTACTTGCCTAGTATGCAAGAACGGGTTCTGATCCCTATACCTAAATAAACCCAGGCGCGGTGGTATACAGATGTAATCCCAGCCAGAAGTTCGAGATTCCTCCTTGGCTATGTGCTGGGTTTGAGGCCAGCCTGTGCTACATGAGACCCATCTCAAATACCAATACTACAGATAAATAGCCATAAAAAGACTGGCAACAACATGAATATCCATGAAAAGACTGAGATAAGCTGAATTTGAAGCTATCTAATTTGTTTATAATTATATAATTACATGCATGCTAGCATGGAATAATCTATAAAATGTATCACAAGATGTTCATGAATATGTATCGTACACATCAAAGCACAGACCTGTTAATTCTGTAATTGTTCATTACAGTATGATACAGTATCAAAAACAATGGCTGCGTCAATCTGATACACATTTTTTAAAAGCAGACTTTTGTCATTATTCAATATCAAATATAAATATGTACAGTAGATATAAATGGAAATAAAGCAAAAAGGATAAAATCATGCATTTTTAATTTTGAAAAACAGTGAAAATTAACACCACATAAAACATTGGTAAATTATATTAGCTAAAATCTGACCAAATTAAGGAAAAAGCTGCAATATATATTATATGTATGAAATATGATTAAATTCCTATAAAACTGTAAGCCGACAGTAATCTCACTTTGAAGTAGGCAAAAACCTTGACCAGGTTCTCCACAACTGTGGACATGTATGTGGTCAAAACACACATGGAAACCTACATCATCAGACACTGGGGCATTAAGTTAAAAATCACTGTCAGACTGGGGGGGCGGGGACTTTACTACAAACCACAAGCAAGGCTCTGGGTTCAGTCCCTAGCACTGGAAGTAAAGCAACAATCCCAACACCACACAAAGAACTGAAAACAAATGTTGGCAAAGATGTGCACTAGAGTACTGACACGCTCGTTCTACGGTTCTACGAGTGAGGTGATGCAGCCACTATGAAGAAGCCGATCACACTAGCCTGCAGCTCATCAGCTCATTCACAAAAGCAAATGAAGCAAGAGGCAAACAGAGCAACCTCCGCTGCAGCGCTAGCCCTAACAAAGGCTGAAAAATCAATGTTCAGCCACAGGGATCATATAGGCCGCCCTGCAGTCACTACATACAGTAACTAGTACAAGAAACAATAAAGACAAATTTTCCTGAGATAATGCTGAACAAAAGAAACCAAACAGAAATGATGATGATTCAGGTAGATAGTTACAGCATATAGACCTAAATATGTAGTGACAGTGATTAAAACAGTGGTTATTCATGGCAAAGTCTGAGTACAAAAGAGCAAGAAGATTAGATGAGTAACAGAAATATTCTTTACACTGACTTGATAATTAAATGACTAAACTGAAACAGATACAAAACAGAAATAATCATTTTTTTTAAATTCATGAAGTTGTAAATTTAGCATAGTCTACTTTAGAAATCATACATAAACTTATAAAGAGGACTATCAGCACTATGCCAACAAATTTAAAATGTAAACGTCTAAGATTAAAAATAAAAGCGAAAATTAAGACTAGAAAATCTAACCAATTTTATAGTAGAAAAAAACATACTTTAAAACTTCCGTGAAAATGAAGAAAAGTTCAAATGACTTCAGGGCTTTAGTGGCAATTTCTACAAATAATACATAAGTCAATCAAACACAAACAAAGAACAGAAAGGAAGCAACTCTTTGGAGGAGACAAGTATAACCTTGATGTCAAAACTCCACAAGGGCATTACAGGTATAAAAAGAAAATTTACAGACTACTTTCACACGTGGACATGGATGAAAAGAAAGAAAATTTTTAAAACAAATGAACAATTAAGGCAACAGACAATGAGGCAGGATTTATTCTGATAATCCAAGCATTAATGTAACAGACCATACATTAACTTACTAAAGGAACAAAAGATGTAAGAATCATCTAAGCATTACTATGTATCCATGATCTTCAAAATCACCAGGCACAGGAAGAAATTCCATTATGCAGAAAGAAGGCATTGGAAAAAATTATGCAATGCAATGTCAACAACGAACATCAAACTTTTTGTTTGTTTTTTCAAGACAGGGTTTCTCTGTGTAGCCTTGGCTCTCTTAGACCTGCTTCGTAGACCAGGTTGGCCTCCACCTCACAGAGATCTGCCTGCCTCTGCCTCCCTGAGTGCTAAGATTACAGGCATGTACCACTGTTCCCCATTATGAACATCAAACGAATATCAAACTTAATAACAAAAGCTGAGAACTATTCCAAACAAACAAACAAAACGAAGATAACCATTACCATGACACCTATGCATTTTTCAATACTTACAAGGCAGCAGAATCAATGCAAAGAAAGAACAAGCCAAGTAGAAAGCATAATTTGAAAAGACAGAAATTAAACTAATTCAAATATTATATAGCTGTGCAAGTAGGAAACAAAACAAAAGCCTGTATAAATTAACAGCATTAAAAAGTGAACTGTGCCCCTACTCAGACATAGCCCATGGTAGCTCAGTATCCAAGGGGGTTCCCTAACAAGGGGGACAGGAATTGTTTCTGACATGAACTCAATGTCGGGCTCATTGAGCTTCCCCTCCCCACCGAAGGAGGAGCAGCTTTGCTTGGCCACAGATAAGGACACTGCAACCATCCTGAAGATACCTGATAAGCTAGGGCCAGACGGAAGGAGAGGAGGACACCCCCTCTCAGTGGACTCAGAAGAGGGCAGGGAGGAGATGAGGAAGGGAAAGGAAGATTGGGAGGGAAAGAGGGAGAGGGCTATAGCTGGGATACAAGTGAATGTATAAAATCATTTAAAAATTAAAAAATATTATAAAATAAAATAAAAAAGTGAACTGTGGGGCCTGGGAGAGAATGGCTAAGCAGTCAAGAGCACTGGATGCTCTCCCAGAGGACCCAGGTTCAATTCCCACCACCACACAGTGGCTCAGTCCCAAGGGATATGACACCCTCTTTTGATCTCCAAGGGTACCAGGAAGAAGTGCACAATGAGCACAGACATACATCCAGGCAAACATCTATACAAATAAAATAATTTTTCTACATTTTTAAGTGAACTGAACAATGTTGTTAAATACAACGTGCAAAGCTCCACTGCACTCCAGCATCAAATGCATCTGCTCGCATTAAAACATCACTGGTAATTCTTTTAAATGTAGTAACAGAATAATGAAACAGTGGACTAGCAAAATTTGTTAAGTTTTTTTTAAAAATACATGGCTAGGATTCGCTGCAAAACAATTTGCTGGGTTCAAATGAAACTGAACTGAATGTAAGTCAATAAGAGCTGAAGCTCCATCTGAATACAAAGGTAGTCATAGTACTATTCTAATTCTCTGTGCATGGTTCTATAACAAAAGGTTAAACTATCAATCGAATGAGGAGACAAACACTTAAGAGAAAATACTTGCAAGAAAAATATCTCATGAAGGACTGTTATTGAAAATACACAAACTCTTAAAACTCAACAAAATAAAGCCTGATTAAGAAATGAACAAAAGGGCTGATGATTCGGTGGTTAAGAGCACTGGTTGGTCCTGAGTTCAATTTCCAGCAACCACAGGGCGGCTCACAACCATATAATCTGATGCCCTCTCTGGCATGCAGAGGGCATGTACATACAGACAGAGCACTCATATACATTAAAATAAATAAATCTTTAAAAAGAAAAAGAAATGAACAAAAAGCCAGGCAGTGATGGTGAATCCCTTTAATCCTAGTACCAGGGAGGTAGAGGCAGGTAGATATTTGAGTTCGAGGCCAGCCTGCGCTACAGAGTGAGTTCCAGGATAGCCAAAGCAACACAGAGAAACCCTGTCTCAAAAATAAAAAAGAAAAAGAGGGAAGAAATGAACAAAAGAACAAAACAGACATGAAAGAAGACATATGGTGATGCCTAGTATGTGTAAGGCTGTAGGCTCAACGCCCGACAATGGGTGGATGGTTTCACATGACAAATAAACACATGAAAAGATGCTCAAAATCTTATTCTGCTAATTAAAGTGATGAGACACCTCACACTGTATTAAAAATCACCAGAACTCGGAACACTGAAACCCTGCGGGATGGAGGCAACAATCTCCCTCACTACGGCAGCAAAATGGTTCTCTGGGAGACTGACATGTCGCAAAAAACTAAACAGACAAGCCAACAAACACGTTCCTTGCTCTTTATCCAAATGAGCTGAGAATGTAAGCCAACACCAACACCTGGCCCACCAGCATTTACAGCAGGTTTACTCCTAGCTGTCAAGACCTGGGTCAACCAAAATATCCAGTAACAACAGATGAACTGAACTATAGCAATGAACTACCAGTCACCGATCAGACAGGCAGACAGAGGATGAATGACAGAGGACAGATAGATAAGCAAACAAACAAATAAATAAATTATGGAAATTTGTGGAGAAGCCTTGAAAATGCATCCTAAATATATGAAGTGAAATATGATTTTTTAAAAATATATGCTGAAAGAAGTTCTGCCAAACATAAAATGAGTGTTGTCCCAATCAAAAGCCTAACAGGTTTTTCTCAGAAAACTGACAGGCTATTTCTAAAAACCTTACACAAATATAATTGGGCAAATACAGCCAAGACAATCCTTAAGTTGGCAGACTTACTCCATTAGATATCAAAACTCTAGGTAAACTACGGGGTTACAGCAACTAAATAGTTTAATACATGAGTACTAATAAACTAATGGCAGCTATAACATACTACAACAAAGCGGGAACATCACACCAATCAAAACCCATCCACAATTCCAATTAAATCAAAGACAGTGGTCAGGAACCAAAGGCATCAGAACACGTGTAACTGAAGGAGGCGGCACAAAAAAAGCATTTGAACATAGAGCAAGAATGTTAGAACTTTGATGAAAACCACAAGCCTACCCACCTGAAAAATCTCAATGAACCCAAACACACACACACACACACACACACACACACACACACACAATAAAATAAAATAACCTAAGACATCAAGGCATATCAGTGGTAGCATCACTTAAATTCAGTTATAAACACAAAATTTTTTTAAACAAAATCACGTTACACATAGTGCAAAATGGGAGTGGCAGCAGATTTTGCACTAGGAACAGCACAATGGAACAGCACTTTCAGCTCACTGAATAAAAAGCTGTTAACCTACCATCTAAACTCAGCAAAAAATATACTCAAAAGGGGAGCAGGCTTTTCAAGACATATGAAAGCTAAAGGAATTCTTTCCAGCAGAAACACAAAAAGTTTAAATATTTCTCAAAATATTCAAGGATTAAAATTACATCAAAGGGAAAGATGGACCTACACAAAAGAGTCAGCCCTGAAGAGGTAAATGAAGGGACAATTCTCCACCATCCCTCTGAGCACAGCTGGTAAAAACATCACCCTGCCTTTGTTACACAGAGGCAAAAACACCTGATGAAATACAAGCATCTGAGGAAGAGGGGAGCCCCTCGGGCCATACATAGAGCAGTAAAGCGTCTGACAGCAAAAACGTCACAAAGATTAAAAGGTTAAAGCAGCCACTAAAAATAGCACGATACAGCGCTATTCTGGATGCCTCTCCCAGGCTAAGGAAATCGGCTTCTAGTGGTAGTTTGCGCAGGATCCTTACTCAAGAAATCACACTCAACTTTAACAAGCTTTGTCATCATTTAAAATTATGTGACTTTTTGTTTTTCATCCTGTTGACAAGATGCACTGTAGTAATTTACTTCTGGATGTCAAACCAACCTTATACTCCGGAAACAATCCAATTTGATCACGACCCATGACTTTTTACTGTTTATTTCCCAGCATTTTGTTAAGGATTTCTCGGTCAATATCCCTAAGAGAAAATGGTATGATTGCCCTGCTTGGCAACTCAGGCTCTCTCTCCTTCTCCCTTGACTTTCTCTCAAGTTCTCCCACATTCTCTCTGTGTATGAAAAGGAATATTAACTTTTCTTCAAATGACTGGTAGAATCCCTTGTGGTTATCTAGCAAGGCTCTATGGGTAGCTTTCATTAACCAGTTCATCTCTTCACTTGTTCCAGGCCTCTATGTCGCATTAGTAGTCTAAGAATATATACATTCCCTTGTTACTTGTTACTATGCAATTTGAGTATAGTCTTTCACTGTCCCTTTTAATTCTGTAAGGCCAACAGTAACATCCCCTCTTTCATTTCTAAACCTACTAACTCAAATTTTTCTGTGTACCATATTCAGTCCAAGGAAGTATTGCTAATTTTGTTGATATCTTCAAAGAACAAACTTGCAGTCACTGATTTGGATTGTTTCTCTGCTGGTTACTTTGTTAACTTTTTCCCAATCTTTATTCATTCTTCTTTTCCAGTATCTTAAGGGGATAGGGTAGGAAATGGCTCTAACATCCTCACTATTAACACAGGCACTTTCCCTACTGGCATTATTTTAGATGCACCCCATACATTTTGACATGCTGTCTTCATTTCATTCTCCTCAAAGCATTTTCTACTCTATCTTTTCTTTCTTTTTAAACTGGATTTTTAAAAAGATTTTATTTATTTGTTTGTTTGTTTATTTTATGTGCAAGTGGTCTATCTGCATGTATCCTTGCACGCCAGAAGAGGACATCAGATTCCACTACAGATGGCTGTGAGTCACCATGTGGTTGCTGGGAATTGAACTTGGGGTCCTCTGGAAGAGCAGCCAGTGTTCTTAGCAGCTGAGCCATCTCTCCAGTCCTTTTTTTTTTTCTCCTCTTCTTCTTCTTTTCTTCTTCTTCTTCTTCTTCTTCTTCTTCTTCTTCTTCTTCTTCTTCAAGAAAATCTGAGTCTTGTTATATTTTACTTTCAGCATATGTTTTTGTAAACTTTCATTAATTACACTTTATTCACTTTGTATCCCCCCATAAACCCATTTCTCCTCCCCTCCTAATCCCACCTTCCTTCCCCCTTCTTCACGCATGCCCCTCCCCAAGTCCGCTGAAAGGGGAGGTCCCCCTCTTCCTTCTGATCTTAGTCTGTCAGATATCTTCAGGAGTGGCTGCACTGTCATCTTCTGTGGCCTGGTAAGGCTGTTCCTCCCTCAGTGGGAGGTGATCAAAGTGCAGGCCAATCAGTTTATGTCAGAGGGGTCTGCCCAGAGACTCATACTCCAACCAAGGACCATGCATGGAGATAACTTAGAACCCCTGCACAGATGTAGCCCATGGCAGTTCAGTGTCCGAGTGGGTTACATAGTAATGGGAAGAGGGACTGCCTCTTTTTTTTTTTTTAAACCACCCAGCCTTAATTTCTTCTCTGACTTACTGGTTGTTCAGGAGTACCTTACAATTTCCATACTGTGAGTTTACCAAATTTCTTCCTTTACTTCCTAAATTTCATTTTATATGATCAAGGACCATATGTATGTTATTTCTGCCTTTTAAATTTTAAGATTTGTTGCATGGTCTCATATAAATAGTCTGTCCTAGAAAATGTGCCCACGCATACTCTGTTGAGGTAAGTGTGCTTATGTTGACTAGATACAGTTGGTCTACCATGGGGGCCAAGTCTTCTGTATTTTTTCTGTCTGACTGCTCTATTACAAGAAAGAAACTAAAGTCTCTATTATTGTTAATAATTTTTGTCACTTTTGCTTATTTTGGAACCACATTATATTAAAAACAAATGAAATACTCACTAATTAATAAGTGGATGAACTATGGTATAGCTATACAATAGAACATAGAACATAGCCATAGAAGAGGAGGTACTCATATGGGGGTACACTACAGTAACAGTGGGGTAAATTTAAAAACATACTAAGTAAAAGACCACAAAATGTCTCATTCCACTTTTGAGAGCATGAGTTGCCCAAAAACCTTGCAAGCCAAAAAGAGGTTTCAGGGGCTGGGGGGTTGAGTCGGGTAAAGAATAACAGCTAAAATAAGGAAAGGTGGATGTTTTTCCCTCATGACATTTGTCTGAAATGATGAAAACATTCTGACAAAAAGTGACTAACAGTTTCTGCTTGTTTTGCTTCTGTGGGAAAATGTTTGGGGCTTGCTGGCTCTGCGGTTTGGCTGAAGTCACTCCTGAGCTGGTTTTTAAGATAATGGATGTTATCGGAACCACAGGTCCATAAGCCACTACTTTTGTTTCCCTGAATTCCAAAAGAATTCAAAACAGAAAACGGCCAAGAAAAAGTAGATGTATTTGTAGTTGGCCACACTGGGAAGCGAAAGAGCTTAATTTCTCTCCACTGCACCTGCTGCCATTTTACAACTTACAAGAAATGGTGGCACAAAACTAGAAAACAGTTTGCTGTGAGACAGTTCATTTCCTTTTGTTCCACGGTGGTGACAAACTCGGCACCAGGTCAGCCCCACTCCCTTCATTCTCAGCAGAGTCTGCTGTATTTTTAAAAATCATGCTATTACAGAAGCTAGAATAAACCATCCAAATATTTACTTGAATGTAGAATAATTTGTTACGTTATATGTTAATACTCAAATTCCCAGAAACTTCACAATACCACAGAAGTGCTTATCTTAAAATGAAACAGGCTGATAAAACATTGTTTAGTAAATTAGCAAAGTAACACCAAACCTGATGGTGGCAATTTGTCCATTCTTCTGAAGTTTTATGTACATCAGACTGTATTTACTTCATAAAAGTTACTATTAATGACAAAAACTAATAAAATCTTTTATTTTTCTACACAAACAGCCCAATGACATGGAATGGTAAGGTTAAGTGCTAAAAAAAAAAAAAAAAGCACCTGTATCTCAAAGAGAAGCAGGCTTTCTCCACAGTCACAGTCAGGAAGTCAGCAAGACAGGAACAGGAAGAACAGGCTACTTACTGGTTCTCAGGCTTTGGCCCTTCTACTCAAATGCAGTCCCAATGTGAGTAATCAAACGCCACCATCTAAATATCGCAAAGGCAGGAGCACCACAGGGGTTCAACCAAGGTGCTCTTTACTGAACAGCCCAAAACACAGGAGCCTGGAAAGAGGGTCAAGAGCACTTCCTGTTCTTCCCCAAGGAACCAAGCTCAGGTCTGAGAAACCACACCAGATAGCTCACAACAGCCTGCAACTCTAGTTCTGGAGGATCCAATGCTTCTTTCTGGCCTCCACAGGCACTGCATGCACAAGCATATACTCACAGACACACAAAAGAAAGAGAGCGAAAGGAGGCTGAAGAGATGGCTCGGTAAGTAAAAGCCCTCACTGTTCCCACAGAGGACCTTGGTCCTTCCAAGTACTCACATGGTGATGATCCATAACCATCTGTAACTAGTTCTCAGGAATCCAAAGTCCTCTTCTGACTTCCATAGGCACCAAGGTAACAAGTACACACATGGTATGCATACATACATACAGGCACAATCACATACAAAATAAAATGAAAAATCTAAGTTTAAAGAAAACAAGTTACAGCCATTAACTATTAACCGGGAAGAGATTTACAAATGCATATGTGTAAAGTACTCAGAATGGCCAATTACAGAATGATTACTGTAAAGCTTGTTTAAGTTTCTGGCAGAGATCTGAATGCAGAACAAACCAAAGTGATTCTTGTATCATGAATAGCTAGCTACATTCTTCTTGTTCAAAAGAAAAGAATGAGAGCTAAATGCAAGACTTAACTACAAACTTAGGGACCAAGTGTTCAGACTTTACATAGGCACAGCAGACAGAGAAACCAATATGGCAGCATCACCATCCTTCTTTGGCAATAACCCATGTAAATATGGCTGTGACACCAGCTCCGAAAAAAGAACCAAGTGTTCTCTCTTTTTAAGATTTAATTTTATTTTTTTTAATTGTGCATGCGTGCAAAAGTGTGTGTTTGTACACACACACACACGAGTGCAGGTGCTAGAGCATTGCTGGACCTCCTGGAGCTAGAGTTACAGGTGAGCCATCTGAGGTGGGTATTGGGTCCTCTGCAAGAGCAGAGCATGCTCTAGCCACGGAGCCGTGTCTGCAACCCCAGAGGAAGAGAAGTGATTCAACAATCTCAGGGGAATGCTGCATTCCCTAATAATACAAAAACTTCAAAAAAGGAAGCCCCCTTTTTCCTCCTTCCTTTTTTCCAACTTCTAAGGTCCTCATACAAGGCTCCAGGGTCAGTGAAAGACCGTCTCTCAAAACAGAAGGTGTGAGTCCAAGATCAGCCCGCTTTACATGAGTTCCTGGCTAGACACGATTACACAGTAAGACCCTACCAATGAATGAATGAACGAACAAACAAACCAACGAGGCTTTTAATAGTCTCAATCCCCAGTCAAAAAGCAGAAGCCAAGACTGGAGAGATGGTACACATGGCGGCTCACAACAGTCCGTAACATCAGTCCCAAGAGGCTCAACACCCTCGGTGCAGACGTTCGAGCAGAACACCCACACACAGGATAATTTTTTTAAATAATAAGGTGGTGAGCAGTAGAGAAAAACACGATGTTGACTTACCTTTGCACATCCACAAGTGCACACACCAATCAGAAACAGCACCCTGAGAAGTGCAACTATACTTGCGACAGCCAACTCCCGTGTGCTGGCCTAACCACTACTTACCAAAGGTCTACACATGACTCTCTTAACTAGATAAATAATCCATATTCCTTCTTCTATAATCACTGGCTAAACAAATTTAGTACAAAAATATAGGTGGTGTCCAACAAGCATCTTCAGAGACCAAATCAGCTCACTGATTAAGCCTGTTCCTACTCAAGGAGATGACAGTCAAGCAAGCTGTCTCATCTGCAATCCCACCATTTGGGAGAGGGAGACTCAGACAACAGTGAGGATTCAGGGAGGGACAGCCTGGGTCGAGAGTGAGATTTTATCTCAAAAAGCAAAACAAAAAGCCAGTTTTTCTAAACAGCTAAGATGAATACATCTAGTGTCAAATAGTTAGCCAATCTAAATAAAATCTAATTTTATATTTGCATTGACATTAGGTCTTTACAAGACTCTTCCCACCAGAGGATACAATCATTCAAGGCTTTATTTTATGTATAATGTGTATGTGAGTACATGTGTGTGCACACATAAGCCAGAGGTCAACAATGACTGCCTTCCTTAGTTGCTTTCCACTTTACCTTATAGCTGTATCTATCGATAGAGAGGGAGAGAGACTTAGACGCAGATTTCTTTTTTTTAAGTCAGGGTCTCTTACTGAACTAGTAGCTCACTGGCTGAGCTACAGCTGGCCAGCAAGCTTCAAGGATCTTCCTGTCTCCACCACTCACAGTTTCTAAGAATCTGAACTTGGGTCTTCATGCATAGCAAGCCCTTTACCAAGTAAGCCATCTCCCCAGCCCCAGCTAATACAATTTAAGACAAGCTATTTTTTTAACAGTCATGCCCAGTACCCAAGCTCCAATCTGATTGTGGCCTTTTCTCATGGTATACGTAAAGTTTAACTCTTGATATCTCTTTTAATAATCCTAACGAAAAACAAGTATGTTGATATGGCGTCCTCCTGACTTTATTACATATTCACTGCAGCCTCGCACATACCAAGAACTGTAGGTACATTTCTTTCAAGCTAAGAAGTAACTCTGATGTTCTTTCTGCTTTCAAACCCAAGAACATTTATAGCTAAAATGACATTTAAAAGAAAAGCCAAGGGTTTGTGTTTTTTTTTTTTTTTGGTCACACTGCCACATTTGTTCCTTAAAACACTCATTATGTTTTATAATTTTCACTGGTTGAACAGTAAGTTACCAGACTAAGGAACCAGAAGCTTGGTTTCGAGGCCTCTGACAGGAAAGTCTGACTTTGGCATGTGCAGAAACTTTCATCTGCATGTGTACTAAGCCACTCAGATATTAAAAGGTTAAAGCTTTACTGAGCATCAGTGTATAGAGCTCGGCGCAGACTCCATTTCACTGTGGAACTCACTAGCCACCCCCACCCCTAACAACCAGTACTGTTTAAGGAGTCAACCACTCAAACCAAAATCAACTCTAATTTCTAACTGCACAGACAGGGAAATGAGGCTAAGAGACACTTCAGGGGGACTTACCTACAATGGCATTACTCACCAATTTAAACCTAGTGTGCGTCTGTCTTCCAGCCTGGTTGTAATACTCACTGAATTATCACCATATTCTTAAACATTTGTTTAGCTGCTATGCTCAGAATTATACTTTTTTTCTCCCTTTTCCAACAAATTGTGTACACAACCAAAATGTTTTTAAAAAATCTCAAAGAAGTTACTCTAAGAATAGAGAGCTTTACTCAAAGATTGTAGTTCTTCAATATTATCTCCCTATCTGCCCTAAGAAGGACCTCCCATATGAGAAAGCCAACTACAGACCAGACACCAAGTCCCTTACTTCTCACAACAATCATATAGGATGGTGAGGTTTTAGCTTTAAATATGAGCAAAGCAAGATCCAAAAAATAATCATTTGAGTATCTATCACAAAAGTCTTGTCAAGAGTTATATTCCTAGCTGGGAATTGTTGGAGCATGCTTTTAATCCCAACACTCGGGAGACAGAGGAAGGTAGATCTCGGAGTTTGAGGCCAGCCTGGTCTACAGAGCGAGTTCCAGATCAACCAGGGCTACACAATAAAACCTTGTCTCAAGAAAGGTCCCCATCTCAAAATAAAACCTAGAAAAATAAAAGTTAAGTCAAAATTCCTTCCCCAAAATTTCAATGGAGATTTAAAAGCTACACTCTACTTGAGTGATAAAATGTGATAAAATATTTACACAATGTTCTCTGTGTAACATGAGCTTGAGGCACGCAGCCATTTGTTCTCCATTCCTGTCTTTGAGGAGCATGCTCTGGATGGGATCAGGACATACATGGAATGAGTCCACAATGACTTGCTGGTTGGAGACCTTGTCCTCCCATGTAATATTATGGTGCCTGAGACACTATCACGTGTATCTTGGCTTAGACCCAAAAACCAAATTGAACTACATTCTAGCAACCTCTCAAAGGACATGCAAGGGTCCCTGCTTCTTACTTCTCAATGAAGATATACTTCATTTCAGTCACTTGTAAAGCACCCATTTATATGTGGTCAAGTTCCAAACTGAGCTCTATTAAAAAGATGTGTGTGTATGTATGCATGTCTGTATGTGTATGTATCGTATGAATGTATGTATGTACGTAGGTATGTAGGTACGTACAGGAACGCAAGTATCTTTCTGCTTACAGGCTCTCTTAAGGCCCTATCCACAAGGGAAGACTGGAACTTTGAAAATCCTCCTGAAGGATGCTGCCAGGCCTAACAAGTCTCCTAGTCATCAAGTAACTCGGTGAAGAGAAAAATAATGAAACAGACATTTCTAACCCCTGAGCCATTTTACACTATCTGCAAACTAAATTCATTGATAATCCGGGTACTTTCAATATATAGCAGAAATCAGGAAGAACTAAGAATTAAATGTTAATTCTGTTCAAGTAACAAATTATACTACTGGAAAAATGACACTAGAATGCATTTGCCCTCCAGATAGCCAGATTTCCTATGAACTAGGCTCTTTGTAATTCACTGGTTAATCACAGCTGTGAACAACTTGAAATCTAGCTCAATACTGGGAGGTGTTAGTGAAGATCAGGCAGTCAATGGCATGTCCTGAGCAGCAATGTTCTCACACACAGAGACACACGCATGCACGCACACCACACAAATACAAACAGAAAATTTCTAGCAAGTGCCTAAAGAACTGACTAGCTAGTCACAATTTTTTTTTTTATGTGTAGCCAAGCCAAGAGGGGAGCTATCTAGTCCTGGCCCTCAACCTCTGCAGTGAAAAAGGATATAGACACAGAGTCTCCATGCCAAACAAGTAGGGTAGTGGGAAACCATGAGAGTGATTAGGCTGGATCTGAGTGAACCCTGTGTTCCCGCTCTGGGAGAGAAGTTAGTGACTCTCTGACTCACAGAACTAACGTATAAAAACATCCCTTCCAATTCCATCCCTCAGGGAAGTACCTGAGGAACACTAAGACTTTACATCCTGCTATTGGCAAAGAAAAAAGATAAAACAAAAGTACTAAATCATGCCTCTGCTTCACCCTCCATCCTCTGATCAACAGTCCTGAGGAGCCTAGGGTTTAGCATTTTATCTGGACTGGCTCCTTACTCCTAACACGACCAGTGTCATCCACGCAGCTAAGGCAAGATCACAGTTTGTCATTTCCACTTCAAAGAGGTTGTAATGCTCAGGCAGAATACAAAGAGCAGTGCTTTTTGGTACCAGGTCCACAGGCCAGGCATTAAGATGGCCCCATCTACCACACTCAGCAGCTTGGCCACACAGCTGGCCTATTACTGAAAGCTCCCTAATGTCACAGTTATCTTGGCACCAGAAGTGCTGTAGAGAAAGAGGAAAATCCAGCACTGACCATTCTGAGGTAACTAACCGAAGTAGCTACTGTCCCAGGAGAGAGCAAACTTCCCTGACACAGATCACTTGCTAAGCCCACACTCTAGTGATCTGTAGTCTCCGTATGATTACAGGGAGAGCTTTCTGAACTCATAACCTTTATCCTAATACCAGTATCCAAGGAACAACTTAAAGAAAAAATGCAATTAAAATTAGAAATACAGTCTTCAATTCTATCTGTATCCCAACCCCCATCTTTGCCTTCCTTACTTTCTCAAAATTGAAACTTTTTTTTTTCAGTCCCTATGAAGCCAGGAACAAAAACCTCTATGAAAGCCCCAAAGGCTGAAAAATTCTTGTCTTTAGTGCTCTACTGTTTTATTGAAAAGCCTATACACTGGGTTCCTTCTGGCTAAGGAGGTCTAAAAACTGTAAAGCCCCAGCAGCCCAGCTACTTTATTTTCTAATTAGAGAAGAAAACCTAAAAAGGATTCACAATTCAGCATTGCCCAGAGCAAACAGCCTCTCTCCAGCAGCAAGCCTGCCTCTCGCTGGCCTCAGCAGAACCAGGGAGGCAGTCACATGGGGCTCTCCCTGCATTAGCAGTAACTGGCATTCTGGCTAGGCATTCACAGAGCTCTCTCATTTAAAAGCCACACAACCTCAGCCTTCCTTTCCTGACAGACTGCATTCACGTGGCACTAACACACAACAGCCAGGGAGCTAATAATGAAATTATTAAAAATCATTTATTATCTAGAACTATGCGGCGTTTAAAGAAACATTTTCTAGTACTAAGTATATCCTTCATGAAAAAAATGTAATATACAGAACACTCCTGAAATAAATCCTATTTCCAGTAATGTTTTCGCAAAAGTTTTAATACAGACTTTTGTTTAAAAAAAAAAAAAAGTTTTGTTTTGTTTTTTAAGTTTAAATCCAGAGATACTGTTTTGGATGTGTTCCACTCAGTCTTTAGGTTCCAAAAGGCTCTGTGTGATCCCACTGTGCAGCATGTAAAAATTCCCCCTAAACTTCCTAGCAAGCGGTTCTGCTGCCTAAGATTAGGACCTTTTTCTTTTTCAGTTCCAGAACAAAGTATTTTACAATCAAAACAACAAACAAAAAACTGCTACAGCATCCTTGCCAATACAATAGGGTGAAGCACCAGAGAAAAGCCTGAGCTCACTACACTGTCTCCTGGAGGGTCTAATGCAGCTGGGATGTAGTTCTGAATCAGAAAGCATAAGTAACAGACAGCTACACAGCGTTTGTTGATGTGTTGTTGTTTTGTTTTTTTTTTAATTAAATCCTTTAATGGTTTTTTTTTTTTTTTTTTTGTCCATTTACTGTCCTTCGAAAACCGAGATTGGAGAAAACATTTCTTAGCAAATGCTTTATTGACCTAGCTTATCTTAACAAAAATAAACCATATCTCACAACCCCTAAAAGCTTGTAAGCTTTTTAAAGCCAAGTACACAAAACATCAGAGAGGTGGTCAGCCTAATGGCCTGTCTCCACACATAGCTAGCTCCCTCAAAAGCTTCAAACCAACATCTCCACACTTTCTTGACAGTAACGGAGTATTCTATTCAAAACAATTAAACGTCAAATACATCTGGGTCCAAGTGTTGTTTTTAGTATTTCATACCCAAACATCAATAATAAACTACCATTCACACTGAAAAGAAAATGCTTGCTCATCCAATTATTTAAGCCACTTTTAAAATATTTACCAGTGACAAGCAAAACAAAATATTTGGGCACATACTTCTGTACCTTTGATGGAACAATTGGCTCTAAAACATGAATCTATCTACATATTACATATAGAAAAAAATATATTTCAAAGCTACAAAAACTAATTATCCACAATAACTACCCACAGTGCAAGTTATACTGGTATTAAGTTTCCATTCCATTTTCTCTACTTCAAAAGCTTTCCTCATTTGAAACAAAACTTCAGAGGTAAAGCTCAGCACTGTTCTTGCCTGGGCAGAGAGGAGCTGCCAAGTGTCCTGCCATACACTAAAATGGTGGTAAGTATCTGGCCCCCAATCCCCTTCCACTGTCTGCATTCTCTTATTTATTTCTCTAGCGTGTACTCATAAAGAACACTAAAAGTAAGAACTACACAGGTTACTCTACTCGGGCTGAATGTCAACTATACAAGCTGCCTATGGTATGTTTCCCTACATGTTTCCAAGTCCAGCTCTGACCAGGTTTTCTTTGTTTGTGTTTCGTTTTGTTTTGTTTTGTTTTGTTTTGTTTTTGTCTCCCCTTGCCTCAGCTACTTAAAACCCACATGGGGAACAAAGAGACTGGACAGCAAAGAAGCACAGGAAGTAAATTCCATGTGTTCCTCTCCTTCCATCCCTTGAGTTACCAGGTACCCCTACTTCCTTGCCACTCTAAAAAATCTGACCAGCACAACTGTCTTCAGAAAGGGAAGAAAATCCAATCTAACAGCTTAATGCTGTTTCCCCACTCTTTACTTTCCCAATGCAAGGAAACTAACTACCCATACATCAGGGACCAAACAAAGACTCCATCTCTATGCTAAGCTGAAGCTCCTATTATGTACTGCTACAGAAGACGCAAGAATAGTTCACCAAGTCAACAGCTGTAGCTTAGAGCACTTGCCTGCCATTCATGATGCTCTACGTTCAATGGCCAATACATGCACAGACAGATATAAATATACACACAGCACTAAAGAATTTTCACCCATAAAACAATGGTCCCAACGTACCTGTATATTGTCAGGATAAACAATAAAACCATCATTGATTAAATAAATTTTAAAAAAGAATCTTTAAAATGTATGTATGTTTCTATATGTGTATATATATGTATGTATGTTTCTATTCATGTGTGTATATATGTATGCACATACAGCTGTACATGTATACAGAATCAGCTTTCCTTTTATATGCATGGAGTTCCTGCATAAGCATAAATATAAAAACACATGACTATCTAGGATTTGCTGCTACCAGTTTGAAACCAGGTATTCAGCATGAGCTCTAAAGGCATTTTATATTCAAACAACAACCGTTAACATTTTCTTTTCCATCACTTCCACCACTTTATGCTCTTCAGCATCCTCCCTTTCTTCTAATAACTAAGTCCGCAACAGCTGTAACAAACAAATTTTCAAAATGCCTGTGTGTAGACTGGGGCAGTAAACCCTTCATTAAGCTACGAGAGATAAAAAGTATACAGTGCCACCCAAAAAACAGGACAAACACACTGCAACAAACAGCTTTGTCTGCAGTAAACAACTCACCCTGAGCCATGAGAGAGAAAACCGCTATGCCAGCAAAGTATACTTACCCATGAAAGGTATAAAATACCTCCTATAACTGTCAACTACAAATCTGAGGTCACAATCACAAATGAGTCCACTTAAATTCAGCAAGCTCCAGTGAGCAGCACTGATTATGTATGAATTAAGGCTATTTACCTTCTATTATCAAAATACCAATTTATTGACCAAACACTAGAGGCTAGCACATGGAAAGAATGATAAACTGTATTTCTATTAACTCTTCAGTTTCAATTTACCGACGCTAAAAATCCCTAGCACTTATTAGTTAAAAAAAAGAAAGAAAGAAAGAATACAAGTGCCACCATTTGGTCAACTGTATGGAAATGTCAGAAAGACATAAAAGAATATTAGTGTGTGTGTATGTGTGTTTATTTAATCAGCTCTAACCCGGAAATAACCCAAAAACCCATCATTTCCACCATTTGATGCTCTTCAGCATCATCCTCCCTTTCTTCTAATAACAAGGTCCACAACATAACTAGATGAACTACCTGCAGTAAACTCAGGCAACGAAAACTTTGCAGCAGTAATGATAAAACATTCACATGCATATAATTAGAATAACCAAAGCCAGACAAAATACAAAGTGTATGAATTCAAAAAAGCATTCAACAGCAAGTACGCTCCATCTATGGCTCTAGAAGGTGAGATAATGGCTACTCTGGAAGCATATGAGAACCTTGGCTGGCAATAAATAAGATAAATCAGAAAGTTCTGAGGGCTGATAATATTCTGTCCCTAGGTCATGCCACTTGGTCAGACTACCAAACAACTAGCAGTGATGGTGTGCTTATGTGCCTATACATCAGCAACATACCACACGTCGATAAAAGGCTAGCAAAAATAACTCCCATGTCTAGAAGCTAAAGTCTAAGATTTCTAGAAGATGAACTTATGCTCTCTTTGGATCAACTGTCCCATAGATAACAAAAATACGGGCAGAATACATAAACTACCTAAAGGCACTAGACAGCAACCAAAAACAGATGGAAACTAGAGAGGAACCAGACCATGAAAAGGGACAACACTGAGGAATAAAGGAGGGGGAGGCGGGGAAGGAGGGACATTTGCATCTGCACAGATCCTCATGCCAAGTTATAGCAGTACCTTATCAACTGCTAATTTCCCCAGCTCACAGTATCACGGTTTGTAGCATCTGACTGATGGTAAGCTCATTTAAGCCATCTGAATAGAAATTTATCCCAGGAACAAGAATTACCAAAGGCAAAATTCAGAGTGCTGTTATCAGGTGGAAATGGAAGGGGTAGTAGGGGACATCAGGGAGATAAAGAGCCACAAAGAAAATATTCCAAAATCTGCATACAGTGTTAACAAAATCAAACTACAAGTAGCTAGGGTTCAAATGGAGGTGGCAGAGGGCTGAGGGTAGAGCTCAGAGTAGAATATATGTTTCACATGTGTGAAGCACTAAGCTCAGTCTCCAGCATCATACCAAAACAAGGACTACTGTGATGGCTGGACAACTCCAGGAACTTAAGGACATGACACAAGCTGATAAAAGCATCGTTAAGTAATATCATCATTGTTTGAACACCACACAGCATACTTACTCCTTAGGTCTGAATCTGAAATGCCTCTCTACGTACACACACACCCTACAACTGAAGCACACAGGAGGTGCGGGAGCCTTTTTGGGAAGGTATGGGGCCTTAAAGGAGATGAGTCACTGAGGGTAGAGCTTTAAAAACTTTTAATAGCCCGGCTTTGCTACCAAAGTCTCACTCCCTGCTCCGTGCCTGCTGACATGAGAAAAAGTCACACCACAGGCTCCTGACACCATAAATAGCACCTGTTGCACCATGATGCCCTGGCACAATGGTCTGGAATCCCCTAAAACCAAGAACCAAAATAAATCTCCCTTATGTTGCTTCTGTGATGATAATGAGGGAAGTAACAAATTCACTTACACCAACTAGGATGGCACCACCTCTAAGTGATGGGCTATTGGGGAATTACTGTCTTGTGTGTGGTCCATCACTGTAGTTACGTAGGCCAGGACTGTATCAACAGTACTGTGCTATACTTGAAAAATGAGAATTGTACCTACGCAAAATTATATCTCCAGAAAGCTACTCACACAAAATAGAAGTACAGTAAAAGCGCCAACAGTCCAAAATCAAATCCTAAAAGGGAAAATCCTTAACTGAAAAGTGTGAGGAAGAAAAAAAATAGTGGGAATAGGTACAAGTAGTAAGAGCAGGCTCTTGGGGCCACCCTGTTAACCCCAGCAGACACAGGCAGGAACAGGCAGGCGTCTGTATTCCAGGCCAACCAGGACTACATAGTGAAAGCCCGTCCTTAAAAAGGGAGAAAGGAGGGGAGTACGGCTTTGGCATAATTTGGTGATAGAACGAGTATGTATAAAAAGAAGGTCTTGGATTCAAATCCTGAAGCACCAAAAAAGAAAAGGTAACTTCAGGTTTAACTACATCAATAATTACAATGGATTAAACATTCCAATTAAAATCTCAAATTTTTTAACACAAAGACTACATACTTGAAGCTCACAAAGACTGAAAACTTTATTATGCCAAAGTGGAAATAAACCTAAGAAGGCTGACATTCGTTACAGGGGAGTAAACTTAGATTCATACAGCATCTTAG
Organism: Meriones unguiculatus; assembly: GCF_030254825.1. NCBI lineage: Eukaryota > Metazoa > Chordata > Mammalia > Rodentia > Muridae > Meriones > Meriones unguiculatus. Next base: position 5,904,749 of record NC_083363.1, on the reverse strand, counting down.
TCCTGTTGGTCACTTTGAAGAGTCACCATAACTGAGGCTAACTATTATAAAAGAAAGCCCTGGAGGAAGGCCCTGGAGCAGCAGCTGAGAGCCACAATAGCCTGATCCTTACACAGAGAGACTCTGGCATGGTGTGGGATCTCGAAACCTCAAAGCCCACCCCCCAACCTCCTAATCTTTCTAATACTTTCTAGCAGTCCCATTCCTTGATGAATACTCATTCAAACATATGGGCCTGTATATTCTTAAGATCATCACATATAGTATTGCTGGAGAGAAAGAAGGACATTTTATAATGGTCTCTTAACAGTGAGAAAAATAAATGTTAATGAGGCCTCAAATTAAGGCTTTCAAAATGCAAAAAAAAAAAATTTTTAATTTTAGAACCTCTGTGACAGAAAGGTAAATCTCAGTTTACAGTTGCTCACACTCACTGATAAAAGCAGATATACAAAACAACACAGAAAAGCCAGTGACAACACCAACAGCCTTGAACTAGATGGCATGTGTAGGTCAGTACGCTCAACTGCAGCCTAAGCCACTACATGCTGAACCATGAACAGGCCTCACTGTTTCAAAAGATGAGCAAATCCCAATGACCTTCTGCACAAGACATGCTACTCCTGTTTCCCTCCCGCCAGATCACCCACAAGGCTCCACCTCAGCCAACTGCACCGGAAAGTCTTCCTGATCCTGTCAGCTTGGCTTCACACCTCCTGTCTCTTAAAATTTCCATTGCATCTTGGAATTCAATTACAAGAGACATTATTATTTCTCTTTTTCTATTCAACCACTGTTTTTAAAAGTCATAGGCTGGATTTTTTTCATCACATTAAGAGAAAAACAGTATAATCATTTCTGTAAGATAAAAAAAAAATCTGACAAAAGTCAGTATAGTCTGTGAAAAAAAAATGAACAAACTAAGAATTGAGGGAAAGAAATACCTTCAACCTAATAAGGACAGGAAAGAAAAAATCTACAACTAACATTAATAACCCAAAAAACCCTGAAGTCAGTATAAACGTTCAACAAGCACATAAGCTTATTTACCCTTCGCTAGCTCTCCTGTGAGCAAAGGGCAGAAAGGGGGAAATGGAATTGTTATCCCAACAAGTACAATCGCCACACTGGGTCAGAAATGTGAAGCCATGTATCCTATTAAGAAAGTCAGGCTTTCGTCTACAAGTACTTCTCCAGGACAGGAGGCTGCCTCACCTTCGGGTTCAAGCCTCACCCACAAAGTGAATTTGGATTTGGCCCTGTTGTCAGAACCCCTGGGATTCCTTAGCAAAGTTTCTGGTTTGGATGACTACAGTTAACGCCTAGTAAGATACCCAAGCAGTCTAACTTTCCGTTAGTTTATCAAATAATACAGAACAGAATTTAAGGCCACATTAAAGATCCACAGAAGAACCTAAAATCTCCTTTCTCCAAAATAGTCATGCTCAGAGAGAAGAAGACACCTCTGTCATTGCCAGCCCGTCTTCCTTCCTCTAGTCAGGCGCTGGGCAAACACAGACAGCTCCAGGCCTTACCCAAATGTTTCTAACTTACCACAATCAGTGCCTTAACTGAGCAGCTGTCAGCAGCAGGTTAGGACCACAGCAACTCAGCAGAGAAAACCAGGGACTTCTAAGTGTCTGTCTCTGATTCAGATGAATATTTCATGCAGAAAATATGAGTATTTCCTCTTCCCATCTGTGATACACCACAGCAATCAAGTTTCCAGTGAAGCTGGATTTGCTTCCTGGCTGCACAACAGGCTTCATTTAAACCCACGAAGGGGAACACCACCCTTCAAACTTGTTAACAGAACAAAAGCCAGACTTTTTCTTCTTTAAACTAGTTCCTGTGCCTGTAAGCCAATCATCTATGCCTATCTTCTCATTTCCTAAAGTGTACATCTGACTAAATTTGTCTAGGGCAAAATGTGGATGAATGCAGCTTCCCCACTAATGGAGATGTCATCTCCGTAAGGACCCCAGATCCTGAGCACAAGTCCAAATATTTCATGGTAACACAGTGTCCTTTACTGACAAGTTCCTGAAAGGCTTGGTGAATTCTGGCTTGACCTCAAAGGCATTTCTTACTGACATTTGCAGTGACTGAAGTTAAAAAAAAACACAGCTCTTTTCTCTAAGTGACACAGAAAAGTCAAGACACTGCTATCTACTACCGAGTGCAGGGTCCTAGGACCTCAGCTACGTCTGCACGCAAAACATGTCTCCTCTGACAATGGGGATGGCCTATAAAAACCAAACACTGACTTTGTAGAGGAACTAAATGTTAATTTAAAGCTTCTCTTTAATCCCAAAAAGAATTCATAAATATCCTTTGTTGTGTTTATTTAGAGACACAGCCTCAATGTACGTAGCCCCAGCTAGCCTAAAGCTCTCTAGAGCATGCTGGATTCATAACTGGGGCAATCCCCCTGCGTGTACTTCCCATGTGTTAAGACTACAGACATGTACTACCACTTGACTGATAACGTCTAAAATTAAAAGGTCATTTTTGGATTTAAATACCAGTCATCTAAGGAAAAAAATCTGTGAAGATAATCTGAAGCTATCAAATTAAAATGTTGAGCAAACCAAAGACATACCCAATTGAATTTCCCATCACTCGATGGTAATTTCAGGAAGAAACTTTGCTGGGGGTAACCACAAAGAATCTTGTTATGAAGCCCAGACTGGACTCCTATGAGCTACAATCTTCCTGTTCTGCCTTCTAATGCAGAGACCACATGAATGTGTCATCAGGCTGGCCGTCTACACACTTTTTAAACCCTTTAGCTGAGCCCTCCAATGAGCCCTCTCTTCCTAAGGTTAAGGCATGAGTTTCCATCAGAGACAGCTCTGGGGCGCTCAGCTAAGTAGTGCAGCAGAGGTAAGACTTGGATTGAAAGCACCACTCCAAGTTTCACTCTTTTCTGTGTCAATCCTCAGACCCCAAACTAGATCACATTATCAGTGACCTGCTCCTGGGCAACTGTCCTCCCCTCCCCGTGACATCTCCCTCCCCCACTTCCTTAGCACCCAGGAAGCTCTAAACAAAGCTATTTGGTAAAATCAGAAACTCTGCATTTGTGAATGCAGAAGAAAAAAAATTTAAGCCTCAAAGCAAAAAGCTTTTTTATTTAATTTTTAAATTTTATTTAATTTTATTTTAAATTTTATTTAATTTTTAAATTCTTACCCATCCACTCCACACATGCCTTTTTGCATGCCCATCATGATTCAGACACTAAAAGACAGTACAAAAGCAAGCCAGACAGACCCTGCCAGCAGAGCCCCCTGCGTGTTATCAAGCTGACCCGCCCACACTGCAGATGTAAGTGACGGGGGGACTTAGCAAACCCATGCTGCATCGGACGCTTGCGTCCCTCAGGAGGGACGACTGCCTAGCCCTGGTTAGGCAGCTGTTATAATCAAAGCCACGACTCTGCGTATGCAAAAATATGTTTAATGAATCTTTTCTGGTTCAGGTGGAATGAGAAAAAACTGTTTAAGTTCAAACTTTTCAACAATACCACCAAAACAACACCCTAAATAAGTCAGTAAAGTGTAAAAAAATCTAAACATAACTTAAACCAAAATAAAACTAAAATTCCACATAATTCTTTACTTATTTAAGTACACTTTTGTGTGTGTGTGTGTGTGTGTGTGTGATGCCACATGCATGTGGACACCAAAAGAGGGCAGAAGAGCACATGGGATGCCCTGGAACTGGAGCTACAGTTACAAACCACCTGACGCAGGTGCTGAGAACTGAACTCAGATTCTCTAACAGCGAGGACTCTTAACCACAGAAGCATCTCGCCAGCCCCACAGAATGCTCCTCTGTCGTTCTCTCCTTAAATGCATTTTCCAGAAAGAATCCAGAGACTACAGGCAGAGCTCAGTAGGAGAGCACCTGCCTAACAGGTACAATTCTATCCCTAGTGCACACACTGTGCGCACACTCAACTCTGAAGATTCATTCCTGCCAGTCACACAGCAATGCAGGGAGCCACAGAGAAAGAGAAAATATGTATTATTTATCATTTTCATCTCTATATTAGGTAATATTTTAACAAGGATTAAAAATATTGCAATGTTACAATAGCATCCCAGTTACCACACCTAACGCTCACAGAGCTGCACTTCTAAATGTACGCTGAATAGGAAGCCCACACATCAGATTCTTCTATGCCACTAACCTTTCCAACAGTCTGTACTTAGAGACAGAGGGCACAGACTTCCCTCACCTGTAGCCAGAAACATCCAAATGAAATCTGCGGCTTTATCATCTGTAAATGCAAAAGCTAACCAAAGTTTTAGTGTCACAGGTCTTCCTTTATCTGTAGAGTGGAATCATATGCCAGAGGATGCTTTGATGATTAATAACCAAGACATAAAGCTCCTGTAACAGTGCTTTCCCAGCTCTACAGAAATTACCTCAATTTCCTCCTTACATCTTTTGTCACTTTCCCTTCGGCCTAGAATGCCTGTTCTTCCTCTTTGAAATCCAACTTACTGTCTGTGGTCTGAATCTCAACATTTCAATAGTTCCCAAGCAAAAGTCAAACAGCTTCATGGAATTAAATCCGCTTATTCCACGGTCACCCCTATAGCTACCAACATTTTACAGAAACTAAACTGCATTCTGTAATTAACACCATATGAATGAATGATTTTTTTTTTCAAGGCACAAACATTGCAGGCTATTCTCTTAAGGGAGAAAAAAAAGCTAGGTAGAAAAGGTGGCACAGAAAGCCCCTTGAGTAAAGTTGCTAATGCATACCACAACTAAAATCTAGTTTAACTTTTAGGAGAAAGTCAAAGAACATCCTCTGAACCACTGCACACAAGCCGCAAACAGAACAGAAAACAATAAAACCCTTCTGCAAAATGGCATCTCCTATAATTTGGAATATGAAAGTTGACAAATATTCAAGACTGAATTGGAACTTTGCTTTTTTTTCTCACGCATATTTCTAAAGAGTCAGCCAGCAGGGGGAGTACCAGTTCATTAACACTACAGTCCCAAGGTACTTGTGGCTAACAAATTCCTAAAAAGTAGAAGGAAAAAAAAAACAAAAAAACTAAACTTCTGAATGTTTGTTAGTGGAAATCACGGGTCTCTTTAATTACAGCATTACACAATCGTTCCTTCTACTCTGTTCAGATACCATAAACCTGCTACTTCAAGTCCTTTTGAGATGTGGGTATATTCATGTAAAATCTCAACACATTCCCTCTTTCACCAGAAAAATAAGTCAATATTAATCAAAAGTCAACTGACGATGTTAAAAAATGTGATTGCTAAACTAGTCGCCAAACAAATGTGGCATAAGGTAGCCACACTATTCCCACACTCACTGGCTACTCTTGACCTCACCTGTCACCCACAGCAGGCCCTGACCGGTGGGTCTCCGGGCACTCAGGATCAACACATGCTTTAAAATGCAGTTGACATGTTTTTTCTACAAAGATTAAAAAAAAAAAATGAATAAAAGCATAACACGCCCAATATTGACCTCAGTTGCAAATTCATTCATTCTCTCTTCCACTCCAAAGAAAAAAAGAATAATTGCTGGATGCTACGGCTTGAGAAGATGGTTTGCCCCTCCTGGACTCATGTTAGTTATGTCACTATTGTGAGGGCTTACAATGGAGGGAAATGTTTTCAGCTGAGTTCTGTGACAGAGAGTAAGCTTTAGATTAAGTCATTAGGGTGTGACTGAAACGTGCCTTTCGAGACAAGAGAAGCGGAGGACATGCACGTGTCCTCATCTCTACCTCTCACGCATGCTCCCAACACTGTGATGGCATCTAACAAGAGGTCCTCACCAGTACCAAAGCCATGTCAGTAGCCATCGTTACCCTTACACCACCAAACTGTGAACTAAAGCTTTTTTTTTCTTTATAAGGAACTTAGCCAAGCATTTTTGACAATACTATAAAATAGACAAGAGCAAATGCAAAAAAAAGAAAAAAAAATGATTACAAAAAGCTAAGTAGGGAGCTGGAGAGAGATGGCTCAGTGGTTAGTGTGCACTGCTCATGCAAAGTAACAGTGCATGCCACTGCTGCAAGAGAGCTGCGTTCCCAGCACCCATATCAAGTTACTACCTGTAACTCCAAGATCTGACTCCTGTGGCCTCCAGGGCCATCCACATACACTTGTGCACACACATAATATTAAATGAATTTTTAAGTTGATTCCATTATTTTAAATTTTTCTTTATTTTATGTTTATCAGTGTGAAGGTATCAAATCTCTTGGAACTGAGGTTACAGACAGTTGTGAGCTGCCATGTGGGTGCTGCTCTTAACCACTGAGCCATCTCTCCAGCCCTGATCTCATTATTTTTTAGAAACTGATTATGCATACCTCATTCCAAGGAATAAACACAGTCTTCAAAGCACTATACAAAACGGTGTTTTACACATCTTAGAGGTTCGAGATGGCTCAGCAGGTAAAGGCACTTGTCACCAAGCCTACCAACCAGAGCCCAATCCTAGGAATCCACATGATAGAACCAACCAACTCACCTCAAGTTAACCTCTGACCTTTAACCTCTGACCTGCCAAGACTGGAGTCCCGTACACATACTGCTTGGGCTCACTCTTGCCCACTAAGCAGGGACAACCAAATGCCTTGCCACACGATGTCACAGGCCATCTAGGAGATAAATTCCTCATCCTCCACACCCCACGGAGAACCACTAAAGGTGTTCAATACAGAACTTGTACAAGCTGTTTAAATCCCCGTGTGCTTGAGTGTTTTTAAAAAGCTAGCCCAAAAGCTGCTCCTTAAGGACCACGGGCTTGTTTTTTAACCTATCGTAGCTTGCCTTGACAGAAACCTTTACACGATGTACTGTCCTCTTGAATGAGACTATGAAAAACTCAGCCTCTATTTTAACACTCAGTCATTATGAAATTCTGTCATAATTTTGAGGACTATTTCTAGTAGAGTGAGTAGTTTTACAGAGCTCAAGTACGGTTATGTGGAAACAGATGGTAAAGAAGGCTAAATGAGATCATCTAAAGGTAGATGAGGACTGTGAATTTTAATTCAGATTAAAAAGTCTGATCTGGGGCTGGAGAGATGGCACAGAGGTTAAGAACACTGGCTATTCTTCCAAAGGTCCTGAGTTCAATTCCCAGCAACCACATGGTGGCTCATAACCATCTATAATAAGTTCTGATGTGCAGGCAGAATGTTGTATAAATAATAAATAAATCTTTTTAAAAAAAAAAGAAGTCTAATCTGTTTTACAAGAAGTACAATGAATAAAACAGGAAAGACTGGGACACCAAGAGCAATCCCAATAAAAAAATAAAAAATAAAAAACAGCCAAGCCAGGCATGGTGGCACACGCCTGGAATCCCAGCACTCAGGGAGGCAGAGGCAGGCAGATCTCTGTGAGTTCGAGGCCAGCCTGGTCTACAAAGCAAATCCAGGACAGCCAGAGCTACACAGAGAAACCCTGTCTCAAAGAAAAAAAAAAAAAAACAAAACATGAGGCCAACATGAAGCAGAGGCTTCTCGAACTACAAGAGCAAGGAAAGAGACACCTGGACGACCAAGTTTACAGATGATGAGTGGGAAATGGACAACACTGACTCTGGCTGAAGACATGAAACCAAGACTGAAAGACGGTGTTGAGAAGTCCACCTACGGGAAACAAGATAAGCTAGAGAGACAGAGACAAAGAGCCAGAGACAGAGTCAGTGAGTGTGTGTGCTTTTTAAAGACCTACCTCAAAATACATTAGGTCACCCTAAATTTTCACACAAAAACCACCAATGGCTTTTCCTGGCTGTTCCCTGTGCTTTCACTGGGAACTTTTACACACTTGTGCCGATATTCTTTTAGGAATTTACGCTTGAACCCACAAAGACCCTCCGAGTGACTTTTCCATTCACACACTCAATTCCACATGCTTCCCTACACTATTCTGTCTTTTCTACTCTCCACTGTCCCAGTTCTAGCTCAGCTTTACACTTCTTCAGCAATCTCACATCTGCATCCCTGTGGGTGTGAAGGTCTGCCTGGACTAGCTAAAGGGCACTCACCAAGGCAACGCAAGTGTTCAGTGTCGCTGGGGAGACAGACAAAAACTGTCAACACCGTCACTCTCTCCATTCCAATCCCCACTGGAGAGGGAACTTCAAAATCTAATTCATTTTTGTAAAGAAAGTCAGTCACCCACCCACCACCGCTGCCAAGGAGTAAGAGTGAAGGCAAGCAAAAAAAAAAACACAGAAAAAGGTGTCTACAACAACCAGCCAAGACAGTTGTACAGGTTCTACTTACTAGGCATGGTCTCATAACCTGTACACACGTTGATGCCTTTTCTAGAATAATGGCCCTGAGAAAACTTCCAGATCAAATCAGGGATAGATCTGGCATCCCTTATAGCAGAATATTAGAGAACAGACATGCATAAGAGATGAACAATGAAAAAAAAAAATCCCTCAAAGAAAACTGTTGATGTCCCTGTGGTGCTCAAAGTATAGTTCCCACAGAGCATCTGTCCCACAGGGAGCTTGTCAGAAACAGAAAGTATATGGTCATTTCTAAAACTGCTACCAGAAATCTGTTTCAACAAACTCACTTTGAAACTTGAGAATCAACCAAGGACAAACACTTGTCTACCACTAAGGTCCTCAGAACCTTCCTGGCAGATTCAAGCTCCAGTGCAAGGACACACCTGCAAGGTACACGGTGGACCCTGCTCTTGAACTGGCGTACACCGCCCCATATTCTCAGGGTACCTAGAATCTCACATGCCCTATCTTCACTCCAATTTCCAGACCAAAGGCTGCTCCCACTGCTCAACAGTAGGAATATGGAACCCAGCTGACTCTTTCCAACCTGAAGGCAGTTTACTCAAAACAACCCAAAACTACTAAATAATAAGCTACAAGTCTTCTGTCAGAGTTTTAGTTTAGTTTTGTTTTGTTTTTCAAGACAGTGTTTCACCATGTAGCTCTGGCTGTCCTAGAACTTGCTCTGTAGACCAGTCGAGCCTTAAACTCTGAGATCCACCTGCCACCTGCCTCTGTCTCCCAAGTGCTGGGAGCCCAGCAGGGTTGATTTCTTATATAAATTTCTCTTCTACCGAAAAATATGTTAATAAACCTTAATTGTCAAAAACATACCAGTTATAGAAGTTCTATACAAACTAGAACTTTAAAGAAGATGTCAGACCTCCTGAAATTCTCCCTCATCTGTCTTAATAGTCTTCAGTGTTCTTCAGAGTCTAATACACAAGCTACCACCTTTAAGACAGCAAACACCTCATTCTTTAACATGTCATTCTTTAAGATGGCCAGTTCCATATCCAGCTCTGTGACTAGCTTAAATTACAACAACTCAAGTAGTTCTACTCCTGAATTTCCTAGTTAAAAAACACACCCAAAAAAGGACTAGCAAAGAGTGATTTATGGGGTTACAAAAACAAATGGAATACTCCAGATAAGGAGAAGGAACCAGTTTCTCCATTCAGTCTACAGCTCCAGGAATCTAATGACTCCTCTTTTACTCAAAAATGAAAACGATAATAAAACTCCCTGATGTTGACAGCTGGTGATTTTTAACTTCACCACTGCCTGACATGCACCCACAGGCCTTCCTTGGCCTCAATCTGTCCATGTTGGAAGTACCAATTACTAGCGTCTCAAAAACAAATCCCAATGTAAGCCATAGAAAAAGTGCTTTCAACACGCCAAATACAACAGGCTAGTCAAGCTCACCATGCAAGGACAAAAGCTTGATGTCCAACCTGGGCTGCTGTTGTCTCAGCCAAATGACAAGCAAGGAAAAGAGCAAATTTTCCAACTAGTTCTGATGGCCATTCTCTTAAATACACAGACTGTGCCAGCGATCTAAATGGTCTCTCCACTCTTAATCTCAGCCACTCTCAGCTAAGGTCACACAGGAAAGCACTAACTGGAAGATACACAAAGATTTTCTGTAAACAGTCCAGGCTCTGGGGTAGCCATGAACAGTAAGTAATGAGTGAACATGAGCATGTTCTGAAACTTTACAGTCATTGAAATCTGAGTTTTGTGTAATTTTCATGGAAATGTTCCCTTTCTTCAACAGATAAATATATTCTTTTATTCTTTTAATTCTTAATTTACCTGCCATATTTGGCCCTAAAAAAGAATCTGCTAACATGTCACTGAGGAATTGCTTCCTGAGAAATAAACTGACTTCTTTCCTGTGCATCTATGTACAAACTATGCAGCATATAGTAGAGAAATGAGAAAATAGCCACTCAAACCATTTCACGTTTGTTTGTTTTGTTTTCTGTTTTTTGAGACAGGATTTCTCTGTATAGCCTTGGCTGTCCTGAACTAATTTTGCAGACCAGGCTGGCCTCAAACTCAGTGATCCACCTTCGTCTGCCTCCTAGAGTGCTGAGAGTACAGGTGTGTGCCACCATGCCTGGTTCTGATGTAACTTTATTTTATTCTCAAAAAATAAACATTATTTTAGAAAGGAATTACTATGCAAAGAAAACAAACCACACATTACAGCCAGTGCACAGCATGATGGCGGATGGCATGGAAGGTTCATCGGGTATATGACCACTTGAGAAGCGCATTCTTACCTCCTTTCTGTAGCTTCTTTTAAATAATCCAAATACCAACTATATCCATGATGTAATACTAATTTCAAATTCTGATGAGTTTGGTGTGGCTGCAATGCTTTCCAAGGCTTTGCATATGACTGTCATGGTTCGGATGCAGAAGAGGCAAGAATAGGAAGAATTCTCTCCATCAAAGGCCATGCTGATAAGCTCTTAAAGGACCAGTTGTGACAGCACACACAAGAGCTGTGCAAGCTCAAGCCAGACAAAATCCCAGCAGAGGGGAGAAGTGGTCACAAAATCCTATACTTTCTAAGACGCTTTTGGGAACTGACAGCTGCCAAAGGAGGGAAAGCTGGCCCCTGGGAGGCTGACCATGCGAGGCAGGCCGCCACCCAAGAACTACAAAAGCAGCACTGACTGGACTAGATAGGGTTCTATTTTTTTAAAAAGGACACAAAGCTATGTGGGGATGAATGGACCTGGGAGGAGCTGAGAGAGGGGGCAGATTATGATCAAAATACAAATAGATTGTAAGAAGAAAACCATAAAAAAATGACATTCTTCCAACCAAGCTCAAACTCTTCTCCTACCCCACTCTCCTAAGCAGTTGGCAAACATCAAGCCAGTCAGTTCTCTCATCTGCAAAATTCAGGCAACTGATCAGGCTGTACACACTTGGGAAAATGAAAGACAGACATCAATATATTTGAAAACGGTAAAAGTTCTAAGTGTAGAAATTGTGTTTCTATAATACTACTAGTGATTTCTCAAAACTAATCATTAGAAAGATTATATAAGCAAGTTACTACTATAAATTAAGACCAGTTAAGAAAGCTTGATGGCACAAATGTTTAGATAATAGTTGTCCAAATACTCCCTTAATACTGACTTTTAAGATTAACTGCAGAGCTGTGCAGTGATGTCACAAACCTTTAATCCCAGCACTCAGGAGGCAGAGGCAGGCAGATCTCTTGAAAGTTCAAGATCAGTCTGATCAGTCTGATCTACAGAGCTAGTTCCAGGACAGCTCAAAACAGTCTCAAAAAAAAAAAAAAGGAAAAGAAAAAAACAACTACTGTATAAATAAAACTACTCCCAACTTGCCCTACAAATCTCACTCTTTACCCACAGTCAAGCACACAGAGTGACAGGGAAGAGAGCCACTACTGGCGCAATGGCTCAGGGGCACCGTGAGCACTACACTAAGCCCTCGTCCATATCAAGGTTTCTTGGTTTTTGTTTTAAAGGGGCTCTTTTTTTTTTATTTTTTTATTATGTATATAATGTTTTACCTCCATGTACACCTGCAGGCCGGAAGAGAGCACTAGATCTCATTATAGATGGTTGTGAGCCACCGTGTGGTTGCTGGGAATTGAACTCAGGACCTCTGGAAGAAGCAGCCGGTGCTCTTAACCTCTGAGCCGTCTCTCCAGCCCCCACCACCAAATCAAGGTTTCTCACACTACTAAGCAATGCTGTATCTAGGCCCTAGTAGGCATCAAGTTATCTCGTAGATATCATATCCCCAGGAAGGTCACTTCATTTTTGAGGGCTTGCACCAAGACCTTATTCTGGCTTTGAAAGTAAGTTTCTTCCTAATCCCTGTGGCTACTCTGCAGACACACACAACTTTAAAGTTATCCATTCAAGTGAGAAATAGCATCAGCTGACAACAATGACACCTAAGAACACTGAAGCAATACTCAGGAGCACTTCAAAATCTCTCTCTCTCTACCGCCAATTCCATGCCTCCCCATGAAAGGGTTAAAGAGGACAGAGGTAATTTCAAATAAAATGTAAACTTACAGACTGGAACTTTAACATTCTCTCAACAGAAAAAAAAAATTTAAAGTATGTACGTTAGGGTGGGTGGGGTGTAAGCAACCAAACTGTAAACCAAAGCCTTCATTCATTCATCCATCCACCCATCCACCCATCCATTGTTCACTGCTCAGGCACAAGCTGCTGGGTGCTGTTAGAAACGTAAAGGCTCTAACAAAATGATGCCTTATAATAAGTAACAGAAAACCAAAACAAAACATGAAGCACAAGGTACCCCTGTGGTCAATGGTCCCACGGGCAGTTTCAACTGCACAGGAAAAAGCATAAAATGTTTAAATACGTCTTCTTCAATTCTGTTCTGTATCACACCATGCCACATGAGTAGGCATGGCAGCACGCTCCTGTAGTCCCAGCACAGGACTAAGGCTGGATAATGCCCGACTGGAACTCTTACTTTTCATTCTTACACCTTCCAATTCAACCTACACCCTGCCACCAGAATAAAATTTTGAAACATCGTCTTCCATCCACACTTAAACTTGTTACACCGTTCCCAACTGCCTCCCAATCCCATTCCAGCTGCAGCCCCTCCTCATCTCAAGCTTCATCCTGCCACTCTGCAGCCGACAAATTAGGGGTCATCAATGCTCCGAAGCCACCTCCCTGCCTAGAGCAGCTCACCAGCTAAGTCTTGCTCTATCTAGCTTAAGAACACCTCCCCCAGAGAGGCCTTCCTGGCTGCCCTCCAGCTCTAGTAAGGGTGGGCTACCTTGTGAGCATTTTCCAATCCTTCCTGACCCCCCGAAACTTTCCTCACAACGCTCTGTGTATTGAGGACCCAGGTTCTACTCCTAGCACCCACATGGCATCTAACAATGGCCTTTAACTCCAGTTCCAGGGACTAGGATGGCCTCTTTGAGCCTCCATGAGCAATGCACACATGGTACACAGACATACATACAGGCATAACACCCATCCACATAAAATAAAATTTTAAAACCACCCCCTTATTTGTGCTCCCCAGGACAGTAGCCACTGAGTAATGAAAATAGAGCTGGCTACTAACACTAAGGAGAGAAATCTTTATTTTGAGCTTTGCCTGGATTTACACTGCTTCTTGCAGCTGGTATCTAACATACTACACAGTGTACCTTAAAACACAGTACATTAAAAAACTCTGACGTGGAGCCAGACATGGTGGTGCACGCCCGTAAGTCCAGCGCTTGGGGAGGCAGAGACGGCAGATCTCCAGACACAGTTCAAGGCCAGCATGGTCTACAAAGAACAACTTTAGCTTCCTCCCTTGTGCATGTAACACATGTACATGAAACTCATGTCTAAATATCATTTAGCAATGTAATTTTGTTCCTCAAGGCCCTAACAGAAGTGACACCAGCATCATGCACACTTAGGGTGAAGGCTCTCCTACAAATCACTGTGACATAACCTGTTTCAGCATCTAATAAGCCAGATCTAGATTTTCTTTTAAGTGTTTCATTAAAATTATAATGTTAGGTCACTTTTGTCACATGACTTTGCTAAGCTATCAATTTTAACCTTTTTTCAAAAGGAGAAGCATGGTGGTGTTAGCTTACACCTGCAAAGCTTAAGGAAGCTGAGGCAAGATTGCCTCAAGTCCAAGGAGAGCCTAGGCTACAGAAGTTCCATGACATGATAGCCTTGCCTGTTAGAGCATAAAATGCTCTAATGGGAGGGGAGGAGCATGCTAAAATACTAGATGGGAGGGGAAATGCAGATGTGGAAAGAGCTTTATTAGGTTTGGCTTCCAATCTTAGCCACAAGAGCTCCCCTTGGCCCAGGCAAAAGAGAATCATTTCAATCTTGATCTGTCATTCTTGTAGGACTTCAAAATATTATATCACTTTATGGCTTATTTTAAACAAATCTTGCCAGGTGGTGGTGGCACACACCTTTAATCTCAGCGCTCAGGAGGCAGAGGCAGGCGGATCTCTGTGAGTTCTAAGCCAGCCTGGTCTACAGAACAACTTCCAGGACTGCCAGGACGACATACATAAACTGTCTTAAAATAAACAAACAAATAAATCTTAGTTTAAAAATCACCCTCTCGGCCAGGCATGGTGGCACAGGCTTTTTATCCCAGCACTCCAGGCAGAGACAGGTGGATCTCTGTAAGTCTGAGGCCAGGCTGGTGTACACAGTGAGTTCCAAGCCAGTCAAGACTGCAAAGCCAGACCTTGTCTCAAAAGTAATCATCATCATCATCACCCTCTTAATGATCAAAGAAAATTATTGTATATAAAGCTCACTGCTTTTTTACATAGGGATTTAAAAAGTACTCATTTCAAAATCATTTTGAGTATTTTTAATCCTGATTCTTCTGCAGTTAGGAAAGGTTAATCTGTGGAGACAGTATTAGGAATTATGAAGAGATTCCTAGATAAAATTTGGGGCTGGAGAGATGGCTCAGTGGTTAGGAGTTAGTAGTGTTCTTCCAGAGCTCCATGTTTGGCTCTCAGCACCAGCACCGTGAGGCTTACAGCCACCTGTGGATGTAGCTGCAGGGGATCCCAGCATCTCTAGTCTCCACGGACACATGCCCTCACACGCACATACCATACATAGTCAGACATGCACACATACATAAAGTTTGAAAAATAAGGAGCGAGAGCGCTGGCACACTTCTTTTCCAGAGGATCTAAGTTTGGTTCCTACGGCTCACAACCATCCACTCCAGGGGACTCAACCCCTTCTGATACACCTGAAAATGTGCAGGCAAAACACTTATATAGGTAAAGTAAAATAAACATCCAATAAAAAATATTTTTAAAAACCTAAATACTGAATTATCCTCTTTTTCTTGAGGGCAGTGTGGTGAGAATGAATAAGGAAAAGTCATTGAATGATGGGTAATAGAAAAAGTACAATATACAAAAACAGTCAAATACCTATGTTAACTAGACCTAACTCTTAAAAATGACTGCCTGAACCAACAGACACCAAGACCATGTTTGGGTTACTCTGTGTTGCTCTTAATCATCGTTCACATTTCATCATATCTAAGAAGCAAGTGTCACACTTTCTGAACGATCCAAACATAACAAGGAAAATGGGATCGGTAGGGAGGTGAGTGTGCTTAGAATGAGCACTTCAGACCATGCTGCAGCCTCAGCTCCAACGCAGCAAAACTGCACAGACAAGGCTTTGCGTTTAGGGCATGTGCAAGGAGGCTTTATGATCAAGGGATAATCGGTGACATCACTGACATGAACATGTTGATTACCAGGGACTCACAGTGTCCACATGAATTTGAATGCCCAGGTATTTAAGTGTCATTCCAAGACTAATGAGGCGGGAAGGGTGTAACTAAGACACACAGACCACAGACACACACTGCTAGGAACCATTGGTACAAGAAGATGAGACACAGAGCAACAGTGGAGACAATGAGATGATACTATAATTAACAAAGACTGGGCACCAGGGCAGAGCGAGTATACACACACATTCCATTTTCCACTTAAGGTAACCGTGTCTTTGATTACTAAAAATTAGAGGAACAAAATAAGTTATGTTTCAATCAACTTTCTACGAGTAACCACTTCAAAAACAGACGTTTGTCTGGACACAGCAGCACACCTCTTTAAACCCAGCACTCACAGAGGCAAACACAGATGCAAATCTCTGTGAGTCTGAGACTAAACAGAGCTATGTGGTAAGACCCTCTCAAAAACATTAAGTAAATAAAAGAACAGAATTTTCTGAACTTGTTTCAATCTGAGTATCTGCCTCACTTCATTTCAAACACACCCACAACCTATCACATCTCACACGCAAACCACTTCAACAGAGCTAAGCACAAAGGTGAAACAGTCCACTTCCTTCCAAAGTGCACCTGTGGAGAGGACAGCAGAAACTGGGAAGGAAGTGCTGCTTCTCACACACAGGACCTGGAGGACAAGGTGGACTGAAGAGGTACGGAACTACAGCAAACAACCACCCACACACAACAGACTCTGAGAACAGCGTGGGAGACCCCTAGCTCTCAACTCAACCCTTAGCCACACAGCACCACATGAAACCCGATGAAGCAGAGAGGGCTGAGGTGCCACCTTTTAAAATGCAGCACTACAACCTAGCAAGTCACTCTGCAAGTATTCTTTTTACTTTTTATTTTCTGTTTGTTTGTTTTGAGACAGGGTTTCTCTGTAGCCCTGGGTGTCCTGGAACTCACTCTGTAGACCAGGCTGGCCTGAAACTCAGAGATCCTCTGCCTCCTGAGTGCTGGGGATAGAGGTGTGAGCCACCACCACTGGCTGTGTTTATTTCTTTTTTTCTATCATTTCATTTTCCCCAGGCACATGTGTCTCACAATGGTTCTGCTTTGTTTCTACGCTGCTGCTCGGGCTTTAGGACTCCTGGATGTCCCTCAAAGGTATTCAAAGGTATTCCTTACTGTTCTCTTCAGCCACACCTCCTACACCCTCCTCTCATTTTTTTCTTCTTGCTCTCATCATTAACCCCTCTTCCTTTTACAACCTTCCATACCTCTAATCAATCTGTACTCTGTGGATCCTAACAGGATCCCATCTTGTCTTCCCATCTTTATTTTTTCCTGTTCAAAGTTCATCTACTATTTAATCTTGCTTCTCCTTACTCACCCTACTTCCCTCTCATTCTGAATAATAATCCAAATGCACTCCATAAGTAATCATCCACAGCTGTTTAGCCTCCAACAGCTCCTCAAGTCAAGTGAGGCACTGTTATTTAGTTGGACATCAGGTATCTACACAGTGTTTATATTCAAGTATTCAGGGAATAATTCAGAGTTTCTATCAGGCACCCACAGTTCCTACGCTGAGGAACTGTTTTCTGAACAATACACTCAACTCTGCATCCAAATCCTGCAGGAACACTCACAAATAAGAGAACCCTGCTGCTAAGTAATAATTAACCATGTAACACCAAATGTGTCAATCCCAGCACAGTAACATAATAATTACAAAAAAAACTCCTTAAAACTAATCTCATTGAAATGGCATCTAGTCACAGTGAATTAAACAAAATTCCAGACAGAGAATTCAAAAGTATGCTCCAAGAAAGTAAGCTCTTCATTGAGAACACGAACAGCTGAGTGAAATAAGGAAGATGATGAAATATAGGACAGAGGAATTCAACAGACAAACACTTAAAAAAGCTGAAAATAAAAATAAAAAATAAAAAATAAAAAAAACACTACAGTAAGTTGCCTGGGCAGTGGTGATGCCGCCTTTAATCCCAGAGTTTAGGTGGCAGGGGTAGCCAGTCTGGCCTACATACTGAGTTCCAGGAGAGCCAGGGCTACACAGAGAAAAGAAAAACTAAAAAAAAAGAAAAAGGAAAAAGGGAAAAAAGGTCAAAAAGTTCTGAGCAAAGCCTCACCAATAGAAGGGCTCAAAGAGAGCAAAGAATTCCTGGGCTTGAAGAAAAGGTAAAGACACTGGATCAAACAAGAGCAAAGATAAAATGAGTAATGAAGTACCAGTGGGAACTGAAGATATACACAACACTCTAAGACCAAACCTAAGGCTAACAGGCACAGCGGAGAAGGCTCCCGTTCTGAAAGCAGAGCGAACGCTGGAGGGACGCCCCCACAGGCAGCTGCTCTCCCCCTCCACAGCACAGAACTCGGGCCTGGCAGCCCTTTGTCACTCTCCTGTAACTGGTTCCAGGCGATCCAAGGGTACACATGGCAAACATTCCCACACATATAAACAGACACATATACATATAAATAATCTTCAAAAAAAATAAATGTTTTTAAAGTATCGTAACAATATTTTCCCAAGTTTGAAAAGATATGAGACATTAGGGCACTAAAGAGACAAAGCTAGAAATGAAGCATTTCTCATACTATAATTAAAACATGAAATATAAAACAAAGGGAGTATTAAAAGCAGCAGGAAAGAAGGACTAAGTCACAAATAAGGTGCCATTCATAACAACAGCAGATTATTCAGCTGAAACTTGAGAGCAAGGAGGACCTGGACAGATATTTCAAGTTCTGAAAGACAACAATTGCCAACTCTACTATACCCAGAAAAGCTATCTGTAATAACTGAAGGGAAAATTTAAAATTTCCATAATTACTAAGCCAGTTCTATAAAAAAAAAAAAAAAAAAAAAACTGAAGGAATGAAGAGAAAAATCCATTAGGTAAAGAATAACCACATTAGAATTAAGTGATGAAAGAGATGAACAAGGGGAAAAAAATCAAATAGTACCCCCCAAAAAAAAAAACTAAACAAAATGACAGGCGTCAATATACACTTTTCAATAATAACTGAATATTGCCAAATGTCCTGGTACACACCTTTAATTCCAAGAATTGGAAGGCAGAGGCAGGTGGCTTCTATGAGTTCAAGGCCAGCATGATCTCCATTAGTGGTTCTCGACCTTCCTAATGCTGCAAGCCTTGAGTACAGTTCCTTACGTTAGAATGACCCTCAACCATAGAAATAATTTGCATTGCTGTTTCATAACTCTAATTTTGCTCCTCTTATAAATAGTAATGTAAACATCCGAGTTTTCTGATGGTCTTCGGAGGCCCCTACATATGAAAGGGCCGTTCACAGGATGAGAACCACTGGTCCACACGGTAGGTTCCAGGCCAGACAGGGCTTACACAGTAAGACTCTCCAAAAAATAAAAAGAAAGGGGGAGAGGACTGTTCATGGTCTCAACTTCCCAATCGCAAACCGACTAGTAGAGCATATCAAAAAGCAGAGCCCAGGAGTGATGGTTCAGAGCACTGACTGCTCTTCCAAAGGACCTACATGTGACAGCACATACCACCTCAGCACACGCCTCCAAGGGCACCGCGTGCACACGGCACAGATAGAAATGCAGGGAAGACACTCGCACACGTAAAACACGGGTCATGTTTTTTTAAAGCACAGACCATCTATGCAGCCTCCAAGAAACATAGCTCACCACAAGACAAACACTACCTGAGGGTGAAAAGATGAAAAAAAGATACTCCAACACACCTGAGAAACATAAAGGTGTCTTAATATTTGACACGTTGTCAAACTACCTTCTGTAAATGTTTACACCCACAAACTTCAGAAGCTGCTTTCTGCAATGGGCAGCAGTTGGTACAAAGACTCATAACTAGCCAACATGACAAGACTGATTGTTGAGCACTGAGTCCAAAATGGGACATCTGTATCACCAAAACCCCAAACACACACACACACACACACACACACACACACGCTTCAGAGCTCAGGGAACATGACAGAAGAAAGGGACAGAAAGAGTCTAAGAGCTGGAGGATAGGGAGTCCTGTGAAATGCCATGACATGGCCACTGCATTCATGAACTCATTGCAGCCGGGGTTAAATGCACCAGACCTACACACCATTAGAGCCAAGATCAGCCAACATTCCAGCAGGCAGCAATAACTGGATTCACTGGATTGCCCCCCCAAAAAAGAGGACACAAGGGTGGGGAGAGCTCCCACATGGAAGAAGTGAGGGGTGTCCTAGAGGAGTGGAAGGGAAGAATTAGGTATACAACCAACATACACTGTACAGGTATATGAAACGTCAAAGAATAAAAAATACTTTTTTTAAAATGTACCCACATTTCATGACTTCTTAAGTTATTAATTTGTATGGATGGATGGATGACATGCATGTCATGACACACATGTGGAAGTCAGAAGACAAGCTGTAGGAGTTGGTTCTCTCCTTCCATCCTGTGGGTCCCAGGAATTGAACTCTAGTCATCAGACTTGCACAACATGGGCCTTTATACACTAAGCCTTGTCATCAACCTGAGCTTCTCTTCCTATAATCTTCTAAATAATCAACAGTTTACCTAGTTAAGCCTCACAGCTAAATAATTATTCACAAACATCAGACTGAACTTTTACAGCTGCTACCCTGCAATATTTATCTACTGCGCAAATAGACCCTCTCAGAGTTTCCATACTATTTCACTGTGACACAGACTATCTCCAACTGTGAAAATAAAATGTCAACAGAAGTAAATGCATGTTTATACTAAGTAAAATTAGGGGTGGAACAGTCTGATCTTCCATCCTAATTAACCTACTGTTCTAGAATATACACAGTATATTCTTGCTTTATATATATGTGTGCGTGTGTGTGCGTGTGTGTGCGTGTGCGTGTGCGTGTGTGTGTGTGCGCGCGCGCGCGCGCGCGCACACGCGCGCATTTTTTTTTTAAAGCTCTGGCTGGCCTTGAACTCACAGACACCCGTCTACCTCGCCTCCCAAGTGCCATCACTTAAAGGCACTTAATCGCACCTAAATGTTCAACAACTTCCTAAAGTATTTATGAAACAGTTGTGCCTCAGTAAATTTAAGTGTATGAACAATTTTAAATGTATTAAATTAATACCACTTGTATCTAAATAGTTTGAGAGTACTTTCAAGCTAAGCGTAGCAGTAAACACCTGTAATCAAAGCACCAAGGGAGGGAAAGCCAACTAGACCACCCTGAGCTACATCGAGCTCCTAGCTAGCCTGCCCTACATAATAAAATTCTGCCTCAAAAAGAGAAAAAGGGGGAGGAGAAAACGGAAAGTGTATTCACATTAAAGAAATGTACTGACAATTTTATTTCAAATACACCAATTATCTATAAATGCTTTTATACCTGATTACAAAATGTCTAACATGAGCCAAGACAATGTTCCTATTTCACTAAATCTTTTAAGCCCAAGTTACAGGAAACACACTGTTTTAATCCTAAAAGGCACAGTATCTACTATATAAAGAACTTTCAAGTTCTATAAACAGAGCAGTCTTCAACAATCTCCAAGGTACCAAGTTTCCCAGGAAGGAGATGGTCTCTATAGATTAGACCAACTACTCGTCCCCACGACTCAATATAAACCAACAGAGACAGAGCTGGAAGCCGCCTGTTCTGAGCACTAACTAACTCGTTTGAACTGTATGCTCCTCTTGGCATTCTCCTTCCTATTGTGCGCCCACAAGAAAGAGCTCAAAGCTCTCCAATTTGCCAAGCCCCTGTGATTGCTGTCCTGACTAGACAATGCTCAGCAGCAGATACTGAAGCCTGAGTCACTGGAGAAAGCAGCAATTCTAAAGGAACTCCCTTTACTCTCCTGGTGCCAGAATAATTCTGCTGAGAGGCTCCTCTACAAATGCCTGGGTGTGGGCCCTGGCCAGCTCATTTTAAAGACCTGCAGCTTCCAGAGTGCTGTGCTGCACAAAATCTCTTAGGAACATATTTTTTTGTTTGTTTTCACGCAGGGAAAAAGACAAAGATATTCCTTGATGACTTTGCGTCCATACCATTTCTGTATTCTTCCCATCCATGACATGGTTCCTGCCACCGACACAGCTGGCCCAGACTACTACTACTGACGAGTGTTCTGTATCTCCGGCTCTGGCAACCTTCCATAACACAAATACCACATTCACCCAAACACACAATCACACCCACACAACCTAGCCACTCTCAAGATCAACCAATAACCAACCGTTCATAGCAAAGGCCATCATGTCAGTCAAAGCTCAAAGTTCTTTTATTAACTCCCCCACTGCACTCAGAATAAAAGTCCAAAGGCCTCAGCACTATCCATGGAGCCATTATCACCACTTTTCTCACCTCCTCAGCCTCACCTCGGCCGATCCCTCTTCACAATCTACCCATGGGCCACTTTGTTCCTCAACCTCTCCCTCACTTCCTGGCGTTCATCCATGCCCTTCCCTCTGCCTGAAACACTTCTCTCTTTTGCCCTTCTTACAGATCCTTGCTGAACGGTCACTTTCTCCAGGGCCCTTCTCATCCACCTCCACCTTACTAGGGCAGCTGCTCCTCTCAGAGCAGCCGGACCTTCTACTCAACTGTATCAATTTACTTCTCTTTGCCTCAAACCCTTGAAGATGAGGCAAGCCACCACTACAACAGGGGCACTCAAATATCTGCGTTGACTATATTCTAAGTTTCCCTGATAAAAATTGTGTAATTATGGCACGGGCAACAGAGGAAGATGATTAAAATCAGACATGACATGATAAAGACAACAATTTGACTATTCTTTTGCATAAATTACAAACTACACAGGTGTCTACAATCACCCTTAGGAAAGGTTTAAAAGAGGTGTGTTAAAACGTGTTACTAGATAATTACTGGCTCTGTGCTCACTACTTCTCTTAGGCAAACCAAAGTTCATAAAGGGGCCAGACTGAAAGTATCAATGAAGGAATCCTGCATGCTTTAGAAGACAACGTGTCTTAGTCTGACTCAAAATCTGCTGGCTGAAGGCAAGTGGCCATTCCACTTCTCTCATTTCTAAGCCTTGACGAAAGTAAGGATTCACTAGCAGAGACATAAAAAAGCATGCTGCCAGGAAGCTACACCCTGAGCCGTCTCAGAGGCGGTCAATTGGGAGCTACTTTCTTCAGGCCACATGTCCCACAGTAAGTTACAATCTAGGGCTGGTGACACTACATTTTTCCTAAGTGATGTCATAATTGATGGCACAAAGCACTCTGAAGCACTCGCCCACCACACCCTGCCTGCGCTCCCTGCAAGAAGGGGCAAGTTAGCCATGCTGCCCCATCCAGTAACAGATAATCTTCTAAGATCCCTAGGAGAGCTGGACTGTCCACGCAAACCCCACAGCACTTCACAGACACCCCAGCTCCAGCTGTAAAGTCTTTGGACCTAGTTAATTTTGGTGTGTTTTTTTTTTGCAATATTTTTTATAATAAAGTTCAAAATAAACTTTTAAATGTTTTAAATCAAATTAAAATGAAAAGACTCTACAGCTAAAATACTTTTTGGTAATCCTATGACTTAATTCTTGACTAATGCCCTTCCACAGAATTTTTTGAAAAGGAGGATTCACTTCAAAACCTCTGAACTGAGAAACTCCACGAAAATCTACATTAAAATCCACTTCCTCCTCGCCTTAACTCTTAAGCCTATCTTTATGTATCAACCATTCCTAAACTACAGAACAGCCACTTCCCAAGATGTCTTCACTAGAAACAGCCATCTCCTTCATCAATACCCCAATACACTCTTTAAAACAAGGAAAAAAAATTAAAAACCAACCCTGAATCACAAAAGCTGCTCTTTAAACCTCCAGTTTCCTTACACAGAACTAGTCATGAGCTATGATTACAGCAACTGTTTAGGTGACAACCTAGAAAACCCAAAGTGTTCCAAGAACAACTTAAACTATAGCTGGGGGTAGAAGAGGGGGTCCCAGATATCTACCTGCCTGCCTGTCTCTCTCCCACCCCAACTCACCCTAATGCGGTAACACTGTGCTGTGAACTTTTTTTTTCCTTAATTTTAATAGGGAAAGAGGAATTTGAGAGCCAATGAGAAAACTGGCTCACATTCCACTAGCCAGGCTGACTTGAGGTTCTGTTGGGATGTTTCTGTTTTCGGTTCGTTTTAGTTGGGTTTTTTGTTTGTTTTAGGGGTTTGTTGTTTGGGCGTTGTTGCTGTTGGTGGTGCTGGGTTTTTTGGATAAGGAAATCTAAACACACTCCCTGATAACGTGTTTTAGCTAAAAGTGAGACCCTCGATAACCCTATTAACTTTACTCTCCAAGCCCGAATTCGGGACTATGGACCTGTACCAACATAAAACGTGTGGACAAGTTTCCTAAAAGCAACTGGGGAGTGAGATATAATTTAGGAAGTGATGATGCAAATCTCCCGGGGAGCAGCAGGGAGGAGGGGGAGGTGAAAAAGTCAGAGGAAATACCCTCCTGATGGCTGGGCACCAAACTCCTACCAAGATGGGGAGGAGGGGCAGGGAGGGGAGACGGACCGGCCTCCACAGGCTGAGGGGGAAATGGGGGAGCCCTGCCCCACCGCCAAGTGCCAGCACCGCCGCCTCCTCCCTGCCCCCTCGCCCGTGGCCCCTCACCCAGAGCCGGCCTGGGGACGGCGAGTCCCACTGAGGGGCAGCGCGGCCCGGGGTGGCCTCCTCCTCCTCCTCCCGCTCCTCCTCCCCAGCCCACCCTCAGCGTCCCCTGCCCGCAGCCCTCCTCGGGCCGAGGCCACGGTCCCCGCCCGCTCCCCCGAGGCCCGGCTTCCGCGGCCCAGCTTCCCGGGGGGGCTCCCTCGGGTTCCCCCCGCACCCCACCAGCACCCCCCACCCCCCCGGAGCCCGGGGCCCGCGCCCCTGCCCCCACCACTTACCCCCAGAAGCCGCAGGGACAGCGAGGCGGCAGGCTGGGCGCTTTGCTACGCTCGCTCCCGGCGTCTCCCATGGCGCTCGGCGGCGGCGGCGACGGCGGCGGCGGAGCTCGGAGGCGACGGCGGTGGCGGCGGCTGAGCCCGGGCCCCGCTCGAGGGGAGCGGAGGCGGCGGAGGAGGCGGCGGCGGCGGCGGCGGCGGCGGCGGCGGGGGGCGCGGGGCGGGGGGAGGGGGAGGGAGCGGGCGCGCAGGCGGGCGCGAGTCCGGGACTTGGAGCCGGGATTCCAGGCCGGTCAGCTGGAGGCGGGCGGCACCACTCGGCCGGCGGGGCGGGGGGGGCCGGGCGGCGGGGAGGGGGGAGGGACGCTGCGGAGGAGGAGCTGGGGCGAGCGGGCGAGGGGGGACCCGGCGCCCTCGGCGGCTCTCTCCCCCGCGGTCCGGCCACGGCGCGGGCCCGTGCGGCGACGCTGGAGGGCTCGGCACCGGGTGGGGGACGTACCCGAGGCCCCCGCCGGCTGTGGAGTCGCAGCGGCCGGCTGTGACGCCCGCCGCCCCCCCCCCACGCTCGCTCCGTAATCGCCTCCCCTCCCCCCCCCGCTAGACGGCGCTGACCGGACAATGGCCGAGCCGCCCCCCTCCCCTCAGAGGACACCCCTCCCGAGGCGGCGCGATGGTCTCGCCCGGGGGAGCCGCCGCCGGAGCCGATCAGCTGGGAGCGGGGCGTGCCACTTTGTGCGGCGGCCCGGAGGCCGGGCGGCGCGGGCTCGGGCGGCCTCCCCAAGCGAGCGGCGCCCCGGACCTCCGCCGGGTACCCTACGCCCCCGCCTGAGGCCAGGCGCCCGCGTGAGGGGCCCGCGGGGGGTGGCGTCCCCCCCCGTCAAGCAAATGGTACGCCCCGAGCGGGCGGGCGGGCGGATGGGGGACGGGGATTAGTTGTTCGGGGTGAGTTGGGTCGGGCCCCGGCCGGCGGCGCATGCGCCCCGAGGCCGCGGGGGCGAGCCCGGAGGGCGGAGCCGTTCCAGACCCGGAAGTTGGCCGCTGTCCGCTGCTGCCGGCCTGGGTCGGCCACTGCTCGCCCTCCGGGTGGGCGCTGCGAGGCGTCCCTCCCCACGCTGCCGGCCCTCGGAGGACCGCCCCTCCCGTTTGCCCCACTCCCACCCCGCTCTTCCGGTGCCGCCCCGAAAAGTGGCCCCGTCCCGGCCTCAGTGAGCTTCTGTAAAATGTGTGCACTCAACCTCGGCGGCGGAGGGAACTCGCCCGAGTGTCTCACCCCGCTCAAGTCCTCAGTCTCGGAGTCCCAAGACCACTCCCGGCGTCGTGATTTGGAAAACCTTACTACTCCCCGGACGAACATGGTTGCTTTGGGGAAGAGCTTGGACTTCAGTGGCCAAAGAAACTTGAGCCGTTGAAAGAATCCTTTAGTATTTCTTATCTGTGCTCTCTTCTCCAGTCGGTGGTAACCAGAATAGTCCCACTATTCTGATCACTAATTTTAACAAGAAAAAAAAAAAAAAAACTTACACCAGAACCCCTGGACAAGTGAGCTGGTGTGTGGGTTTTGGAGCCAACTTGAAAGTCCACAACTTCCAGGAAAGCTACCGTGTACCCTCTGAACCCCATGGGCATCCAGCCTCAGAGAATATTCTTAGATTAACTTTATTATCAGTGGTACTTTTCCTTTCCTTTTTATCAACTTGTGCGTTCTCTGCATCTGTTAAGACTGGCATCCATTCGCTTGGTCTCTAAACTTAACAAAAAACAAAACAAGGATAACATTGAGTTTATAATCCTTGGAAGGATGCCACTGAGGGTGAAGACAATAAAAATTAAGACATTTCATTCCACCATTTAATTCTGATTTTGTGAACTTTCACATGCCTTCAGTAGAACTACTTTTGTCAAAAGTGCATAGTGGGTGCATACAGAGGCTGGCAAGATTTCTGTGAGTTCAAGACCAGCCAGGTCTATATCATGAGTTCCAAGATAGCCAAGAGAGACCATGCCTGGCAGTGAGGGGGGATGAATAAACACAGCATTCCTCATTCTCATTGGATTCATGTTACCCTTAAATTTTCCCTTGAATTGGCATGTAATTGCCACGTAATGAAAGACAGCCTTTGAGTGTAACGGAATGAGATTAAGTCCCTCACACACATCTTGATGATTGTCTTTTTCTGTGTAGAAAAGAAAACCCAAAGGAAAGTTAGATGTAAAAAGTATTTGTCATCTAACAAACTGCTTTCCTGTTGGTCTGCCACTAAATTCAGCAAGTACTTATTGAGTACCCAGCCTTATCTACAAAGCTAGTTCTAGGAAAGCCAAGGCTACACAAAGAAACCGTCTCAAACAAGGAAACAAAAAACCCAATGTGTGTGTGTATCCCAATTTCCAAGGAATAGAAACTGGTCAGCCTAGTTTATATCAGGTTGTCAGGCCTTGGTCCTATGTCACCTTCAGTTATTGCAAGGCTGGAAGGATTGCTCAGTGGTTATAAGAACACTGACTGCTCTTCCAGAGGACCCAGGCTCAATTCCCAGCACCCACACGACAGCTCACAATTGCCTGTAATTCCAGTTATAGAGAATCTGGAACCCTCACACTGACGTACATACAGGCAAAACACCAATGCATGAAAGAATAATATTTTTTAAAAGAAGCTGTAAAAAAAAAAATCATTATCATTGGGTGGGGGGGAGGGGAAGATCAGTTGTCTTCTTAGGAAAGGTCCCAAAATGTGTGTCCAGAAGACACCAAAAAGGAATAAAGTGCATCGTGAATTTGGGAAGCATTAAAACAAACAAACAAACAATGGACAGGATCGAGAATTTTCCGAGACTGGTTCCAATTTAAACT
The DNA here is from genome assembly GCF_030254825.1 of Meriones unguiculatus. Classification (NCBI taxonomy): domain Eukaryota; kingdom Metazoa; phylum Chordata; class Mammalia; order Rodentia; family Muridae; genus Meriones; species Meriones unguiculatus. The sequence goes on along the minus strand of NC_083363.1, from coordinate 5,877,344 downwards.
TCCCCAGGCCTTCATTTAAGTCACTGTCTCTCAAAGAAACCATCATTGGCACACCTTATGTTACATGATCTTATACAACACTCCTTGTCCTGCAACCACCTGTCAGGGTTTACAGGAAACAGTTATGAGACTTCTCCACAAACATCAGGTTTGTTTTGCCCACATGACTTACCTAAGACCAAAGGCACATTCGGTTTTTACGTTCAGTAGGTATTTGTTGGGGACCTTCTACATGGCTCGATGGGTAAGGGTCAATCTCAGTTCAATCCCTGAGACCCACGTGTTAAAAAGAAAGAGGACAGCCAGGCAGTGGTGGCCCTCACCTTTAATCCCTGCGCTCAGAAGGCAGAGGCAGGCAGAGTTCTGAGTTCAAGGCCAGCCTGCTCTACAGAGTGAGTTTCAGGACAGCCAGGGCTACACAGAAACCCTGTCTGGGGGTGGGGGGAGAAGATGACTCTCCCATGAGTCATCTTCTGACCACATGCATGATGTGACACACAAGCACACCCAACGTGCATATACACACACACACATAACTGCATGCAATACAAATTAAAGGCAAAATAGTTTGTTGATCTATGTGTGGTCCTCATTCGGCCTAATGTTGCAAACCTGTAATTCCAGCTACCCTGGAAGCCGAATAGGATGATCACAAGCCCAAAGACAACCTGAGCTACATGTGCACCTAGACAATTTAGTGAGACCCTGTCTCAAAACACTGAAAGGGAAGGGCTGAAGAGATGGCCCAGCAGCTAAAAATCCTCTTCTAGAGAACCCAGTCCAGTTTCTAGCGCCCACAACCAGTGGTTCATAAACACCTATAACTCCAGCTCCACGTATCTGATGCTCTCTTCTAGCCTCTTTGCACACCTGCACACACACTCACACACACTTTAGATTTGTTTTGGGGGGTTGGGGATTTAGCTCAGTGGTAGAGCGCTTGCTGGCAAGCGCAAGGCCCTGGGTTTGGTCCTCAGCTCTGGAAAAAAAAAAGACAAAATAACAAAAAGACCAAAAAAAAAAAAAAAAAAAAAAAAAAAACAAGGTAACTAGATTTGTTTTTGTTTTTCCAGACAGGGTTTCTCTGTGTAACCTTAGCTGTCCCAGAACTGGTTCTATAGACCAGGCTGCCCTTGAAATCACAGAGATCATGTGCCTCTGTTTCCCCAGTACTAAGATTAAAGGGTGTGAGCCACCACCGCCTGGCTCCCCCCCCCAACCCCCAGAAAATGTAAAAAGTTGACAGCCAAGGTTACACAGTAAATTCCTGTCTCGAAACAAAAGGAAAGTAAAAAGCTGCAAGGAGGGTGTGTCTCCGTGTTACAGCACTTGCCTAGAATATACCGATGAGGACCTGGGATGTGGCTCAGTGATGGGACACCTGCCTGGCAAGCACCAGTGAGAGACTAGAGGTGTGCATTCTCAGTGACCGGTTCAGTCTCTAGTACTGCAAAATAAGAACATCGACAAAAAGGTGAGACCCATATGCACATTGGCACCATTATCGTTGTTCTGTGAGGAAAGTCTGACTCACAGCCTACCCTTTCCCTAGAAAAGGGCAAAAGTGCTAGTTTTGGGGGAGCCACAATGGCAGTGGATGAAATAAGACATTCCCTGCCAGCCTAACTCTTTATCCTTGGTTCCCAGGGTCTGGATTTGAAGAGCACTCATCCATTTCCTCACAAAGGGCCCACCTAACTGGATGGAGGCTCAAAGGGGAAATAACATCTCAGGGTATCATCGGGTTAGGGGTCCAAAGTGTGGGGTAATTGGTACAAGTGCTTTAGTCATAATTGTCTTGACTGTTTTCTTGTACCGATTGCATTCCAGACGAACCTGCGATGTGGCCCTTGGGAGTACTTTGCCTTCACCATTGGCCCAAAAGGAGCCATCAAACATGCTCAGTAAGAGCCAGGGAAGAATAACGTTGCCTCAGCAGCCAGAGCTCCTGAAGTAGCAGCTGAGGTTTTCAGGAGCAGGCCTCATGTGTCTCAAAGGCAGGGCCGCACAGGAGACCTTACTTAACCCTGAAAAGGGGCCTGAGAGAAAGCAGATGATCCTCTTCTGGTTCTAATCCTAACCCCCACAACTCTCTCTAACCCCGATTTAAAGCCTTTCACTGCTGTAATTCATTGTAACCTGGTATTAGCCCCAGTATCCAAACCCTGGCCTGGACCTTAATCCTAATCCTCCTATTATCTGCCAAACAGAATCCCAGATCTTAGACCTGACTGCAACCCTGATTCGATTCACCAGCTCAACAGAGACTCCTTAACCTTGACACTGACTGAAGTGGCCCCAGTTCCTATTTGCTGTGACCCACACACACACACACACACACACACACAGGAACAGGGAACCCCCCATTATATATATCCTACATCTTTGGGGAAATGAGAAAGTTTTGATCCTCAGAGAAAAGGCCTTGACCTGCCAGGAGAGAAATATGGAGCATTTCCCTCCTGGAGCAAGACCCAGCAACCATATACCCTGTGTGCTAATTCAGGGGCTGAAGAATCTGCAAGTCAGAAAAGATGCTACCCAGGTCCCCGTATAACTTGGGTCCTAGGGTACAGCTGGCAGAGGGCAAAAGATCTGAGGCCCTTCTATAAAACAATAGCTGTGAAGCGGTTCAAGGCCAGCCTGATCTACACAGTGAGTTTCAGGCCAGCCAGGGAAAACACACAAGGATGTCATGAAACACTTTTTCCAAGCACATCTGAGGACATGGGGATGGGGGACAGTCCTGCTCTCTCGTTTGCATTTGGTTTTCCTGAGTGGGAATTTTTTTTTTTTAATCTACTGAATAAAAACCCTGTCTTAGGTTCCTCCCGGCTTTCAAGTTTTCTGATGTACAGTTGGTTCTTTGAGTCATTTACAGTCCAGTTGGCATAGATAAACTTTCAGAACCAAGGGAAAAGAAGGGCGACTAAGCATGCCATCTCCAGCCCTTCTTGGGAAACTAAAAATAAAGGAACTAAAATGACAACACGGATGGGGGAAAGAAGGGAGGGGAGCCAGAGGGGGCTGCCATTTCACATTCTGTGTTCCTTATGGTAGTAGCATCATCACTGAGCTCCCTGCCGCTCACACCCAGCCTCAGCGTGAAATTTGATTTCACTGACTTTTCTATTTCTTGACAAGAATAGAAATCACCATTCCTCTCAGAAATTCTTGACCTTTGTAGAAAGAAAAGGCCTCCCCCACACCACCCTCCCCACACCCAAGAGATACCATGTGCTAACAGCCTGTAGGCCTAAGTATTTTGTTTGTACACAGTCATATGAACTAGATCATACAGGGTACAGTGTGTCCTCAAACTGACGTCATGGCATCTTCCGTATGTCTGTGCACAGGGCTACAGCATAGCCTGTAGGCTATTTATTGGGTACTTTTCTTTTATCACCCTTCACCATCCCAATCCCTTCCAAACACCCAACACTAAATAGGAGAGAAAGAAGGTTAGACAGGAAAGGGGGCATCAATCTTGTTAGACTACTTCCTGCTGATTAGGGGCGTTGAGTTCCTTGGGGAAAGTTGGATCTTCCTGGTCAGGATATCTCCAAGCAGCATTCTAGCAAACAGCAACAGCAGGGGGAACAGCAGCCGCCCCCGCTCGAGGCTCTGGCATTTATATAGCCTCAAAGAGTCCCCAGAATTCCCAAGGTAAACCATCTGCGGCTGGCAAAATCACGACCCTCCTAGAGCCCGAGACAAATCACAGTCAGCTGCTGTGGACCATCTGAAGCAGCCCCACATCCCACAGTTCGGATCAAAACAAAAACATATTTGTGTAATATCTCTGTGTTTTTAAAGAAGCCAAAGTTCTCACTACAGCCTTTTTAAAAAAAGATTTACTTTTATTTTATGTGCATTGGTGTTTTGCCTGCATGTATGTCCATATGAGGGTGTCGGATCTCCTGGAACTGGAGTTACAGACGGATTGGACGGGTGTCCTCTAGGAGAGTAACAGCCAGTGCTCTTAACCACTGAGCCATCTATCCAGCCCTGCCCCCCTTTTTCTCCGTGTAGCCCTGCCTGTCCTAAAACTCGCTCTGCACAACATGCTGGCCTCGAACTCAGAAATCCACCTGCTTCTGCTTCCTGGCTGCTGGGATTAAAGGCGTGTGCCATCACGTCCAGCTAGCCTTTTCATTCTTAATTATGTGTATGTGGGGGGGTGGGGGTACAGTGCCCTGGCAGGCCAGAGGAGTGTGTCAGATGCCCCTGGAGCTGGGGTTAAAGATAGTTGTGAGCTGCCCATTGTAGGTGCTGAGAACTGGACTTTGGTCCTCTGTAAGAACAGTGCATGCCCTTGACCACTGAGCCATCTCCCCGGTCCTACACTGTAGTCTTAAGGCTTCAATGCTGGTGTTCCAGAGGCACAAGGTTGGTTGGGGTAAGAGGATGAGAAGGGGAAGGGAGGAGAGAGAAGAGAGATGGAAGAGCCTAGTGAGCTGTCGTCTAAAGGCCTACAACCAGCAGAGTCCATGGCATAAAGTTGTAACCTGGGTCTGAAGACATCCGAAAGAACCACGTCCCGACTCACATGTCTCTCTCACTCACAGAGCAAGAATTCTTATTTCTTCTTTTGTTCCATTGAGGCCTTTAATGGATTTTTTTTTAAAGCCTGCTCAGCTTGGGGAGGGCAATTTCCTGTATTTAGTCTACCAATTTGTTTCAGACCATTTAGGCTACTGTAACAAAATACCATAGACTGAGTAACTTACAAACAACAGAAATGTATTCCTCACAGTCCCCTCTTCCTCTCTCCCTCTTTCTCTCTCTCTCTGTGTGTGTGCGTGTGTGTGCGTGTGTGTGCTCTCCAGAGCACGCTCCACATCAGGTGTCATTTTCAAGTGTTCTGCGCCTCAGTTTTTTCACACAGATCTCTCCCTAAACCTGGAATGCACCAGTTCTGCTAGGCTGGCTGGCTAGGGAGCCCCAGATCTTCCTGTCTCTGCTTCCATTGCTGGAATTCCAGGCGTGTGCTGCCAGCTTTTCTTTTTCCTGTGGGTGCTGGGGATCTGAACTCAGGTCCTGGTATTTGCACAGCCAGCATTTAACCACCTGAGCCACCTTCCCAGCATCCAGTCCCCGGAGCTCTAATGATGAAATCATGCCCCTGGCAGGTTGAAAACGAGGACTCGGTGCTTCATGGATGGAACCCTGGGTGTCTGCAAGTGGCAGAAAGGGCGAATGAGCTCCCTCAGCACTGTCTGATTAAACAATTCATCCCTTTCTTTTTGTTATTGCTGTTCTGTGTGTGTGTGTGTGTGTGTGTGTGTGTGTGTGCCATGCACACATGCATCTTTGGAGTCCAGAAGGGGGCACCATCAGCTCTGCTAGACCTGTTACAAGCAGATTTGAGCCACCAGATGAGGATGCTGAGAACTGACCTCAGACCAGTGTTTGCTCTTAACCCCTGAGCTCTCCAGCCCCGCCCCCCTCCCAAGGTTTTGAGTCAGGGCCTTGTTATGTAACCTGATCTGGACTGGCATTCTCCCATGTGTAGCCAGGGCTGGTTTACAACACAGTGGCATTCCTTTGTCTCAGCTTCCTGCATGCTGGGATTACAGGCATGCTCCAACAAGCCTAGCTTCTCCTTTCTTCCTCTCTCTCTCTCTCTCTCTCTCTCTCTCTCTCGACAGTCTCTCTCATGTTGCTTAGGCTGGCATCAAACCTTTGGCACAAATGATTTCCTGTCTCCACCTCCCAAGTCGTGGAAACTGCAGGTATGCATGCCTCTCCCAACTTTGGAAAATAATTGCAATACCATTTCACGCTCACTCTGTGAGGCTGAACATCCTATCAAAGTGTGTGCCAGTTTGCAGTGCCACCAACAGTGCAATGAGAGGAGAGAGCCCCCCGTGCCTCAGTAGCTTTGTGATCTCATCAGTCTTAACTGTTTCCAAGGTTACTGATAGAAGACGGCTAAATAGTTGTCCTTGGGGGTGGTGTATATATGTTTTGCTATGGTTGAACTCATTTTGCATAGAATTGTCCATTTAGGGTCCTTTATCCACTTTTCTACGGTGGTGCATTTTTTTCTTCCTTGAAGTTTCAGTGTTGACATGAGGGACAGGAGGCCTTTTCCACATGCATTGTGAGTCATTTCTCTGCTGCTCCCCTCTCCCAGCCACCTCATCTTATCCTGGGGTTCGAACCCATGGCTGCATATATTCTCCAAAAGCACCCTGCCAGTGAGGTACAATGCCGGTCATTTTTATATTTTGTTTTCTTTTTAAAGTGGAACCTCACTCCGTGAAATTGTGATCCTCCTGCCACTGCGACTGTACAGACCGGTGCCACTGGGCCTGGCTTTGTCACTTGTCTCTTAACTGCATCTGGGCTTTTGATTTTCAAGTGTCGGGGGTGGGGTGGGGTTGTGCCGGGCGTATTTGTGTTAACCTTGACTAGTTTAGAGGTGCTGATGTGGACCCTCTTTTCTAGAGCTCTGTCTGTTGCCTAAAGATTAAAAACAGAAAAGGGGAGAATGGGAAGACAGAAGATTAAGAGTGATAGGAGGCAAGCTGCAGGAAGGAATTTCCTCCCTTAGGCTATCCTTTCCTCCCTCACGTCAGGCAGTCTGAGGCAAACGGCCAGGTCATCCATGGGTCAAGGCAGTCTCTTGGGCCTGGTGCCCAAGCTCCCCAGGGCAGGCTGTCCAGGACTTGTGCCCCAGCCTTCTTGATTTCATGTCTAGAGGCTCTCAAAGGTGGCCAAAAGCCATGACCTTATCACCGTGTAAGTACCTAAAGACCTGAAGTTTCCCATCAAGTCCCTTGCACAAACTAGCATAGATCATTTCCAGGGCCAAATGGCATCATGGGTGACTGAGCACATGCCGGGCTGGGGTCTGTTGGGCACTGAGGATGCCAAACAGGAGAAGGGTTCAGGAAAACTCTAAGGACAGCGTCAGCTCATACAGAGGCCAGGTCTGTGTAACTCCAGGGGAGACCGAAAGGACAGACGGTAGGACAGCCCTGTGGAGGAAGGATGCTTTAGGCAGGATCCCCACTGCCAGTAACCTCCCACCAGCCAGGGAGCCCAGCTAGGCAGAGGCTCCACAGCTGCCATCTGCTCCCTCTTGGCTCCACTGTCTGGCAACTGCTTGCCCGGGTCTGTTCTCTGCTCTGGAAGAGGAAGCAGCGTTCCTCCGTGGACCGTCAGGCGGCAGCGGCCTCACCAGGGCCTGGCCCATGATGGATTCACTGATTATGACTTTCTGATGTGGGGGCTGCTCAGTCCCGCAGCAGACTCCATCCCATCTGGTGCGTGCTCTGTGAAAGAGCTGAGAGAAGGGAAAACTCCACACGCTGGCTGCTCATGCTGGGGGAAGCGGATCTCCGTGCGGGCGGGTGTGTGGACACAGGTCCCGCTGTACGCCCTGGTGGGTACCTGCATGGGGAGGACCTCAGCATGGACTGTAATTGTGTGCATTCACGAAGGTGTGATAAACACCAAGAGTTCAACACCACCATGATCCCATTTCCTTCTCAGGGACCACTCAGCAAATAGGGTATTAATAAATAATAGTGCTACCATCTTTTTATGCAGTCTGCCAAAGCCAATAGATGCTTTGCACACGCTGGTTTTGTTTCAGTTGTTAATGTTTTTTGTTGTTTTGTTTTTGTTTGTTTGTTTGTTTTGAGGCGGGCTCTCATGATCTAGGCTAGCCTCACAGTGGCTTCTGCAGCCAAGGATGAGCCTTGACTGCCTGATCATCCTGCCTCCCCCTGCAAGTGTTGGAACGGAGCGGCAGAGGCCACTCACTTTGGCTACCGTAGTCTGTGTGAGGAATCTTACCTTCTCCACCCTGCAACGTGAGGCCACTAAGAATCCCAGGAGCGAAATGAACTGCCCAAAGATTCAATTTGTAAGCAACACCGTCAGAATCCGAGATGGTGCTTCTCATTTCACAATGCGTGGTATTTCATTTCCATCCCCTTCCTCAATCTCAGCGAATGCGAATAAATAACAAGCGGCAACTGTGCACAACAGGAATGATGGGGGGTGGGGGGAGTGAATGCCAAGCGAAAGAAGCCAGGCCCCAAACGAAACAGCTACTGCATCGGTCTGTTCGTGGGAAGGTCAGAAACGGGCAGGACTCATCTACCGTGTGATGAGGATTAGAAGAATGAGGGGTGGGATACATGTAAACCCAGCAATGGAGACAGGAGTTCAAGGTCATCCTCAGCTGTACAGCCAGTTTGCAGCCAGCTTGGGCTTCATGAAACTCTGTCTCAAACCACCAAAACAATTAGGAGAGGCTGGGGGTACAGCCCAGTGGCACAGCGCTGCCTGATCTGGCATGGGAAAAAGCCCAAGCTTCACTCCTTGGTGGTGGAGGGCAGAGGACTGGGTAACCCTTCAGGAAAGGGGTGGAAGGGAGCACCAAGGTCATCTTAGAGGCTAGTCATTGGCTCCTGGTTGCATGAATGCATTTAATCTGCATGCAACCACTGAGCCATGTCTGCGTGACTTATGCATTTTTCTATATGAAAAATAAAAAGTTGGAAATAAAAATAAAAATCTTGCCAAGAACCATGAGAAATACAGTGCTACTGGTGAATTACTCGGAGCTTCCAGGCTCTGAGAAGGGAGAGGTCATGAGGCTAGCAGACTCCAAACCAAGTGTTCTGGGTGAGCTACAAGGAAGGATGACAGTTAGTCTAAAGACTTTGGCAGAGTGCTTGTGTGGCATGCTTGGGGTTCCATGCCCAGCACTGCGTAAGTCAGCCATGGTGGCACATGCCTGTAATGTCAGATCTGGAAGGTGAAGACGGGAAGATCAGAAGTTCAAGGTCATCCACAACTACATAGGTAGTTCAGGGCCAGCTCCACTTCAGTGAGACCTGCCTCAAAAATGAACAAATAGGCCAAGTGTGGCAGTACACAGGGTTAATCCCAGCACTCAGACATAGGTGGAATTCTGTGAATTTGAGGCAAGCTAGTCTACACATAGAATTATAAGATAGCCGGGGCTATAGAATGAGACCTTGTCTCTAAATCACTCGTTCATTCACTCAATCAAAAGACAGACAGCCAGACAGCCAGACAGCCAGAAAGAAAGTAAAGGAAGGACTGTGGCCACTATGCACCGACCAAGAGACAACAGGCCTGGTTGACTCTGTAGGTCCATCCCCAGCTAACTGAGGGATGCTGAAAGAGCTATTTAACACCTCAAAACCTGTTACCTCTGCAATGCAATGGGAGCTACATGGTAGGAGGAGAAAACCAACTGCCACAAACTTTGATCTGCACATGTGCATGCACAGACAACTAAAAATGTAAAGGTAAATATATATATATATATATATATATATATATATATTCAGTCATTCATCCATCTCTATATACACATATATACATACACACACACACACATATTGAGCTGACGGGTGAGTGACTGAAGAACTTCTTGAGCTATCTAATCGGAGGCTAACCACCGACACACTTCCTTCCCTGAGGACCCATTTAGAGTTTCCCACTTCCTCTTTCATGACCCTCTAGCCCCCTGGGAACCATGCAGACAGGCAGCCTTTCATCAGTTATTTTTCTACATGCCACACAAACTCTCTGCCCCTCCCCCACACTAAAACAGTGCCTTAAACACAGCAGCCATTTATCTTGCTTTCCTTGAAAGAAGTCCATTAAAATGTGTGTATCAGGGGCTGGAGAGATGGCTCAGCAGTTAAGAGCACTTGACACTCTTCAGGAGGAGAGCAGGAGTTAAGAGCACTTGACACTCTTCAGGAGGACCTGAGTTCAGTTCCTAGCACCCACATCAGACAGTACATAGCCACCTGTAACTCTAGCTCCAGGGGATCTGTTGCCCTCTTCTGGCCTCTGCAGGCACTGGCGTAAATGTGGGGGCACACACAAACAGGGAGAGACATGCACATACAAACAAAAGTAAGCAAGCAAATAAAAATATTTAAAAATCTTAAAATGTATGTTTCAGCAAAAGCCAAAGGCAAGGCACAGTTTGAGAGGAGGGGGAAAAGGGTCATAGATCCTGGTCTTGATAAAGAGCTGGCTTCCAGGGGCTGGAGAGATGGCTCAGTGGTTAAGAACACTTGACTCCTCTTCCAGAGAACCCAGGTTTAATTCCCAGCATCTACATGGCAACTCACAACCGTCTATATAGAGCTACTGTTCCAGGGGATCTGACACCCTCACACAGACATACATGTCAATGTCAAAACACCAATGCACATAAATAAAAATATTCCACCATTAAAGATGCTTATTTAAAAAAAAAAAAGGCTGGTTTCCAAAATATATGGTTGATAAAAATCAGCAACAAAAAAAGACATACAATAAATCAGTAACAAAAAGACATTGAAGAGAGACAAAGGATTTGAATAGCCATTTCCCCAAAGATGTAATGACTAAGTGACAAGCAAGTGAAAGGAACAGGCCAACAACATTAGTCATCAGGGAAATGCAGATGGGGACCACAGGGGATATTACCTCATAGCCACCAGAATGAGCATCACCACAAAGACAGACAAACAAGCCTTTGTGAAGAGGTGGAAACACCCAGGCCCTTATTTGGGACTGGGGGGGTGCGGCCATTTTGTAAAACAGTCTGGCAATTTAAAGAGACATTTGAGAAGTGATTTCACTGTACAGCCCAGCAAGTCTATGCTTGGTTATCTATCAGACAAGAGACCCAGGAACAAAGCCCACAATGTGTGTGCAAACATCCACAGCGGCTTTGTTCCTGGCAGCCCCCGGAGGGAGAACAACTGAGCTGCTTCCTAGCAAATGGGGTAACTATAGGTTGGAGTACTATTCACCGGTAAAAAGGGGTAAGCACTGATGTGTGCTGCATCAATGAGGACAAGCCAGATGTGAAAGGCCTTCCCTATAATCTGTATACAGGTACATTTAGGAAAATCCAAAGAGGCAGGAAGTAAGTCTGTGCTTAGGAGGGTGGGGGTGGGGAAGGAGAGGTCCCACTGGCGTAAAGTTTGTGATGAGAAATGCAAAGCTCAGGAGCACATAGTACATCATCATCATCGTAGCTACTCTTGCTCCTTACTTACGTTCCTTTACCAAGGTGTAATGCACGGGGACCTTAAATGGACAGCTTGATTTATACACACACACACACACACACACACACACACACACACTCACTCACACACACGCCCTAAATAATCACTGCCTACATGAAGACCCGGAGGGCTTTGGGCACCTAAAAGCAGCCCTCCTGGCCAGCTGCCACAGAGCAAGCTCTCAGTGGGTGCCACCGGCACAGTCTACTCTCAAGTGCCCTGGTTCCCTGCCCACTGTCTCCTTATTCTACCATTCCAACTCTCCCCTGACACTGCCTCCCCTCCCTGATGCCCACGGAGTCCCACCAACTCCCGCTGCCATGGAGTTCACCGCAAAGATGGGGGTCCCGGGGGAGTAGCCCCAGATCCAGGCAGGAAGGAAACTGGAGCTCCACTGTGGCCATCTGCTCTGCCACTGGCTAGGTCCTTCTGTCGATGCCCCTCTTCCCAGCGAGGGTCACAAATTCTGAGTCCTCCACAAGACAGAGAAGTAGGGTCGAGAAGGACATTCCAGCAGGATCCCTAAGGCACTGCGGGGTCAAGGTTAACAAGCAGGGCCCACGTTCATTCAGTGTTTGTCCCAGCATTTCCCCCTTTCCGTGTATCTGCTCTCCCTCCGTCACTAGCCGGGGAGCCAGGCAATTCCCTCAGCTCTGGGCTCCATTTACAAGCCAGGCCTTCCAGCCTCCTTTCATAACTAAATCCTCTACCAACAAGCACATTTGTTTATTACGTTCACTTAGAGACTTCAAAATCAGGGACCCTGAGAAGGGACATTCCTTATCTTGACTGACTAGCTCCGCCCACCTTTCTTTCTTTTGTGATGGTACTTCCTCAATCACTCTCTCTGAACCTGGAGCTCACAGAGTTAGATCCGCTGGCCAGCAAGCCTAGAAAATCACCATCTCTGCCTCCTGGGCTGAAGTCGGCTTCCTCTTCTTCCACATGGGTGCTGGATCCAAACCCAGGCGGTCACACTCTCAGGGCTTTCCTGACTGGACCCTCCCCCGCCTCCTGGTCTCTAAACGCTTAACTGGAGCCACGGGAAGCTGAGCCGAGGTCCAAGACGGCAGGCTTATCCCGGTATGGCCCAGACTTCAGCAGAGCCTTCGAACACGTGGTCAATACTCAATTAGCACACGTTGTGTTAGGATCTAATTAAAAGATGGCTGAGGGTGAGTCGGGCGAAGAGGAGAAGTGAAGCAGGGAAAGGAGTTGTTTCAGGAGGGAGAAGAGAGCAGGAAAGTGACTGCAGCTGGCCTGTGGGCTGTGTCCTTAGAGGGGGCCACCCACTGGGCTTCCCCTCCTCCTGCCTTGGGTAGGCCAGTGGGACAGGCAAGAGCTGCGGCCACCATCCATCACAGCCTGAAAGCCCTTCGGAAGCACAGGGCCCATCCTGGAGGACACTCTCAATCAACCTTGGTTCAGTTGATTCCCTCTAAATGACTCTGGGATGTAAATAAAATTAAGTTAACGCTACTGTGTTTGTCTCTAGCTGGGGCAGTCATGGGCTGTAGAGACGCTGCCCCTGAGAACAGCAGTTGGGAGAAACAGCAGCTTGGTGGGCTTTTTGCTACCTCCGGTGGCCACCTTTGGCCCCCTATCAACGCTGTGGGGAAGAGCCAACTCCCAGACCAGGCTAAACTGCCTGTAGCCACATGTGCTAGCACATCTGGACACTTGCCTCTGCCCCCCAAGTGCTGAGATTAAATGTATGCACCACCACCCAGCTTTCAACACAGAAGCTTAAACTTACTTTAAAATATCATCAGATTTTTTTTAAGTAATTTCTAAATATTTTGTAACTCAGTGGCATGATTCTTTTTTGTGTGTGGTTGGTTGTTTTTTGTTGGTGGTGGTTGGTGTGATTTTTTTTTTTTAAAGAGAGGGTCTCTCTCTCTACATAGTTGTGGCTGTTCTGAAACTCACTACGTAGACCAGGCTGGCCTTGGACTCACAGAGATCCACCTGCCTCTGCTTCCTAAGTGCTAGGGTGCTCGGATGATTGGCATGAGTGGTCCTTGAGTGTCTACTTTGAGATGACAATGTCTGCCACAATATCAAAAGGGTGGAAATGCCTGGTAGCATCAGTTTTGGAGGGCTGGAAGCTTGTATCACTATTGGTCTCCCTGTATCTCAGACTTACCCTGTACGGGTAGCCCAATTGAATTGCTCTCCATGGACACCCCAAAACTGCTGTTTCTTACCTTTTTCATCTCTTGAGTATAACTCTATAACAGGACTGAGTGCTAGCTTCTCTCTCTCTCTCTTTTCCTTACCAGACCAAGAGCACACACCACAGAGGCCTGTCTACAGGGAGCCATGCCCAGCTGCTCCCCACCCGGATGTGATCTGTGGTTCACTTTCTTCTCCTCCCATTCTCCTCCTCCTCCTCCACGGACACCATCACGCTGGATTAACTTCCACACGACCAACCACATGATTCCTTGTTGTGCGCGAATGTCCCAGGCCTTGCTAAGGGCTCAGTGCCTCTGGACCCTCTTCACTAGATGCTAACACCACTCCAGTGGGAGTACTCCAACTCCCACTTCAGATAACGCCATTGTCCCCAGACTTTACCGGAGGCCACGCGGACTGCCTGAGGGAGGAGGCATCTGGGAGAGGAGGCAAAGGAGGAAGCATGTTGTGGGTGAGGGTGTTGGAGACAGAATCCTATCACATGTACATCTTTCCACCCCCTGTCCCCCGATTCAGAATGGGGCTGAATGATTCAGAATGTGCTGCTCTTCCTGCTTTAGACAAGGTCTCATGGCGCAGCCCTGGTGGCCTGAAACTCACAGAGATCCACTCTGCCTCCCGAGTGTTGGGATCGCAGGCATACAGCACCATGTCTGGTCCAAGTTAGTATCTCAAAACCGACTGCCATTGATTGCCATTAACCTTAAACGATAAGTGACCTATCAAGCTTTGGGCTACGTATCAATAATCCTAAGCTTCTTCCACCTGTCAACCTTGTTCCTCCTATCCTACTCCTGCCCCTCAGTTTACCCACCCCAGTGTTGTTGAATATTTACTATTGATTTATCTTTTAGTTAAACAGCAGCTATTCCTAAACCAGCTGTATACCCAAATCACCACACAAGGACTAGGATATTTATATATATTTATTTAATTAACCTAGAACACAATGCTGGGCAATAGTTACTCCATCCTAAACCTCCAAGCCTGCATAGTTTCCTCCCATTTATATTTCCCACATTATACTTGCTTTTAGTCATATCTTAGGTCCAGTTCATCTCTCCTTGTGGCTATAAGTCCTCTCCTGCCAAATCTCTGCTCTCCCACCTCCTCCCACTTGCTTCTATCTCCTCCCCTCTGGACCAGGATGTCCCACCCTATTCTCTCCATTGCTCAGCATTGGCTGGTTGTTTTATTGACAATACAGAGGACAAATGGTGGCATGTTTACACAAACCTAAGACAGGTGATGCTTATTACAATGCAATGTCGGGATTGAAACCAGATAGTGAGGTAGAGAAATCAGCATGTGAATGAACAAGGGTAAATTGTATACATTCCACAAGAACATTATACCAACACCCCAGCTTCAAGGAAAATTACCCCCCAACACACACACACACACACACAGGTTCGTGTGTGTTTGAACATTTGGTGGCGATGTTTGCAGGAGATTACAGAAGCTTTAGGTGGCGGGGCCTGGTTGGAAGAACTGGGGTTTGACAATTGATGGTGATGGCACACGGCTTTTGGCTGCAGTCTCTTGGCTTCCTGGTCTACGGAGATGTGCCCAGACTTCCTCAAGCTCTCACCGCCACAGGTGCCAGAAGTTCCCAGACCACGCCTTCTCCACCACCCAGAGCCAGAATAAGCCCTTCCTCCCTCCAACTGCTTCTTCCCGTTTCCTAGGACTTATTTCCATTTCTGTGCCTCTGTGTGTACCCTGTGTATAGATGTCCACAGAGGCCAGAAGAGGGAGTCCAATGCCCTGGAGTTACAGGTAGTTTGTGAGCCTGGCAATGTCGTGCTGGAGTCTAAACTCAGGACCTCTGGAAGAGCAACCAATGTACCCACACGCATGCATGCACACCCGCACACACACACCCCCACACACATTAAAATGCATGGATGCATGTGGGGGGGGACACAGACTGAGACAGAGAGAGACAGGAACAGAAAGATCATGCCCAAGCCCTGTTTTGATGAGATAACATCAAGGGAAGATCTCAATAGATTGTGGTTCTCTCTGTTCATGGGGCAATGCCCTCTCATGCTGTCTCTCCAAATCCAGAGTCCCGAGGAAGAAAAAGGAAGAAGGACAGAAGGAGAATGGAAGGAAGGATGGAAGGAAGCCCTTAGGATTTCTTCCCAAGCAGAGCTGCCTCGGTGAAAGGCCTCCCTCAATAGATTGTGATTCTCCAGACAGGAAGACAAGCTTGTCCAAGGAGAGAGGCCATGAAGAAAGACATTCCGGAGTCGCGGCAATTGTCCAACAGAAACAGCCTCCAGGGCTGGAATTCCTCCTGATGAGAGGAGAGGCTAAGGCCCCCGCCCCTGTCCCCTTTCACCTCTCCCTCCAGCCTTCTCCACTTACAGAACAAACTGTGGGAAAATAATCCTGTGATTTTAACTCTATTTATAAACGTCTCCGAGCTTTCATGTGGGCCAGAAGAAGGCCTGGCCGGAACATTCCAGATCACAGAGGAAATCAAAGAACATGTTTATAGTCACGGGACAGAGCCTGAGCACAGAGGTCTCCCAGGACCCTGGGGGTGGGGTTGCAGATTCGAAACACACACACACACACACACACACACACACACACACACACACACACGTTACCTCCCATCCCTGTAGTCCCTCCTCGTCTGACTGGTGTGTTTGCCTAAGTCTACCACTGGCTGACTTTTTGAGCCAGTTAAAAACCCTGATCTTAAAGTACATCTACAGCTGGAGAATACCCATTGGCAGTGTCCTGGCTGTGGGCTGTGGCCACCTGGCTGCTGGCTTCTTCGGCTTAGTGGATGTGATCTGACTTGTCTGACACTCTGAGACCCTGGGCTCAGTTCTCCCCCATCTACACCATCCCCTGCTACTTCTGCCACACCTGGGCATCCCTGGGTAGACTCTATAGTCACCGACAGGGACAGATGGGTGAGGGCTTCCTGCCCTTTCACATTGTTCTTCCCTTACTTCACCTGTCAGGGATTTCCTAGTGCAGCCTGCCCCACCCAGGGACGTGGAAGGGCTTCTTATCTAACTCACTTGCTGAACATAGATGGACGCCCCAGAGACTCGGCCCCTTCCCCGTGGAACCCCTCCATGTAAGATTCACAGCAGGCTCCCTGCTCTCCGGGCTACAGCCCTCAGCCCAGGGCTTGGCACACGGAGAGGCTTCCTGGGCTCTGGGCTTCCCTCCCACATTCCAGCAGTTCCAGGAAGTGGCTGGGAATGAGGGCTGGAGAGTAAAGGACCTAGATGGCTTTCCAGACCCTTCTGTAGAGCTAAGGTTTATCTCTTTCATTTCAAAAGTCCTTCAGGACCATCAGGATGAAACAAGACCCTCTCTGTCCTTGGAGTACTGCCCCCTCACCCTGTTTGTCCAAACCCAGGGCTCCAGGTCCTTCCCTTTAATTCGCAGCATTACCACCACACCACAGCACTGGACCTGGCTGCCGAGCCAAAGTCCCTTGTTTGACTCCGGTGGATGATAAATGATTGGGCAGGGACGCGTGTGTGTGTGAGCGCATGTGCAAGCATGCACTAAACAGACGGGGGAAATGAGGCAGACATAAACAGACACGATGGAAACAGGAGGCAGAGGGAATGCGCAGATACAAAAGCTCAGTCAGGGAGCCAGAGAGATGGCTCAGAAGTTAAGATCACTGGCTGCTCTCCCAGAAGATCGGGGTTCAGTTCCCTGCCTTCTTCTGGCTCCTGAAGGCACCAGAAGCACACAAGCAGTGCACAGATACACCTGTGGGAAAAACACCCATACACGTAAAACCCAACCCAAACAGTAACAAGAAAACCAACGGCCAGTAACAAGAAAACCAACCGCCCACTGAGACAGGAAGACAGAAAAGGTTGGGAGGGGATCAGAATAAAATGAGATTATCACCAAGGCCTGGCGGAGCCAGAAGAGTCACTGAGGCCGAATTTTATCATCTCTCCATGCCTTGCTTTTGTCACCTATAATAAATCTGGGACTTACAGGGGTATTACGAGGATCAAACAAGTTAACACACCTGAGAGTATTTTAGCCCATTGAACATAAACATTAACTATTATTACTCCCATACATTTGTGCGTGTTCATGTGTTTGTGGGCACGTGCATGTACAGTTGCATGTATTTTTTTGAGAAAGGGTCTAGCACTGAACATAGGTGGCTAGACTGGCTGGCCAGCAAGCCCCAGCCATCCTCCAGTCTCCACCTCCCTGGCTCTGCAATTACAGATCCACGCTGCCGAGCCAGCCTTTTACCCGCACGTCTGACATCCGAACACTGGGTCTCACGCTTGCCAGCGCTAACTCACTGAGCCCTCTCCCCAACTCTTTCAGGAACCCCCACCATCTCTAGTTCTCGAGTATAAGTACCCGACTAAAACAAGTTCCCGGGGGAAAGATTCACCTTGGCTCACGGTTTCAGAAAGCTCTCAGTCCATGACCACAGGAGAAGCAGAGCAGACTGGAAACAGGAATCTATGCCGGGGACAAGTCACTTGGCGGAAACCCAGGAACCAGATGTGAGAACGGCGGGATGGAACTTTCCGAGTTCCGCCCCCTGGGCCCTACTTCCTCCAGCCTGGCTCTCCCTTCCAAATAGCTCCACCCGCTGGAGGCCGGGTATTCGCAATAGGAGCCTGTGGAGGACGTTATAGATTGAAAGCGGAACGCCAGCCTTTGGGGAAGAAGAAAAGACGAGCTTCTTTTGCTCCAGCTTATTGGGGCCTGAGTCTTTTCTGTAAGCCACGCCCGCTGCTAACCTTTTGCGGAACCACCCTCTGCGTCTGGAGACACTTATTCCCAAACACTCCCCAAACTGCCTCTGCCCTCCATTACCTCACCCATCCAGACAAGGGCTCTGAAAGACATGTCTAAAGTAACTAATGGACCCGCGGGTGGTATGGAGCGAGAGATAAGGTTGGAGAGAGTTTGAATTTAGCGATAGAAGGCCTTGAATTACGATTGGAGGATGTTGTACGGGCTTTGTTCCGGAATAAATGGGGAGCCACGGAAGGTGGTATCGCCTGAGCTAAGCATCCATAAATTGGCTCTTGGGGACCTGTAAGAGCAGAACAGCATCTTAAGTTCTTCTCGGCCATTTACATGCTGGTGAGAACAAGTCTCAAGTGCTTTCCCAGGAGCAGGTCTGATGGAGGAGATAAGGGGGCCTGGAAGGATTTGGCCCTACGAGGTCTGGTTTTGATGTGAGGGTGACGTAGGCCCTCTAGCAGCTGACCACGCATATCCCATCAGGCACTTTTCTGCAATTTCACCCTGGGCTGAAAGCCAAGCAGAGAACAGAACACACCCAAGCTGTACCGAGTGTGTGTGTGTGTGTGTGTGTGTGTGTGTGTGTGTGTGACAGTGACAGAAGTGTGGGTGATAAGGCGGGGCAAACATGGCCACCAAAGGACAGTCGGGCCAAGGCCCGAATTCAAGTGCCAGTGTCTAAATGCACAGCCTGAGTCAGAAGGACCCTGTCTGCAATATGAACAAGCTACTGGGAGAAAATGAGGTGATACCTTTAAACAGCTTGGAAGGACAGCCAGAAGCAGCCTGAGTCCTTAACGCAAACCACATGGGTCTTCCCGTCGTCACATCAATCCAGTAGGACAGCAGATGTAAGACTAAGGGCTTTGGTGGTCCCTCTCGGCGGCTGAGTAGGCCTCTTCTTATTGCCCACATGCCTAGAGGTGAGAGACCAAAAGATTAAAAATCAGCTATTATTAATTAGGGCCTGAACTAGGTGGGTGGAGAAGTCCAGTAATGCCCTGAGGGGAAGGACCACCTTACTGCATTCTTTCCCCTCCCACTAGAGATACAGTTGCTAGGAAACTGGCCCATCCCCCTAGGGAGTGACACCAGGTCATTGATGGTTTGGGGACCTTCTTATAGCCAATCAATTCAAAATGTAGCATTTTGACCAATAGATGCTTGCCAGGCAGGAATCACCCCTGCCTTGGGCATGCTGGGATGGACCAGAGTCTTTAAATCACCCAACTAACCTGAGCACAGGGCACTCGGCTTCCACCGCTTTGGCATTGGGGGGTGTGGGCCCAAGCTGCAGCTTGTAATTTACAATAAAAAGAACCTCATGTATTTACATCAGAGTCTAGTCATTCCTGGTCTTGGGAGTTCGTGAACTGAGCAGAACAGAGGGAGGTAATTCCCATCGTTTCCAAGCCGTCCCCCCGCCCCACCTTCTGTTTTACTGTCTTGTGGGGATTGTATTAGGGGTGGCAGCTGCCCTGAGCTAGGACAACAAAGGTTTTAGCTAGGAGTCTGATATAGGGAGAGATGAGAAGGGAAGGGAGGGAAGGGGGAAGGGAAGAAAAAGAGGAGGGGAAGGGGAGGGACGCAAAACTACAAGGAGTTTGAAGCTGGTCCTATCTGTAATCTAACCTCATTTGAGGCAAAGACCTTATCGGACGGGGCCCAGCTGTGTTGGCAGCTGAACAAACCGCAAACCAAAACGCTCCCCTGCCTTAAGCATAATAAAGTTCTCACCGAGGGCGCGGCTCAGAGGCGCAGACCTCACAGAACATGTGCAGCCACAGGTGCTGTCCCCAGCACTGCAAATAATGAATGAAGGAACGAATGAGTAATAGCAGCCAGGTGTGGTGGCACGCTCCTTTAATCTCAGCACTCGAGAGGTGGAGGCCAGCCTGGAGCGCACAGCACGTTCTGGGCCAACCAGAGCTCTACAGTGAGACCTTGGCTTAAATAGATACATGGGTGGATTTCACCTCTTTCTTTCTTGAGTTGGTTTCTGTAGTTTGCAAGCAGGGTCTTCTCTCTCTCTCTCTCTCTCTCACACACACACACACACACACACATAAACACAAACATACTGTTCTGCATGTGTGTGGTCTGAATGATGGCTCACACACACAGGTACACAGACATAGACGCACACGCAAACGGAGACACGCCGAAGATAAACACACAGACACGTGCTTCTTTCTTTAGTCACCTGCCCCTCATCAAAGTCTGGCAGGGACTCCAGTAGCAAGCTAAACCTTCACCTCTGCAATGCAATCCTCCCACTTGGGTCTCAGCCCCTTTGGCCTCCCGAAGTTCTGAACTGAAAGCCATGCCTGAGGGCCAGGGCCTTACCCAAGTGGCTTCAGGGCTGCCTTTCCTCTAAGCCAACTCTGCCTGCAGTTCCTAGACTCAGCTCTGGTGTCCCTTCCACCATCGCCCTTCACTGGGTCCTCCCTCTCTACCTAAGTCTGAGTGGGAATCTCTCCTCTGTGTTTTGGTGACATCTCCTTCCCATTGTCACCCACCAAGTTGGCCCTTGGGGCATCTGGTAGCAGTCAGGCTGGGTACCCTGTTCAGGAATAGGAGAGCAGTGAGTTAGGGAGCTTTACTTGTATTTACTGAGCTGAACTCTTCTGTGTCTCTATTGGTCATATATATGTGTATGTATCTGTCTGTCTGTCTGTCTATCTATCTATCTATCTATCTATTTAATATATATACTCATACAATATTTTTTTCCCAGGAGACATTATTATCCATACTTCACCCATTAGACTTAGGGTATGTATTAGGTTAGACTCTACCCCCACCTCCAAGAGAAAAATTTATCTCTCACTTCTGTGAAAGGCCAGAGATGAGTCATCTGGGCTGGTAAGACAGATTGGCTGTGTTAAGCCCTCAGAATTCACAGCTCCACTATCCCTACAATATGTCCTTGCATATTGTGTCCAAAACAACGGCTAGGGCTCCATCCATCACTTATTTATTCTAGGTGGGTGAATGAAGACAGACTCAAAAGGGAGGCACGGGGATGGGGAGGTGGCTCAGTGGGTAAAATGCTGCTGCTGCAAGCCCTAAGACCCACATAAAAGCGAGGCATGCTGGGATGCACCTGTAACCCCAGTGCCAGTGACAGGTTCAGTGAAAAACTAGGTCTTAAAATTAATATGGGGAGGCTGGAGGGATGGCTCAGCAGTTAAGAGCACTGGCTGCTCTTCCAGAGGACCCGGCTTCAATTCCCAGCATCCTCATAGCAGCTCAAAACTGTCTGTAACTCCAGTTCCAGGGGATCTGATACCCTCACACAGACATGAATTCAGGCAGAATACCAATGTTTGTGAAATAAAGATAAATAAATAAATAAATAAAGCTAACGTGGAGCCCAGGGTGGTAACACACTTTAATGCCAGCATTCAGGAGGCAAAGAAAGGTGTGTCTCTGAGAATTTGAGGCCAACCGGGTCTACATAGTGAGTTGCAAGACAGCCAGAGCTACATAGAGAAACCCTATCTCAAAACAAACAAACAATACCAAAAAATTTCCCCCAGACAGTGTGGAAAGCAATAGGGAGAGTTACCAGAAGTAGACCTCTGGCCTCCAGACATGCAGGTACTGAAAAACATACAGGCAGATATGGACTTACATGCACACACACACACACACACACACACACACACACAAACTCCGCCGCAACAATTGAGGCACAGGAGCCCACACCTGCAATCCAGGCACTTGGGATGCCGAGTCAGGAGGATCGCCACAAGTTGGAGCTCAGCCGGGGCTGCATAGTCATTCTGTCTAGAAAATGAGTAAAATTCAAAAGAAGACAGGCCACAGCAGCAACCTTTACCACAGCGAGTCCCAGGAGGCCACTTGAGGTCTCAAGGCAGAACAGGCAGCGGAGGTGGGACTTGAACCCACCTCAGCAAAGCATCAGCAGGCAGGACATCCCTCTGAGGACCCCAGATCGGAAGGACAAGGATGCAAGGACAAGGATGACCTCGGAGCCCCGAGGTCAGGTTCAGTGCAATCGGAATGGAGACTCCCGAAGGATCTGGGAGGCCTTCATATCCCAAGGTGGTCCCTCTTCCATAGACAGTCTTGGGGAAAGGATATTGCAATCCAAGGAGGGGACCAGGCATGGGGGTGAGGGTGCAGAGATCAGTCAAGAAGGAAGAGAGGAGCTGGGGAAGGAGTGCCGGGGGGAGCCAGGTTTACCCATAGCCTTGGTGCTTTCAGGTGGTGCTTTCCTGAGGGATTAGCGCGGTAAATTGTGCTGGACTTAGTTCCTAGAATTAAGCCTCAATCACTTGCAAGCAACGGCTTGTAGGCTCAAGTCTTTGCAACTGTCGTCCCCTGGGGATCCCCTAGTCAGAAGGAGCGGTGGGGGCAGAGGTCAAGGCACCCGCTGCCAGTTGCTGGTTGTGATGGAAGGTCATCTGGCTGTGGATGCATCCCTCAGTATCTTTGAGCCTCGGTATCCTCTGCGTATGGCAAAAATCCTTTTTTGAGGTGTGATGGAGACTATTGACCAGGGTGAAGCACCAGAGGCTGTGGACGGACAAGAGACAGCCTCTGTGTCCACCTCTGACCTCTTATGTGTGCATGTATGTAAGACCCACTCGGCTGTGACAGCTGTGCTATCACCCTGGGCTGTGATACAGGTGAGGGACAGGCCCAAGCAAAGGCTCTGCTGTTAGTGTTTTTGCCTAGCACACCTAGGCAACCCCCCTCCCCCTTTTCTTTCGAGACGGGATTTTTTCTGTGTAGCTTTGGCTGTCTTGAACTCACTTTGTAGACCAGGCTGGCCTCAAACTCGCAGAGATCTGTCTGTCTTTGCCTCCCAGAGCGCTGGGATTACAGGCGTGTGCCATAGTGCCTGGCTCTCTCTGAACCACTTAAAGCAGGTGTGGTGGCACAAACCTCTAATGCCAGCACTGAGGAAGGAAAGGCAGGAGGATCATTCAAGGCTATCCACAGCCACAAAGCCAGTGGAGGCCAGCCTGGGCTACGTGGAACCATTGAAAGAAACAAAACAAAGCCCGAATAAGGAAATAGATGAAAAGCCAGCTCCGCCTCGTATATGCATGTATAAAATGGAGGGTGTGAGCGATTTATTAAGGACCCTAGCACAGCTAAGTGCTAGCGTGTGTAGCATGTACTAACCATCCCCAGCTCAGAGAGTGCTTGGGCTGGAACCCTGGGCTTTGCGCATGCTAGGCAAAGCCTCGACCACCTGAGCTACAGTTCCCAGCCTCTCACCGTAAGGGAAGAAGCTGACCTAAGGCTTTCAGGAGATCAACAGCAGCTAGATCGAGCAAGAACGCTTTCCTGATGTAGGAACACGGAAACACATCCCTAAATGAGATTCTAGGCCTGGTTTTAGGCAGACTTCTATTTCGGATCTGGTGGAGGCCCAGGAAACATCACCCCCCCCACACAACGCCCCCCACGCAGACTCTTGGTCCAGTGCTCTTCCCAGCTCAGAATCGTCCAGATGGCGGGGCCGCTGGGCCTGGCTCCCTCTCGCCCCCCTGTGGTCACAACTGGAACAGTCCAGAGGCCTTGCTGCCAGTTCTGGCTATAAGCAGATGGATAGGCCCAGGCAGCCCCTCTTCTCTGGAGTCCTCTGCCATGGAGGACAAAACAGCCAATGACTCACCTCCCGCCCCACCCCTCAGGCAGGGGAGAAGTGCAAAAGAAACCCTGTCGCCAGGAGGCGGGCAGAAACTCCAGACTGTTTCCCGGCCTGGCTGCCACACAGTCCCCACGAACTTGGGCTTTCCCAGGAACAGAGGGAGGGAGGAGGCGGGGGCCTGGGGTGTTTCCCAGGTGACCTGTCTAGCTTAATCCGTACATTTGGTAACCCGCCTCCACTCCAGGTCTCTCAGGTGCCCGCCACAGCGAGCTCCAGGCAGCCAGCCACCCTCTCCCCGCTCCCCGATGCCACTTCCGGGAACTTGTCTCATCATTTATGGGGCAGAGAACAGCCTTTCTGGCCCACGTAAGAACCTGCCAGTGGCTCACTGGGGTGTTACTGGCACCCAAGCCAGGGAATTGCACGTGGGTGTCAGTCTCAGATAAGTGTGTGTGTGTGTGTGTGTGTGTGTGTGTGTGTGCCTGCACCATGAAAAGCATATGGGGGTCAGGAGACAACTTGGGGGATGGTTCTCTCTTCCCACCCCATGGCGCCTGGGTATTGAACTCAGGTCACGAGGCTTGGCTGCGCCAAGTCCTCTCTGCAGCCCCTGAAACAAGCTTCCTAAAGGCAGTTTATGGCAGGAGTGTGTCTATTCTTTCTCATGTCACTCCCTGAATCCACATGTATTGTTGGCTGACTGTATGTTAAGTAGTGGGCTGAGGCGTGGGCATACAGAGGCGCAAAATCATTGTCACAGGCCCTAGTCCTTTGCTGGGTCGCCTGCTTTTCCCCTCTTCCTTTCAAAAGCTGCTTCGGGAAGTATCTTAGCCGTGAGACCTTGGGCAGAAAAAAAAAAGAAAACAAGAGAAAAGCCAACACAGCTACATGTGTGGCGTGCTGTGCCACGTGACTTATTTCTGCTAAGCGAGTGTCTGGAGGTAAACCTTATTCTGACCAGTTTCCCAGCCTCGGAGAACTTGAACTCCTGAAGCCCACAGAACTGGCAGGTTGAAGAAGCATGATTTAAACTCAGAACCGCCAGCCTTCCTGGGCCTGCGTCTTCATCTGCTGGATAGATGCTTTCACATATAACATCGCAGTTTTTCTGTCTTCCCCCGTCCTATGATTTAAAAATAAAACAAAACACCCGTGTGCAAGCGACCTAAGGATGAAAGGGTTTCTCTTAGCTCAAAGTTCCTGGTTACAGCCCGTTGGGTCAGGCACGTCCAGACGTGAGGAGCTTGAAGCAACTGATGACTGCAGCAGCAGCTAGGAGAGAGTGGCGGACGCGTGTGTAGCCCTCAGCCCTTCTGACCCCTACACAGTCCAGGATCCCCTGCCCAGGCACCCACCCCACTCGCAATTAAGCTGGGTCTTCCTACGTCAATTCGTAAAATCAAGATGAGCCCCACAGGCAGGCCCAGAAGCCCAGCTCGAGGACGACTGATTCTGCCGGGCTGACAATGAACTCTAGCCCTCACCACAGCCTAGCAGTTGTAAAAACCTCTCTGCCTTCCCTGCTCCAGCTTCAAGGCATAGACCCCGGTTGTGCTACGGCAGCCTGGAGACATCAGACTGCGGTGGGAGGCTTAGGAGAAGAGTGAGGGCCGGAGGCGCCTCTCTTCTCCCACAGGCAGAGTCATGCCGCGGAGAAATCTCAGCCCAGCATGGAGCGGTCCGGCAGGAAAGGCAGAAAGTGGTCTGTGGCTGCGTTAAAAAGTCAAGTATGTGTCTGAAAATAATGTTAATGGGTTCCGCAGACAACAGATACGTAGATTTTTTTTTTCTTTTCAGCAGCTTTGCTAATAATGGCCGACCCCGGATGTGGTGCTGCATGCCTGAAATCTTAGCACTTGACGGCTGGAGGATGGTTAGCCTGGGTTAAATGAGACCCTGTCCTCCAAAGAAGTGGAGGAGGGGGTTAAGGACGCAGCTCAGTGGTAAGAAGCTTGCACAGGATGCACGAGGCCCTCAGTGCAATTCTCAGTACTGAAAAAACAAAAGCCAACAACTCCAAGCAACCCAAATGTCAAACAAGAAGCAGAGCCATTAACTGGGGACATACATAGTCGGTTCTATTTCTTTTTTCTTTGATTTTTTTTTCAGTGGGGCTAGAGATCAAACATGCTAAGCAAGTCATTTACCGATGAGCTACACACCAGCTCCCAACATACACTTATAGTTCTACCATGAAACTCTACTCAGTAATGAAAAAGAGTTGCTCTAATCAGCAAGAAGGATTCGTCTCACAGATAATGATGAGTCAAGAGCATCAGGCAAAACAGGCACCACATCCTGTGTGATTCCACTGGCATGAAGTTCAAGGAGGGACTACGGACTTCTGTAAGAACTGTGTATACTGTGGCCGCCTTTGGCGATGTGTGTGTTTGTGTGTGTGTGTGTGTGCGTGTATACGTTGGTCGGTGATGGCGGTGGTGCGGTCTGGAAGAGGTCATACCTGTTTTGAGGTACTGGTATGCGCAAATATTTTGTAACTGTTTCTTTTTTTTTTTAATATCTTTTTCTTTTTGTTGTTGTTTAAAACAGGGTCTCACTATGTAGCTCTAGCTGGTCTGGAACCAGCTCTGTAGACCAGGCTGGCCTCCAACTCACAGAGATCCTCCTGCCTCTGCCTCCCAAGTGCTGGGATTAAAGGAGTGCATCACTATGCTGGGTGAGTACTTTCTGTTTTTATCATGGTATCTCAATAAAAGCATAATGAGACTGTCCCTAGGGTATCACAAATGTCTTACTAGCACCTCAGTTGTCCCAAACATTTCCCAAGCCATGGGCTTTTCCTAAGGGAAAGACTGGTCTACAGAGTGAGACTCTGTCTCAAAAATAAAATGAATAAATCTAAAGAAGAAGAAGATGACGACGACTTTTTTTTTTTTTTTTTGAAGGATTTCCTTTTAAAGTGTGTGTATTTGTAGTCATGAATCCAGTGTCCATGGAGGCCAGAAGGCACTGGATCCCTTCTGGAGTTACAGACAGTTTGTAACTGTCCGCTGAGAGCAGAACTAAGACGCTCAGAACTGAGCCTTTTTTTTTTTTTTTTTTTTTTTTTTTTTTGAGACAGGGTTCCTCTGTGTAGCCTGGGCTGTCCTGGACTGGGTTTGTTGACCAGGCTGGCCTTGAACTCACAGAAATCTGCCTGCCTCTGCCTCACCCAGTGCTGGGATTACAGGTGTGCACCACCGCTCCTGCCTAAGAGGTTACTTTTTGTATATGCTGTTTTGGGGTTTTGTCAGAAAGGGTCTTTTGTAGCTCAGGCTATCCCCAAGTTCACTACATAGCAGAGGTTGGCCTAATCTTTCTGGTCCTCCTGCCTCCTCCAGGATGCCGACGTGACAGGCATGGACCACTGCGCACAGCTCGGAGGAGAAGTGTTTTGAGCGAAGGGACAAGCTGGCATCGGAGGCCAGTCGCAGACCTTCCGGGTACTTGGTAATTCAGTGTGGGGGCCTGGTGGGGAGCCGATAGGGCTGGCCCTGTCAACCGTGAAGGACTTCCGCACTGATCTGTACAGTGGGGAACATCCAGGAGGCTCAAGCGTGACTGACAGGATCGGGCTTCTGTTTTGCAAAGATCCGGGTGGCTGCTGTGCCGGGGAAGATGGATGGGATGAGGGGCCGCAGGAGCAGCGGGGAGCCTCCGTCCATCCGCCAAGCTCCGAGCTGGGGCTCCATAGCTCAGAGCCTCACCGCCCCCAGGCTAATCACAGCCTTTTTCCTTTGCACTCCAAGTGGGGAGATTTGAGCACCAAGAGACCCTGGGAACACCACCACAGCCTCCTGCCAGTCATTGACTCCTGACCGCTCCTCTCCTGAGTCTCTCAATCTCTCTCTCTCTGTCTCTCTCTTTCCCTTGCACCTCTTCCCATGCAGGCCTGTTCTTGCAGACTCTCTGCCTGTTCTCCACTATTTCCACTCAAACTACTCACTTTTTTTTTTTTCTTGAGACAGGGTTTCTCTGTGTAGCCTTGGCTGTCCTAGACACTCTTGGTCTGAGACCAGGCTGGCTTCGAACTCACAGAGATCTGCCTGCCTCTGCCGGAGAGCTGGGATTAAGAGCGTGTGTCACCACCTGGCTAAGCTCTGCCACACCTGTTACCCAACCACCTATTTCGGTTCTGGTCAGTTTTTCTGACATCCAGATACAAGGACCCTCATTTGGTACTGCAGTCTCCACAAAAAAAACAAACAACAAACAAACAAACAATCACCCTTTTCCCCCTCCATCAGACAGGAATTCAATCCTAAGAGCCGGGTTCTTTTTTTCCCCCAAAAACTTCCAGGGCATTGGACCCACTTGACCGACCTACCTTCTGCAAAGCCCACTGGCTGAGCTTCACTCGGTGCTAATTTTTCTCTTCCTCTTCCATCCACTTCCCACCTCCTCCTCTGTGCTTGGCGTCCCCTGGAGGACACCGGGTCTCTGCTCCAGTCTTGGATGTGCTTGGTTGTTTGGGTTTACCTGTGGGAGGCCCTGGCAGCTGGGAGGGCAGAAGGAGGAAAAGCCCGAGGTCCCTCCCGGCCCTGTCTCCCTCTGCAGGTCACCCACAGCCTTTCGCTCCTGAGGCCCAGCCTCCTCTGC
This sequence comes from Meriones unguiculatus, assembly GCF_030254825.1. Lineage (NCBI taxonomy): Eukaryota > Metazoa > Chordata > Mammalia > Rodentia > Muridae > Meriones > Meriones unguiculatus. The sequence continues at coordinate 5,849,069 of NC_083363.1, read as the reverse complement.
CCGTTGCTCTTACAGCCGGAGCTCAGCTCGTGCTGGGCTCTCTGCCGGGTGCCTCCCTTTCTCTTTACACCTGCACGTGGGATGGAGCCCCCAGGCATTCCATCATTCCCCACCTCTGCCCCTCCTCTCTTCACTTATACTCCTTCCATTAAGCCAGGGAATGAGCCCTGGGTTTCCTGGGGTGACAGACGGTGACAGATGCTCCTCAGTCGAGCTCTGTCTGCCTCAGTCATTGGTCAGTCCCTCGTCCCCACCCCCACTCCCCACCCCCACTCCTCACCCCCACCCCTTACCCCCACCCCCGCTGCCCACTGCCCTCTGCCCGCTGCCCTTTCAGCTTTAGCTTGCTGACAAAATACACTCAATTACATGGGAATTGCTGGCTGGCTTGATTCCTACCTGATTTCCAGGATCAAAAGTGTGCACCTGGGTCAGAGCCCAGCACAGTGCCTGACAGATGGCAGAGCCAAGGTCAATGCAAGAGATCTTCCCCTTTCAACAGGACGGGTGGTAACCTGGTTCCCATGATGCCTGCTCTCAAGCTGCAGAACCACACTCCTTCCATCCCATTTGAGGATGGGAGCCAAATTCCTAGTAACAAATTCTGTCTCGAGCCATGCTTGTCTGTGACTGCGTTAACTCAGACACTGGCTCTCTATGCATCATTTGTCCTTTAAGCAGATTTTTTTGTGGGGGTTGGGTGGGGTTTGGGGGGGTGTTCTGTATGCTACCGGAAGTGTCCACTGTCCTCCCTGAGCCATCACAGTCAGCACAGCCTGGTCAAAGGTTGCTCTCACTCCATTAGCCTCCAGGAACCAGAAGAATGATTTCCTTAGTCAAGAATAATTATTTCAACCAGCTTTTCTCCTTTGCTCACTGCTGCACCGGCTGGGCCACGTGTGCCGGCTGACAAATTAATTTCTATTATTTATATTGGGCTAGCCCAGGGAATGGGGGGGGAGGGGGGAGGAGGCATCGGGAGAAGCGATGGGAAATGTAGATGAAGAAAGAGCAACAGGGGAAATGGAAAGAGGAAAGCAGAGCGCGGGGAGGGGTGGGGGAGAGGATCAGAAATACAAACAGAAGGAAACTCGGTGTTGAATGGGAAGGAGCACTGGAGGAGGCAAAGGGAGGGCTTCAGGGCAATCTCCAGGCATGGGAGGGCAGGGCCGGAGCCTGGTAGCCGGAGGGCAGCTGGACCTGGATGCCCAGGCCAGCAGTTTGCATCCCGGTGAAGCTCCTCTGGTGAGCCGGCCTCTGGGTCCTTCCCCATCCGAGACATGCATTGGCATCTCATTGAGCTCTCAAGGCAGCCGCTCTTCATGATCCATCAAAATGCATAGAAATGACTCCATCTTCCCCAGCCTCCCAGGCGCCTGTCAGTGCAGTGTCGCCTCCCCACGGGCCCCGGAAGGTCTCATTAAGCGTAGGCCATCCAATTCAGGACCACTGGAGGCTTGGAGCAAATGAGCTCCTGCCCACCCACTGCTGGTCTCTCTGTCCTCCGGCTCTTCTTTCCATCTATGTTCCCTTCCCCTCCTTGGCCAGCACCTTCACTTGGGGAAAGGCACTGGGCACACAGGATGCCAACCTGGCCACAGTGTGCGGACTCAGGGACCTGGCTTTCCAGGGGAGAGCAGGGGCAGTGGGGAGGCTCAATCTCCAAGCCCCACAGCCTGCCAGGTTGCAAAGTACCTGCTGGGTACCATCTTGACTGCTGTGTGTGTCTATGTGTTTGTCTATGTATGTGTATCTATGTGTGTGTCTTTGTGTGTGTGTCTTTGTGTGTGTGTGTGATGTATGGAAGCTAGAGGACAATTTTCTCTCCTTTCACTGTGTGGATTTCACTGGCCAGATTCAGGTACCTGCTGAGCCACCTAGGCTGTGCATCTCTGCAGATGACATGTATCAAAATTATCTGCTTTATCTTACTTTTTTTTTTTTACATTTACTTATGTATTTATGTATATGGAGGCCAGAAGACAACTTACAGGGGTACATTTTCTCCTACCCTGTGGGTCCCAGGGAGCAGACTCAAGTCGTCAACCTTGGCAGCATGAGCCTCTACCCAGTGACCCACTTTACCAACCCTCTCTGCCTTGGTTCTTTTAGAGGAAGCAGATGACATTTTGTATGTGTGCACAAACCGGTATAAACCATGAAACTCTGGGGTGAAGGTAGAAAACACCCCCCAAGGACCCCAAGGCATTCCTTCGCATCAGACTGATGCTCCTTGCTTCCCCAGACCCCAGCAACAACCAGGGTCCCACAGTCTACTTGTATCAGACTTCAGTGAGCCGCCTGGCTTCTTCATTTGCAGTGGTGTCTGTCTGCTTGCTGTCTGAGCTGCTGTTTGTAGCTGTTGCTCCTTTTCTTTGTTCTAAAAGTTCTCCCTTAAACTACAGTTCATTACCGTGCTCTCTTGGTGGTGGATAGCTGGGCTTTTTTTTTTCTTCTTCTTCTATGAATAAAGCTTCATGAATATTGTTGTACCTATTCGTGCTTGGCATATCAGGGGCAATGTGACCTTAGACAGAGCACTTAGCTTCTCTGAGTTCCAATGTCATCATCCATAACGTGGGAACGAGAGAAGACATTAACTATTGTGTCGGCCGACCGTGAGGATCAAATGAGCTGACACATGGAACTGATCTAACAGGAGAGCTGGCAAACAGTAGGTGCTTAATAAATGCCTCTCCCGGAAGGGAGCGAGGGAAAGAGGTAACTGTATATAATTTCCTGGCTGGGACCCTAGGTCAGCAAGTTCACCTCAATAGCAAGATTTTACCCTCATTTTTGCCGTCACCCACAGCTGTTTTCTGAGGCCTAATTCTCTGTCACCATTCAAGTTTCTTAGAGTGGTAGGTCAGATAGCCATGTCATAGGCAAGAAAATGAGTCTCAGGATGATTTATGAGGTTCCCCCCAGGTCTGGGGAGACAATGTAAGGGGTGAGAGTAATTGCTGTGTAATCCCAAAGACCTATGTTCAGGTCTTCAGTACCCCATAAAAAGCCGTGAATAGCCATATATCTGTAACCCCGATGCTAGGAATGCAGCAGAGACAGGAGGATTGCTGGGGCTGTGAGTTCCAGTCTAGCCAAAACACAGTGAGTTCCAGGTTCAGTGCAAGGCCCTGTCCCAAGAAAACAAGGCAGAGAGAGCAATAGAGGAAGGCAGCCAGCCTCACACACGTGTGTGGTGGGGACATGTGTATTCACATGCATGTAACAACACACACACAGAGACAGAGAGCAAGGGAGAGATTTTCCTCATGTCATTCATATATATATTTATTGTTGTTGAGACAGGGTTTCACTATGAAACCCAGGCTCTCCTATAGACCCTGACTTGAATGTCTCTGAGGTGAAGGGGTTACCAGCCTGTGCCAATCATACCTGGCTCACTCGTGTGTTTTATTTATTTAAATGGTTGGTTTGGTTTTTTTTTTTTTTTTTTTTGAGACAACCCTGGTTGTCCTGGAACTTGCTCTGTAGACCAGGCCGGCCTGGAACTCCCAGAGACCTGCCTGTCTCTGCTTCCTGAGCGCTGGGATTAAAGGCGTGCACCAACATGCCTGGCTCACACTCGTGCATTTTTTTTAAAAAAGGTTTTTATTTATTTTTAATTAATGTGTATGAGTGTTCGCCTAAATGTACACCTGCACCACATGTGTACAGAGCCTGAGGAAGACAGAAGAGGGCACCAGGCCCTCCAAAACTAGAGTTACAGATGGTGGTGAGCGGCTATGTGGGTGCTGGGAATTGAACCTGGGTCTATCGGTTAGAGCAGCCAGTGCTCTTAACTGCCAAGCCATCTCTCCAGCCCTCACTTAGCATGAGAACAAGACATCCTTCTTCCATTTTTGTGCAGGGTTGATGGGTTGCAGAGGAAATCGCTCCCAGCCCTAGATTCTGTTTGTGGAAGCAACTACAGCCCTCTCTCTGCTAAATCCTCCTCCTGGACAACCGTCACCCTCCCCCAGTCATTCCCATGACTTCTCTTCAGATAGGATTCCTTCTTTGCCTTAAACTCCAAGGCAACAGCAATGGTGAGCTTTGTCCCTGGTCCTGAAGTCAGTGGGTGTGGCCCAAGACACTAAAGGGCATCCAGCATCCTAGCTTGATGAAGAATTCCCAGGAGGTGGTCACGTATGACCTCTGGCCTTAGGGGGTATCGGCCATAACTAGGCCAGGGGCCTACCTGCCATCTAAATGTTTTGGAGAAATGCTTGCCTCCCCCTGTGCTGCGGAACCACAGAGAGGAGACGTGAAGCTGGCATCTCCATGATGTTTGGCTTGCCTGGCCGAGGCCTCGGTGGGCTCCCAGAGTTCTGCTGTACCCAGACCCTCTCCAGCTGAAATACACACTCAGGTAGCCACGGGTTTCGTTCTGTGTCACGAGCTTTGACAAGAATGTGGGGTGGGCAGGTGCAGGCTGCAGGAAGTTCTGCTCAGAGCCTCGGGCCTTGACCTCCCCACCGCCCTTCTCCCCCTTCGTTGCCATTTAGAGGAGAGGCCCCTAATTGCAAGGTGGAAGACCGCTAATGAGTCTGCTAAGGACCTCAGAGACTGTGCTGATGGCCCTAAAGGGCTTCCCTGAGTTTCCGTAAAAGCCCTGCTGCCCGGAGCAGCCTCCATTAGCAGGAGGCAGATTAATCGCCAGGCAGATCTCAGCCACCTCCTTGCAAGGTGGCCCCAGCTCCCTCAGCTGCCCTGCTGAGCCCTCCAGTCAGAGAGATGGGGACTGAGGTTTAGAGATGCCGAATCCATGGCCTTTCCCACCTGATCCCAGGTGAAAGCTCGGGGCAGGGAGATGGGGTTTGTGGCACAGGGAGATGAAGGATACTCCTAGCAGAGGGATAGAGCCCATGAGAGACAAGGGAGGGCCCTCTAGGGAGTGATTGCAGAGAGCCTCGGGAGAATGCAAATGATATGCAAAATATGCAAACCATTAGTGATTAGCTGTGGGTCAACAGCTCCAGGGCCCTCTGAGTAATAAGTTGGCAACTCAGAGTGCAAAGCATCTGATTGGGCCCAGGGGGAAGAACCGAGGGCTGGCCATGGTGGGCCTGGACTAGGACCTCTGACCCTTCAGGTCACCAGCCCTCCTCGGGTCTAGCCTCGTTCTTTTCTCATCAGTGAGGTTTTCTGGCATCTAGAGGCTCTCGGAAACCACTATTCATGCTGCAAACTGTCCCTTCATGCTTCTGCAGAGCTGAAATGGCCCTCAGCACTGAGGTGGCCACGCCAGGCCCACTCACTCAGTAGGTGCTGGACAGGGTCACTTCTCGGCTTCTCTGCATTTCCTTCTCCCTCCCTCAGCTCCTCCCCTGGCCTCCCACCCCTTGCAGAGCATCTGGGCCACCCAGTCCCTCCTATCTCCCTCCCCACCTGTTAGTGAGATCCGGTTTTAGTGTCTTTGTGGCTCTGCCCAGCCAGCTTTGGAGTGTGGGAAGAGAGGACCTGCTCTATCGTCTCAAATTCTGGAGAAGACAGGGGCTGCCAATCATGCTGGTCTCTGATGACATGGAGGAAGGGGGTCCCAGGGGCATCCTTGTAGCCCCTGCCTCACATCAGGCCTTCTTGTCCAGGTGGCAGGGTCTTCAATGCAGTCAGAGCCCAAGGAGTTGCTGCCTTCTGTATGCCTGGGCTTGCTCCTAGTACTTCTGTGCAAGAAAATTTTTCCCCCTTGAGGCTCTGCCACAGCAGGGGTAAGAGGAGTAAATCCAATCAATAACTGCCAAGTCCTTGCCTGGTGCCCCGCAGCGTTGGAAGAAGGTACCTTAGAGCTCAGAGTGCAGGCGGGAGGGGGGTGGGCTGGCACCCGGCAGAATGGATTCCCAGAAACCACCAGGGCTGAAATCCCTCCCTCAACAGGCTCAAACCAGCTCCCTCTAGGCGTGGGATCACCCTCTCAGGAGCAGTCCATCAGAAATGACAGGTTCCTGAAAACAAGGCAGGAGGGGGACCCAGAGGTAGGGTGGACAGGAGGCCGCTGTCCCAGCCTTCACCCAGGGGGGAGACTGTAGGGAGCTTAGATCAGTGACTGGACCCCGTGATCTGAACCTCAGTCGTGGTGCTGTGGGTAAGGCAGCGCCGGGTGGTAGGTTGGGGGCTGGCCGTCTGAGCCAAGCTGAGGGATGCAGTCCAGCCAGCATTCTTGGTGTGCCAGTGCAGGGAGGAGAGCCGGTCTTGGCACACGTCCCGCCCCCCATGTAACACTTCTAACACTTGGAGCCAGACCAGCAGGGGTAGCAGTCTGGGCGCTTACTCCAACGTCTTCCTCCTCCTGTCCCTTCCTGAGAGGGATGCCGAGACGCAAGAGAGAGGAACTGGGGAACCTGGAGACCTGTCTGGCCCACATAGTAATCAGAAATCCCAGAATGTAGTTCCCTAAATCTGTAAAATGGGAATTGCCTCACTTGCCTCCAGGAGCTGAAGCTGAGGCCAAGGTGGGAGGAGGAGAGCAGGGGAAGGTCTCCACTGTGGGCACAGGCTCTGAGGCTCATGGAGAAGTAGAAGCTGTCCAGCCTGCCCCAAAACATCTAACTCCCATTCTGAGAATTCGGTCTGCACCCTGCCTCCACCTTAAAACTGCGTCAGCCCTCCCCTCCCCCAGCCTCCGGGTGGGAGACCCTCCTTTCCCATCCACCCAGCAGTCTCCTTGGTGACATTGTCAGAGTGGCTGGAATCAGATCCTTGCCTCCTGGGGCCTCTCGGAGGGGAGAGTGGCAGCCTCTTTCTAGCGTCCCTCCCTCTTCCCTGTGGTAGCTCAGACACCCGATGGCTGCCTGTGACCTTCAAGCTATACTAGGATCCCCTTTCAATTCCCCTCCTTCTCCTCGCCCCAACCCTCCCTGTGAGCCATCAGTCTGTGAGGCTGCTAATGCTGCAAGCCAAGCCACCAGGGGAGGATCAGGTGTATGGGGGGAGGGGAACTGGCTCCTCTGGGGTGCCTGAGAAACGAAATTGAACCCAAGTAACTTTTCTTCTCATCATTGACTCAGTAGCCTGAACCCCCATCTCTCAAACTGGAGCAGAAGGTATGTATGGCTGGAAAATAAGCTGCAGACCTGGGCTGGATTCTGGGGAGTGTGACCACCCCATTTCCACTCCCATCCTTTGACTGGGCAGGGGTGGGCCAAGGAGCAGATGCAGGCAGGGCCTACACGGAGGTACCTTACTATCCCAGCTAGTTTTAAGTCAGCGTGGCACAAGCTAAAGCCATCTGAGAGAGAGAAAGGCCTCCGTAAGATCCAGCCGTAAGGCATCTTCTTAATTAGTGATTGATGCGGAGGGCAGAGCACAGCCCGTTGTGGGTGGGGCCATCCCTGGCTGGCAGTTCTGGGTTCTATAAGAAAGCAGCAGGATGGGCAAGCCACGACGAGCAAGCCAGCTTCTCTCCGTGGCTCTGCATGAGCTCCTGCCTCCAGGTCCCTGCCTTGTGTCTCCGCCTTGGTCGTCTACTTTGGAATGCGACTTGGCGTGTGTACAGTGAATAAGACTGTCTCCTCCCCAAGTTGCTTTTGGTCCTGGTGTCTCACCGAGGCAGTAGAGACCCTAACTGAGGCGCTCAGTAACCTCAGGAATAAAATCCTAGGGCAGGGTGTTTGTGTGTGAGAAAGGTGGAGGGTCTTCAGCAATCAAGACATGTATTTCTTGAATTAAAAAAAATCAAAATTAGGGGCTGCGGAGATGGCCCATTTGATAACCTGTTTGCCACATAAGCATGAGGACCGGAATTCTGAGAATTTGAGAATCCGATCTCTTAGCACCCACACTAAATTATCTAGAACATGATAGCATGCACCTGTAATCCCAGTGATGCTCAGGCAGATCCCCGGGCCTCACCCAGCCAGCCTGGTCTGCTCTGTGAATCCTGAGCCAACCCATGGGTGACCTGTCTCCGAAAAGCAAGACTTCTGACACCTGAGGATGACCTGTGTGTGCATGCATGCACACAAGTGCACACAAACACACATTAGACTTAGCACTAAACAAAACCCATGACTGTGGCAAGCAGAGGGAAGCTCTCTTCCCTAAGAGGTTTACAAAGTTCTTGTGACTATGCTGAATGCCTCGGGGCTCTTTGGCCGGGAGTGGAGCCAGCCCCATCACAGGAAGCCCCTAAAGGAGGGGCTGGAGAGATGGTTCAGGGGTTCAGAAAGTTCGAGGATCCGGATCCAGTTCCCACGCGAGGTGGTCCACAACTAACTGCTTTGTAACTCCAGGCCGAAGCGAGCTGCCGCCCTCCGGACCCGTGGCACCCGCCTCAACATGCGCCTATGTGAACACACAACTTTAAAATATATATTTTTTTAAGTCTTTAGAGGAGAAGAGGGAGATGGAAGAGCGGGGACCAAGGACAGAAGCGCAATTTGTTCTGATGCAGACTCAGGATAATGGGATGCTTTTGGGGTGCTAAGATGGTGAGGGGGGCCGCTTGGTGAGACATACCAGCAGCTTCTGGAAGCCAGAAAAGGTTCCCCTGGGCTCCCGGAAAGCAATGAAGACCTGCTGGCGGCTCGGCTTGAGCTCAGTCGGCTTGTGACTTACAGAACTGGAAAATAATAAATTTGTGCTGCTTCAAGGCGCTAAGCCAGCGATCATGTGTAACTGCGGCAGAGAGAACGCAACAGCGGCGAATGCGCCTTCTCTCGCGGTGCCCGTGAGGGGCTGCTGCTAAGACCCCGTGCAGACAGCAAAACCGGAGGCGGCATTCGCCTGCAGTCTGCGCGCGCCGCTCAGGATGTGCTGATCCTCTGCAAACAGCAGTTTCACTGTACCGGTTAGGGAACGACAGAGACTGATAATAGAGAAGAAAGGTCCACGCGTGTCTGCTTCCACCCCGAGTATTTCGTGTTTGCAGGTGGCTCCGTCTGCGGGTGCGGGGACTGCAGCTACAGAGGGCTGATGAATGGAGACTCCACCTTGCCTCTCCCGGCTGCTCCGCCTGAGCTTCAGGGGAGCTGGAGAAGGGGCTGGGCAGGGCAGAACTGCCAAGGCCTGACACATTCACTAGCTAACAGACTCTTAGGCTCAGAGTGGGTTGGGGAGGAAGAGGGACCAAGAGAGGAGCAAAGGGCATTGAGGTGCTAAGACCCCACCCAGAAAGGAGGTGGCAGGGGGTTAGGCTTGAGAGAGAAGTCCGAGGACAGAGATGTCCCAGGTTTCTGCTTGTCTCAATGTTACGTTGGCGTGAGATCACTACTGTCGAGTTCTCATGTGGCCCAGGCTAGCTTTGGATTTGCTTTGTAGCTGAGTATGACCTTGAACTTCCGATTCCTCTGGCTCCGCCTCCCAAGAGCTGAGATCCCAGGGTTGTGCCAACCGTCCTGGGCTCTGCGGCGCAGAAGATGGAACTCAGGGCTTCGGCATGCTAAGTGAACCCCAGCCCTAGCCTTTCCCACCCTGCAGCCCCGCCCCTCGAGGCGGCCACTTTGCACCGTTTTCGTTTTCCTAGGGTTTATTTCAGACAGTTTAAGACAACAACCGAACACATTTGCTCATTTTAGATTTTTTACAGTTTGTAGTCTTGAGAGTCGGTCTCATGCTCCAGGAGATAAAATGTCACGTTGACTAGGCCGTCCTCCACTTTCCTCCCGTTATGATTCTATCAATTTTAAAATTACATTTATTTATTTACCGTGCGTGCGTGCGTGCGTGCGTGTGTGTGTGTGTGTGTGTGTGTGTGTGTGTGTCACAGGAAGTCAGAGGACAGCCTTGGTGAGGTGAGTCCTGGGCATAGAACTCGAGTGAGCCATCTCACCAGGGGAATTTTGCCGCTTTTAAATCAATGTTCGATGTTTATTATGGCTTCATAAATATTTAAGGCTGAGCAAAAGAATGGGTCCTGGTTGTATTTTTAACTGTGTTACTTCTCTCGTTGAGTTAATTATTACTTCTATTTTTAAAACAATCGAATTCATTTTCTCGGTATTTATCAGGCATTCAATTCCAAATTAAAAAGAAAATAAGCGTGTGGGTGTTTTGCCTGCTTGTGGGTCTGCGGCTTCAGAGGGCACGGGTTCCCTTGGGAACTGGAAGTACAGATGGTTGTGAGCCACCGTGTGGCTGCTGGGAACAGAACCTGGAACCCTATTGCAAAAGCAGCAGGTGCCCCTAACCACTGAGCCATCTCTCCAGCCTCACAAACCAATTTTGATCTGTAAAAAAAAAAAAGATCTTGCCATTAGTTTTCCAGTAGTGAAAGCTGCCGGGAGATGGGATGGATGGCATGCTCCTCCCACCTCAGCCTCCCACAGATCTAAGAGGGTTTGTGTGTGCCCGGATCCAGGCTCTCTGAGGGATCTCTTTCCTAAAAGCTTCTGCCCCTCCTGCATTTTGGGCAGATGTTTCTCTGAGACTGCTGTCCAGCCCTGGTCCTGAGGCTTCATCTGGGAAATGTCTTTAAGTTTCTTCTCTGTTGGAATCCTTCTCTTGAACTATAGAATTTTTCTGTCTTGATTGGCTCCCTCCTTTTGGTGGAGTGTATTTTCCATAGATATTTGAGATGTCTTTGTGTGTGAGAGAGAGAAAGAGAGAGAGAGAGTGTGTGTGTGTCTGTCTGTCCCAACTGATAGTTTTGCTGGGTATATAACTCTACCTTGGAAACTGCGTTTTAAACTTTAGAATTCGATCTGTTGTCTTCAGGTTTACACTCTCAGGACTTAAACAACTCTGAGCCTGTTTTTATCCTTTTTTTTTTTTCTTTGTAAATAAGCTATTTTGACCCTGTGAACACTCTTAGACTTCTTTTTAATTATTATTGCATTTATTTGTGTGATGTGCATATGCATGCATGTCTTGAGATGTGTGAAGGTCAGAGGAGTCAGCTCTTTCCTTCACTGTATGGGTCCTGGGGGCCAGGCTTAGGTCATTAGGCTTGGTGACGAATACCTTTGCCCCCTGAGTCACTCTTTGCTAGCCCTATTTTAAATTATTATTTTTTTAAGTATCTAGTGCTTTTGAAATTTCACATGGATGGATAAAATTTTACTTTTCTGGCTGTTGTTTTACATGATTTGAAGCATGACTTTTAGTGTTAGGAAATTTTCTTGTATTATTTCTTCTGTTTTTTTTTTCTTTCCATCTCCATAACTTGCTCGCTCTCTCCTTCCCTCCCTCTCCCTTTACCTCTCCTTCTCTTTGACACAGAATCTTACTCTGTGTTGCAGGCCAGCCTCAAACTCCCCCCTCCTCAGCCTCCTGCATGCTAGTATGACAAGCGTATGCTGCCATGCCTGACTCTTCTGGTTTATGACTGTGCTGTAGGTTACTTACTGGACCTTCTCAGCTGATCTTTGGCTTTTTTTCTTTTTTCCTCTCCCGTCCCTCTCCAGTCTTTTTGCTTCTTTGTTTTGCTTAATGCGAAGTTTCCACAAATTTACCTTTTATCTCTCATATTGAATATAAACTATCTTTTTTAATATTGATTACCTAACTGATCAAATTGCTTTTTTGAGATAGGAGAGGCGTCTCTGTGTAGTCCTGGCTGCCCTGGAACTCACTCTATTTAAAAAAAACAAAAACACTGTTTTTCTGGATGCCTCTATAATTTTTGTTTTGTTGGTTGAAACAGGGTCTTCCTATGTGTGCCACACTGGCCCGTAGCTCAGGAGTCTCCTGCGGCTACCTCCCAAGTACTGGGTTTACAGGCCCGTGATGCCTGGTCTAGTTTCTTCTCATTTTAACTTTATTTCACAAATATAACACAGATAGATGCATGTCTCTGGAAATAATTTTTAAGGTTGTGTTTATTTTATCTCACATGCATGTATGAGTGCCTGCATGTGTGTGTGTGTGTGTGTGTGGTGCCTGTGGAGCGAAGGCACTATTTAACTGTTTACATTTCTTAATGCCTCTACTCCATGCCCCACATTGGGTGACACTTCTTAGCATACTTTTTAAACTGTTTAATTTGGGTTTCTTAAACCTCTTCTTCCCTTCGCCACCCTAATCTTTTCCAGCACCCCAGTACCGGGTAGGACAGAAAAGTTAGTGGGGAGAGGGGGCGTAGTTCTCTTTGCTGTTTCCTGCTGGTTAGGGTCGTCGGGTTCCTTGTGGAAAGTCCAATCTTCATTTCAGGAGATCTCTAACTTCTCCTCCAACTGCACCAGCAGTGATCGGGTGCAGCAGCGAGGAAGCACCAACAGCCTTCTCCTTTCTCTGAGCTCCTCTCTCTCCAGGCCTTGGCATTTATTTGCTTTCCAGAGTCCTCGGATTTAAACGATCTGTAGCTGGCAAAGGGCCCCCTCTCAGAGCCTGCACCAGGAGAATAGTTTTCTGCTGTGGACCATCTGAATCAGTCCCATATCCCACACCTGGGGTCAAAACAAAACCGTGTTTACATTCACAGCCGTGGAGGCCAGAATGCAACCTGGGATTCTCTGGAACTGGAGTTTTTTAGCTGACATATGGGTGCTGGGACCAAAACCCAGGCCTAGGCAAGAGCAGGAAGTGCTCTTAACTGCTGAGCCATCTCCCCAGCTTCCATTTATTGATTTGTTTGTTTGTTTAGTGTGAGTACGAGTGTGGAAAGCCTGCGCACACCCTCTCTCCTTCCACCGTTCGGTCTCCAGCACTAAGCTTAGCTCGTCTGGCTTCTCTGAGCACGCCTTTACCTGCTGAGCCACGTTGTTCTTTAAACTCTGAGTGTTTACCCCCCCACACACACTTCCTTAGGAAGAGAGCGTTCTTCAAGGAGATTTCTGTCTCTTCACATCCCTCCCCACCTTCTCTCCTGTTTGGCTGCTGTGGTTCCTGTCTCCTGCTGGGCTGGACACTTCCTACACACTTTCGGCAATCCTTGCTGTCTGTTCCTGTTTGCCAGGCTACGCCTGACAGCAGCATGGGACACTGTCACGTGCCAGGTGGGACAGGGCTGCTTCCTGGGTGGAGGCCTGCCTCACGATAGTACATGGAGACTGTTGCCTAGGCCAGCCGGTCCTCCATCTTCCACCTAGGGGTATAAACCTGCCTGCTGGGATGGTGGGAAGGGAAAAGAGCTGCAGCCCCACAGTTCCGCGTACAAACTCCATTGTCCTCTTTTCCAGCAAAGCGCCTAGAGTGGATTGAACAGCGGCTCCCCAACAAATATGCCCATGCTGTATACATGTTGTCCCGTGGGTGCCCCAACGTGAGCCTGTTTAGAAAAAGCATCTTTGTGGATATAATTGGATGAGGCCAGATGTCACACCCAGGGACAAGTGACTTATAAAGCAGCTTACAGAAAAGATGAGATCACCGGACCAGGAAGCCAGAGGCTGGAGTTATGCAGCCACAAACCAAGGGATACGGAGGCCACCAGAACCGAGAAGGGACGAGGAAGGACACTTGGATTTCAGGCTTATGTTTTTATTGTTTTTCTGCCCCATGTGCACGCTAGCTTGCTCTGTCAGCGAGCGAACTTACTTAGTGTGCTTCCTCCGGCCGGCCAGCTGTTCCTGATGGCAGAAGCCCTTTGGCTCAGGTTCTCCTGAGGGAAAACCTTCTGCTGGGGTAGAAGGAGGATGCTGGCTGCCTGTGGTGTGAGGGGTAGGAGGGCCGTCTGCTATTAATAATTAAAAATTTTTTAATGTAAAAATTTTTATGGTTTTTCCAAGGCAGGGTTTCTCTGTGTAACCCTGGCTGTCCTGGAACTCAGGATCAGTAGTCCAGGCTGGGCTCAAACTCAGAGATCCGCCTGCTTCTGCCTCCCGAGTGCTGGCATTAAAGGCATGAGCCATCGCCTCCTGGCTTAACTTTAATTTTTAAAAATTAATTTGTTTATTGAGCACGAGAGAATGAATTTCAGGACTGGGGAAGGAGTGGAAACAGGTGGACCCCTCGGGTGTGCTTGCCAGCTGCCTTAGCCCAATCTATGAATCTAGGATCTCCAAGGAGAGATCTTGTCTCAAAAACCACAGGGATGGCTCTGGAGGAACACCTGAGGTTCACCTCTGGGCTCCCCCTGCTCATGCATGTACACTCGTGTAGTCATGCATGCACGCACACACAAATGAGCACAGGCACTCACACGGATGCACATATACATGCACACATACAAACAGATACTTGAAGAGAAAGCGAATGTGATCAGAGTTTGGAGAATTAGGACAGCAAAGATAAAGAGTATTAGAGATAGTCTACTTAATTTGGTTGATATTCTATATTCTGATTTCTTTCTTAAAAAAAAAAAAGATTTTGCTTTGTGTGGTGGTGCATGCTTTTAATCCCAGCACTCAGGGAGGCAGAGGCAGGTGGATCTCTATGAATTTGAGACCAGCCTGGTCTATGAAGCCAGTCCAGGACAGCCAAGGCTACACAGAGAAAGCCTGCCTCAAAAAAATAAAAAAATGAATAAAATTTAAAAATTAAAAAAAAAAAAAGATTTATTAGCTGGGTGGTGGCAGTGTGTGCCTTTAATTCCAGCATTTGAGAGACAGAGGCAGGCAGATTTCTGAGTTCTACACGGGTCTAGGGGTCTAGCCGACAGAGAAAGTTTCAGGACAGCCAGGGCTACACAAAGAAACCCTGTCTTGAAAAGCAAATATATGTATGAGTGTTTGCCTGCATGCAGTGTCGGTGCCTGGTGCCTGTGGAGGACAGGAAAGGGCACTGGGTGAGACCCGGAAGTGGAGTTACAGACGGTTGTGAGCCTTCATGTGAAATTCCATTCTCCTGCAAGAGCAGCAGGAGCAGCAGGAGCTCTTAACTGCCCAGCCGTCTTCCCTCTTCTCTGCTCCTTCCTCTGTCGTGTAACTGATGGCCTCACCCCTACCTCCAGGCAGCGGGCACAGTCTCGCACACCCAGTGGACTGAGATTGGCACAGTGAGATGAGAAAAAGCCTCCCTGGAAGGAGAGCTGGCCCCTCGCGGTCTCATCTGCGGTCGTGTTGTTAAAAGTCCCTTCTTTCGGAGGGGAGATGAGTGACATCTACCCCTTTGCCTAAAGTCCCGGTGACAGACCGAGGCGTGATCCCACCACAGTTCACCCAGGGGAACCGGTGTGTTTACTTCATGAGTAAACCGATGGCTTCCTCACAGGGCAGTGGGTGAGGGGCCACCGGGGGGCTCGTGGATGACCTCACAGCAGGGTCCCCCACGCCGGAGGTCCGCACCAGCAGGGATGGCAGCTTCCTCATGGCTGTGTTACAGGGGGCTCCTTTCCCTCGACTTCCCCGCCTAGACGCTCCGCCCGCCTTCCAGAGATCCTGAGACCACGTGCAAATATTTGGTTGGTGCCGGGGAGCTACCCAGGTGATGGTGTCCTGACCTTCTCCTCTCCTCATCCCAAGAGAGATGTCAACCGTCAGCAAACCCAGAGGTGTAATCTCTGGGGGGCTGGAAGAGCTGGACGCCTAGAGATGATGGCAGGTGGTCTTGGAGGATGGGCCCCCGCAGCAGGTGGTTTGCATCGTTTTGATTGGCATGGAGCTCCCCCAATCAGGTTTCCTTGTTCCTCCTTGTTGGGTAATGAAAGCTTAGGTCTTGGGGTTATTGGGGTTGGTCCTCCTCAGCGGGGAGGCCCTGACAACCTCCCTCTGAGTTCGGAAGTCTGACCCACCCGCCTCTTGCATCAAGGGTTTGGGGCTTTTCAGCTATAGAAGAAACAAGGGGAGTCAAGAGGGATTCTGGGAGGAGCTAAAGACAGAAGCAGTTGAAGCTAGTAAACAAGGTGATGGTGGTGGGGGCTGGAGACATGGCTCAGAGGTTAACAGCACTGGCTGCTCTTCCAGATGGTCCTGGGTTCAGTTCCCAGCAACCACACGGTGGCTCACAACCATCTATAATGGAATCTGGCGCCCTCTTCTGGCCTGCAGGCAGAACACAGTATACATAATAAGTAAATACAAAACAAAACCCAAGACGGCGGGGAGGCTGTTGTTCTAGACTAAGCACCAACAATAAGCCTCAATGGACTTGGCCTAACAGAAATGTTCAATGCCACAAAACCAAACAAAAACGTTAGCAGATAGATTCCCCAAAAAGATAAGTTTCTCCTAAACACCCAAGTCAGTGAGATAAGGAAAGAGCCTCTGAGTTTTGAAAATTACATTTATGCATTTTGTGGGTGGGGCACACGCACGTCCCAGCATGCTCCTGGAGACCAGAGAATAACATGTGGAGGTTTGTTTTCTCTGCCATGTGCATTTAGAAGAAAATAGAACTCAAATCAAGCGGCAGTCACCCTTATCTGCTGAGCCATCATGCTCTCCCAACACCCTCTTTTTTCAAAAATTTACTTTTATTATCTTGATTTATGTGTCTGTCTGCGGGTCTGTGTGGGTCTGATCTCCCGGGCGCTGGAGTCAGAGACAGTTGTGAGCCACCCACCCAGGTGGATGCTGGGAATGGAACTCCACAGGAAGAGCAATCTCTCTCTCCCTACTATAAGTACTCTTAGCTGCTGAGTCATCTCTCAAGTCCTAAGACCCTCTGCTTAAACCGTTACAAAAAAGTAACTTGAAGTGATTGGGTGTCAGTCACCCCGAGTTTTTTCTCATTGCTCTCTCTGCCTGATCCGGTCTTACAAACCCACTGCGCTAGCATTGCATGTGGGAGCTCACTCTGTCTGTAGAATGGAGGCTGCCCTGGTTCACCAATCACAAAGAAAAGCCAAGCATATCCAGAACTAAGTTGGTTGTAATGCTGTGTTTCAACAAACCTAAGGTCTTAGCTCGTTGCTCTTTGGCAGAGAACTTTGAAGGGGGTTTCCAGGGCGCTGAACTTGCTGGTGTGTGTGGGAGGGAGAAGGGGGTGGAAGTGGCTACAGTTCCTCAGAGATGGGGCAAATTGGGGCACCTCTCCTCCTGCCTCACAAGGTCCCAGGACACCAGCCAGCCAGAGCTTACTGGGGAGTGAGACAGCGCTTCAGCGGGGGCTAGTGCTTGGATTGGTTGGATGTCAGCATCTAACGCTCCTTCCCGGGGAAATAGTATCAGGTGTTTGAGGCCTCACTGTTTCCTACAAAACCACGAAGGGGTAACCCGTGTCCTCACTGCCTACCAGGACTGGTCCCCGAGAAAGGGGGAGCTCTAAGGTCAGACACTTTTCACTCCCTCTCCTCTATCCTTCACTCTGCCTTCCCCTAGGAAGCAGAAGACACAATCAACAACTTTTTTTTTTTTTTTTTTTTTTTTAATAAAAAGGCACTTTAGGGCTTTTATGCAGGAGGCTGAGGCCCATTAAGACACAAATTAAATCTTTGTGAGAACAGCCAGAGTGTGGAGGCTCTGTATGAGGAGGGCCCCTCACTGGTGTGGCAGCCCCCCAGCTCCTGCATCCACTGGCCTTGAGCCCCACCTCCCTCCTTCTCTCCCCCCAGGACTGAAGTGCATCCTGACGACTGCAAGGAAATTAATCAGCGTTTGCATAAAGGAGGCTACAGAGCAGGGCTGAAGTGAGGCGGAAGAGGGAAGAGGTGCACAGGGTGGGGGGGTAGGAAGCTGCCCGCTGCCCGTACTCTATCTGACCCTACCTCCTACCATACGAGGAGGAAAGGGCTGTGCCATCGGCCATTGCACAGATGCGGGAGCGGAGGACTCCACAAGAAGCTCTGTGACCACTCACACAACCTCTTGTCTCCCCCTCCCTCGAGCATCTCTCCAAAACTGGCTCAGAAACCTGAAAAATCCTAACCTTGCTTCCCTGGGGAAGTGTGTTTCATGAAGGCCAAGGGACCCTAGAGGTTGATGTGTAGAAGAAGGGAAGGTTGGCCCATACCCAGGGAATCTGTGGTGACTCCTCCTGGACCTGGGGTCCGGACAGTATGGGGGGCAGGGGAGGTGGCTGAAAAGTCAGAGCTGGGGCCACAGTGCAGGGGGCGGGGCTGTTGCCAGGCCCCCCCTCCCCGGCTCCCTATGCCTTCACACTTGTGCAGTGGCCACCTGTCACTCATTCATTTCTTCAACAAATGTTTATTCTGCACCTGCCGTGCAGCTGGCAGGGGGCTAAGTACTTCAGTTAGGGAGCAATGAGAGCGAGAATAGAGAATAATGTTGGATTTCTTCTTTCTAAGAAGCACATCCCTCGAGCCCCGCCCCCACCCCACCCCCGCCCCTCCAGCAATTTGAATATTTTTAAAATCAGGGCTCATTTTTGCACAAGCCCTGAGCGTTAGAGTGATTTTCGTTCTGCAGTGTTTGTGGTCTTCTTAGGCAGACGGCACTGGCTTGTTCACACCGCAGAGGCTTAGAGGGTCTGAGACGCCGCCACAGCTACATTTACCTTTAGGGCACCTAACAAGGTGCTAGGCTCTGCACTCTCCGTTCTTTTTAATGAATTACGTGCACACCACCGTAGGGACGAGGAGAGGGTCCAGAACAACTTCGGGGACCTGGTTCTTTGCTTCTGTTGAGTTCGAACCTGGAGATCCAACTCCGGTCGTCAGGTTTGGCAGCAAGTGCCTTTGCCTGCTGAGACATCTCACCCACCTCCGTGGGCCCCGTTCTAAATGCTCATCGTCATGTGACTTTTCCTAGGGAGAGGTAAAGAAAGTCCAAGCCCGGTGGGTGCGATGGGGCACACCTTTAACCCCAGCGCTGGGGGGAGGCAGAGGCAGGCGGATCTACGAAGCAAGTTTACGACAGCCAAGGCTACACAGAGAAACCTTGTCTCAAAATAAAATAAAATAAAATAAAATAAAATAAAATAAAATAAAATAAAAGTGCACTCATCTCAAAAGGAAATCAGGGACAGACCAAAGAGGATTCCGTTCAAGCCCGTCTTAACAAACCATAAATGATTCAGGAGGCAGCTGTGCTGCCAGAAAGCTACACTCCAGAGCTGTGGGTAGAGCCTGGCGCACATCACGCCCGCAACAGATTAACCCAGGGAGGCGGCACAGGTCTATAATCCCAGAACTCAGAAGGTGGATGCAGGAGGCTCTGGAGTTCAAGGTCACCCTCAGCTACATAACACGTTTGAGGCCAGCCTGGACTACGCGAAAGCCTGTCTCAAAACAGAAACCAGAGCGCTAGCCAGGACTGTACTGCCCATCTCCATGAAGCCTCTGGGAGCACTGGGGACCTCCTGCATCTCTTCTTCTCCCGTGAAAGAATCTAAACCTCCTTGCCTGCCAGGTGCTCACAGCTGCCCGGATTCAAAACAGCAGCGGCCGTGTCTAAACCGGAGGGAACTGCCACAAAGCAATGTTCAAACAAGCATGAGACTCGGTCTCCTGGGGCCCGGGCTACTCGAGCTCAGGTGGTGACAATCATGATGATCCCGCTCATACCTGGGCAGGAGCAAGTCTATAATCAGGAATTCAAACCACCACGGTATCGTGGGCTACACAGAGAGACAGGTCTCCCGTAGCCCAGGTTGGCTTTGAACTCGCCGTGTTGCCAAGGGTGGCTTTAGCCCTTTGATTCTTTTGTCTCCAGTCCTATGTAGCCTCGGACAGGACCGAACAGATCCTGGGATGGCAAAAGCGCTTTCTTTGTGCTAAGCCAGCTCTCCACCAACCAAGCCCAGTACTGTCCCCATGTTAAAAGATGAGGAAGCTGCGGCCTAGAAGATGAGTTTTCATCAGGCCCTCACAGAACATGGCACCTCCTAAGCGGCCTCGCAAACATCACTACCAGTCTACTAGCCACAGTGGAGCTGCCAGCTGGCCGCTCTTCCCTGGCCAGGGGTGAGGCGGAGAGGGTCTTTGGGGGACAGAGAGAATCTCACTGAAGGGCCGGTGAGGCCACCTAGTCTTTCCCAGCCCCTCCCAGAGCGGATGCTCTGAACCTTTCTTGTTTGGGTCTGTTTCAGGCTGGGAGGCATGGACTAGTGAAGAGGACTTACAATAGGAAGGAAAGGGGTCACTAGAAACCCCTCCTCTCCTCACTAATTCCCATCTAAGGCAGGCTGAAAGCCAACTGGAGAAGTAAGGAGCCTGGGGGGCACCTCCTCACCTGCAAACTGTGACCCTAGAGGCAAATCTCTCTGCCTGTTTTTGTTTGTTTGTTTTCAGTCAGGATGGTAGAATGGATTCTCTGCAAGGAGGACCTGGGCAGGAGCTCTCTGTTCTCCTTCATGCCCTCCTTCCCTGACTCCCCACACCCCGCCACTAATCTCCACCTTTCCCCAGCTCAACTCTGCCAAGTGCTGGGAAATGAAGACCTCACCTGCCAAGAGGAGCCGGGAGGGGCGCCGAGGGCCCTGCCAGCGGCCTGGAGCTGTCAGGCTGGCGTAATTAATTAATCAATCCATCGGGGAGGCCCTCAGAGCCAGCCGCGGCTGCTCCCGAACACCGCTCAGTGGGCAGGGACCGCAGCCACTCCAAGGAGGCTGAGGGCACAGAGGCCCTGCCAACCTTGGCCACACGGCCCTTGGTACTGCCACCTGAGAGGGGGTTGTGGGAACAGAAAGGAGAGGCTGTGTCTCTCTCGTCCATTGATTCCACGAACACTGTGTACTGCCTGCTGTGTGTCTTACACACACACCCCCTTCAGGAATCCCTCAAGTAGGGGTGGAGCAAGGATGTGGTCACAGTGAAACCTAGTCTTGGCTAAATCCACAGGGCCTGGAGCACACACAGAATGCCAGGAAGGGGCACCGAGGGGCATGAAGAACACCTGTCCTTTTCATATAGCTCCCTCTGAATGTCAAAACTGGGGTAAGAACCACATGCTGCCCTTAGTCCCTGTTTCAGGCTTTAGGACCACGGAATATGAGTTATCACTTGATTGGGACCAGCTTGCTGTGGTTTTTGGCTTGTGCGTATGTGTTCTATTTTTCGGCTCCATACATTCGAGATGTTATTTCTTCACTAACCATATACTTCCAGTCCTGGACTCACTTTGTAGACCAGGCTGGCCTTGAACTCACAGTGATCTGACTACCTCTACCTCCCTGAGTGCTGGGATTAAAAACATATGCCACCACGCCCGGCTTATTGATATTATTTTAATTATGTGTGTGTGTGTTGCACATAAGTGCAGGTGCCCTCAGAGTCCGGAAGAGGGCACTGGCTAGGCTGGCATTACAAAGGATGTGAGCTTCTGGACATGGGTGCTAGGAGCCAAACTCGGGTCCTCTGAAAGAGCAGCAGGTGCTCTCGATCACTGAGCCACGGCTCCGGGTCCTAGTCGGTTATTTTTATTATAACTCTGTTTATTTAATTTGTGTGCAGGTGATGGGGAGCACACACATGCCATAGTGCGCACCCGGAGACCAGTGGACTGTTCGTAGAAGTTAGACCTGATCCAAGTCCTCGGGGGCCCTTACCCGCTGAGCCGTCTCTGCAGCCTAGGAGTGTTACCGAATATCATCCTCACCCTAGGATGGTGGTGACCACTGATGTGGAAGGGACAGAGAATCAAATATACTCACCCACTAAACTCAGCCGACACGGCTCTCTAATCGATTTTCCCCGAGCTGGGTCTCCTCCATGCCCATGACTGTGCCAGCACCTCCAGGAGAGGGCAGGTGTGATGGTGGGAACAGCAAGGAGGGAAGAGAACTCTAACCTGGTTGTGGTTAGAATAGCCATGCTCGCAGACTGTGTACGAGGCCCCTGCGTGTCACTCTGTCAAAGGCCCTCCGAAGGTCTCCGAAAGGGACTGTATCGGCAAGTGGCTTTGAAACAAAAGCTACGTCATATACATGGTAAATCCATTGGGTCTGCCTCTTGGTGCCCAAGCGACAAAGGGGCTTGCAGGTTCTTGGGTCACTGCCCATCCTCAGACCTGGTCCTGTCTCCAGTCTTCTCTTTTGCTGGTTACTTGACAATTGCCTTCCTTTATTTTTATGGGTTTTTTTGTTTTGTTTTTTGTTTTTGTTTTTGTTTTTTGAGACAGGGTTTCTCTGTGTAGCCCTGGATGTCCTGGGACTCTCTCTGTAGACCAGGCTGGCCTCAAACTCACAGGGTTTCACCTGCCTTTGCCTCCCAAGTGCTGGGATTAAAGGCATGTGCCACCACGGCCCAGTGACGTGGCCTTTCTTAAAACAAGTTCTCTAGACCAGGGAGATGGCACCTGCCGGGCAATCCTGGAGACCTGAGATTGATCCACCAACTTATGTAAAGGTAGAAGGAGAGAAAACACACACACACACACAGATAGAGAGACAAAGAGATAGAGAAAAAAAAGAGAGTCAGATAAAGAGACAAAGAGACAGAGACAGAATAACAAATAAAATGTGAAAACAAAGTGCTTTTTGCCTGAGTTGGTGGCAATTTGTTCGTATCCCTTTATTTATTTTGGGGTAGGGTTTCCATGTGGCCCAGGCTGGACTCAAATTCACTATGTAGCAGAGGATGACCCTGAATTTCTGATCCTCCTATCCCCTCTTCCCATTTCCTGTTTACATCGTGCATGCTGGATGTCTAACCCAGGACCTCGTGCATGCTGGGAAAGCACTCTACCAACACAGCCACATCCTTATTTATTTTCCTTTAGACAGCCTCAGGACCAGGTGACAGCCTGCTGGTCCCTACCGGAGCAGGACACACTCATGGACTTTATCAAATGGCCCTGAGGCTAAGGTGTCAGGAGTTGCCATCCTTCATTCTAGGATTAATTTGGCAATACATTCTGGGTATTTTGTCAGAGCCAGGCCTTGAGGTAGGCCTGGGGGAACCAGCCACCAGGCAGGAGGATCCATTCTTTCTCTGTTTAGAGACACAGCCTTCACCTCCTCACCTCCACCTGGTCTTGTTCCTACAAAGTGCTCTTTAAGCCTCGATTTCAGGGCGGTCCCCACATCCTCCACTCACTTTCACCTCATTACGCTTGCTGCTCTTGACCATGCTGCCAAAATCACTTTGGATCTCACTTCTTCATGCTCCATCCTCTCTTTCCCCCCTGGCTCTGTGTCACCAGTAAATGCGATAAGCCTGTTATGTCTTCATCCTTGTCCCTGATAACAGCCTTCCCTTGCCCGGGCTGAGGACAGAGCCCTGAGGCAGCAGAAGTTTCCCCGAGGATAGACACGGCTTCCTTAATCAGCACCCTTTGGGGACAGCAGTTCAATCCACCTCATTACATGGTCACTGGGCCATGTTGGGCCATTTCTTCTCAAGGACATTGTAAAAGGCCTTGTTGCTGTCCTCGGTGAGGACCTCACACAGTACATGTGACAGCTTCCTTCTGTCACTCTGGTACCCTTGTCAAGATTCTGTTCTCCAGCCACACGGTGGTCAGCTTTGCCTTTCTCTTTCTCTCTCTCTTTCTGTCTCTCTCTCTGTCTCAATCCCTCCCTCCCTCTTTCTCCCCTCTTTTCCTTTCTTTCTTCTTTGAGATAGGGCCTCACTCTGTAGACCAGGCAGGCCTCAAACTCACAGAGAGCCGCCTGCCCGCCTCTGTGTGCTGGCAACACCACTCCCAACTTTTATTTATTTAAAAAAAAATTATTGAAGTACACATTTAGGAGCTCTCAGGTCACAAGCACACAGCTCGACAGCTTTCCAGAGTGACATACATATAATTATCACCACCCAGAGCAAAAAACAAAACAGTTCCCCATTAGAGTCACCCCGCTAAAAGGAACCCTTAGGGCTTCTAACTTCACAGACTAGCTCCTCTCATTTATGATATATATATATATATATATATATATATATATATGGCTATGTATGTTTGAAACACATACATACATATTCTGTTCGTGTTTACTTCTGTTTATATTTCTAAACATGACCTGCTCAGTCTACTTGTATATATGCTACTGGTGTGTATGCTCTCAGGGATGACCTTTTGCGTCTGGACAGCTAACTGGGGAAGACCACCTCCCCACTCTCAGATTTCCTCAGTTGCCTGTAGCTCTTTGTGTAGACTGGAGGCCTTGTTGGCTTTTTCGTTGGTGTCGTCCTTGTTCGGCTTAGGTTTGCATGGTCATGGTGTGGCTTCTGACATTCCTAGAAAACACACTCTCACAGCAAACTCCCTGATCTCCGGCTTTTGCAGTCTCTCCAGCCCTTCTCATGTAATGTTCCCTGAGCTTTAGGTGCAGGATTTTTTTTCTTTTTTGAGACAAGGTCTCATGCAGTCCAGGCTGGCTTCCTACTTACTAGAAAAAACCTTGAACTCTTAATTCCTTCTGCCTCCAACTCCCAAGTGCTGGAACTACAGGCAGGTGACATTACACACAGCCTTGACTTAAGTTCCTTTTGTTCACATTATACCTGATCTTGATGGGTATCGGGAGCCTCTATAGATGTCCATTCTCGTGGATGCACAGTGTTTCACGATATAAATATGAATAATGTATCTACGCATCTCACTGCTGCTGATCAGCACTGCTCAACTCTCAGGACTACGATAAGAAATTTCATTTCTCATTATATCACACACACACACACACACACACACACACACACACACACACACACACGGGCGTGGCTTCCCGTGCAGAATCAGTCCCCGGGAGTCAGTCTCTGGGTCATGATGTATGGAGTTTGTAGTTTCGCCAAATACCAAATACCATGCGTTTCCATTAGCACCCTCACCAGCGGTCAAGGGATGCTGTGGACTTGAAGCGGGGTCTTCCAGCATCTGTGTCTCCCTGGTGATAAAGTGGAACACCCTTTCACAGCCAATCAGACGGCATCTTTTGGGAGTTATCTGTGCCCATGCTTTGTTCATTCTTCTGATAGTTTGTCTGCCTTTTCCCCTGGTTGCTTTGCAGTGGTTTCTCTTTTATATTCCGAGTATACACCAGGACTTCACTTAACCTCCACCGATTATTTTTGCAAACGAGTATGCTAGATCCCAGGAGGCAGCTGGGAAGGGGCTGAGCTCCCCTTAGCGCAAAGCCGAATAGGAAGGACCCTGTGAATCATGGCTGGTCTTCACACCGCCATGTTTGTGATGAGGGAGAAACAGGAATGATCCAGAAATGACGCGCTGGGGCCCTCCTGAATGCCTGGGCGGGGCAGGACGGCAGGGGAGGCCGTCAGAGTGTTGTTGAAGACTCTGAGGTTGGTTACGAGGGACCGTGAGTGTGAGTACTGGGCTCACCTCTTCTGGGCACACCATCACGGGCCGGAAAGCCTTTCAATGCATCTGTTCTCTCGGGAATCAGAGATGAGTACCCAAGCTGGTGTGATGGCCCAGTGGGTAAAGCTCCTTGCCGCTAAGCCAGAAGATAAGGACCAACGTGGTGGAACGCCTTCTCCTGTGCTCACTATGGCGTGGGTGCTCAGCCACAAATGTATGTTCAGACATGAGTAAATAAACGTAATTACGTCTTTAATAATGATGAATCTCGGCAGGCGAGCGGAAGACACCCAGAGGGCCCTGGCAGGGCGTGCAAGTGTGTGGTGCCAAGATGGGAGAGAAGAAGCAGAACAGTTTGAGCGCTATGAAGAGAGATGGTTCCAGAGAGGTGAGGGCGGTGAGGAACAGCCTGGTGCGAATAGCCTGTGCCACCACTGAGGCCACGGTGAAGTCCCGGCCCGTGCTGCGGCTGAGGGCCGTGTCTGGGTCCATGGCCATGCAGCAGCAGGCGTCCAAGTCAAGGCCCAGGCCCATGTTACCACATTGCTGCCTGGGCCCCTGGCCGGCTGCAGCACTCGGGAGAGCGAGCCCTGCAGGTTGTCCGGGCGGCACAGTGGAGCTGGCCCTGGTGGCAGGTCGTGGCTGAGACCCCCCCTTGAGGGCCGAGACACTGGCCAGGGCAGAGCTGGAGTGCTGACCCTGGTGATGCGGCTGTGGAAGAGCTGGCAGGCTGACCCGACTCAGCCACCGCCCAAGCCCAGATCTCGGGCTTTGAGTTGGCCTAACCCCAACATCTGCCCCATCTGCAAGGCGCTGGAGCCGATGAAGAGGCAGGTCCTGCAGATCCAAAGCTGCGGGATCTCCGTGACACAGGGCAACAGCAGGAAGAGTCCTGGTGAGGATCTAGTATTGACGGCATAGCAGATGCCAGAGGCCTCGAACCAGACTCATGACTCGTTGCCCCGAGCAGGTAAACATGTGGGGACAAAAGAGTATATTGCACACTACAGCCTCTATGGCAAGATGTTTGTTTGTTTGTTTGTTTGTTCTCTTTTGTGGAGGAGGCTACAAGGGTGGAAGGTGGATATGAAGGGAAGGGGAGATGAGTTTGGGATTGGGAGGCATAATGTGAAATTTACAAAGAATCAATAAAAAGTTATTTTTTTTTAAATGATGAACGTCCATCTCATCTGAGGTTAAACAAAAAAGTTGGGTATGGGGGGGCATAATATCCGTGCAAATATCAGATGCATCTTGGGTTTGAGAAGACGCCGTAGGTCTAGCTTAAGGTGGTAGCTGAGTCAGAAATGCGCGTTGTTGACCACCGAATACATACCGAGCGGGCAAGTCTAGTGGTAAAATGCTGATGTAAGACCGGATTCAAAGGCTGACTGTCCCGCTCACCAGGGTCACAGTAGGCACAGTGCCTCATCTATGAAGAGACAGACTGGTACCTGACTGACTGCACAGGGCAGGGGTGAGAATTAAGTGACGTCATTTATGTAAAGACCCCACCCTAGCTTCATTTCTGTTGCTGTGACGAAAGAAAAAAAAAAAAAACACCCCGATGAAAAGGAGTTTATGGGAGAAAGGGGCTTATATCATCTCACTTTTCCAGATCATAGTCCCTGATCATGGGGAGGTCAAGGCAGGAGCTTTAAACAGCTAGTCCTACCACAGTCAAGGGCAGAGAGAAATGCAGACGTGCTTCCCCATGCTCAGCGCCATTTATTTCCCCACTCTCGTACAGTTCAGGACCCGCTGCCTAGGGGATGGTGCTTCCCACAATGGGCTGGATAGTCCTATATCAACCAAGACAGTCTCCCGCTGACGCGCCCAGAGGCCAACCCAACTGGAGAGAACTCCTCATTGAGACTCTTCTCAGTGATGGGTCCATCCTTACAGAATGCATACACATGTTAACCGAGGTATTTTCAGGAATATATATATGTGCACATATATCTATATATTTCATCTTACATTTTCAACCTTGTGCGATGATGTTAATATTGTCTCCATGTCCAAGATAAAGAGCAGCTAGGTTTTGCCCATTGCCAAGGCCACACGACCATATAAATCCTAGAGCCCAACTTGAACCCTGACCTTCATGGATATGTTTCAACCTAGTATAGCTAATCCAACTGCCACTGGGTTCATTATGTTCAGTCTCTTTTTAAGGACGTCCGGAAACCCCTCGTCAGATGCCTTCCTGGATTTCAGGAGTTAGAGGGTGGAGAGAGGCATGAATCTCTAGATGCAGAGACAGACAGCGTGGGGATACGTAGCCAGGCGTAAAAAAAGGGGGTTGCTAAGGGTGAGGACAATGAGCCCTGAGCACTAGACTGCAGACCTGCCAGGAGGCCTCCGCCAGAAGCTCCCAGGAGTCCCCGGCCCCGCAGCCTGG
Source organism: Meriones unguiculatus (assembly GCF_030254825.1). Classification (NCBI taxonomy): domain Eukaryota; kingdom Metazoa; phylum Chordata; class Mammalia; order Rodentia; family Muridae; genus Meriones; species Meriones unguiculatus. Next base: position 5,821,754 of record NC_083363.1, on the reverse strand, counting down.
GATGGCCCTGGGGCTTTCCGTAATGAGCCTGCCAAACAGTTGGACAGAGACTTATGACTTTTGGTGTCTGGGCCGCCTCCTCCCGCTTGTCCTCCCTGGTTATTTATCACATTTGTCCCTCTGGAGAGGCAGGGTCATCGCTTACACTGTCCAGAACAGGGAATGCAATAAAGCTGGTTCTATGGGAAGTCCTGAGCCCTGCCCTTCCCCGAGCCGGTGGTTCCTCTTTGGGGGGTGGGGCAGGCCCTCCCCTGCCCCCGCAGCAATGTCGACTCCTGTGCAGCTTCCCTGGAGGTCTCCGGCGGTACCTCCCCATCACAGTGACGAATGTCCCTCACCTTGCCCAGCTACCACAGCAGTAACAGGCACTAACACACAGCATCCGAACCTTCACTCATTTTATTACCCCTTAACCGCACCCCAAGTTATCAGACAGGATCAGCATCACCCATGGGAAGGTAATGTCAGGCAGAATGAATATCCCCAATCAGAAAATCCCAAAGCCAGGTCGTCTTGAAATCTGAAACACTTTGAATGATGACATAATGGCGGAAAAATTCTGTACACCTGACCTCACGTGACAGGTCCAAGTCAAAACACAGGTGCTCTCTAAAGATATTGTATAAAATTACACCTTCAGCCAAGGATGCCTAAAGCGTACACAAAACACAAATGAGTTACATGTTTAGACTTGGGTCTCATTCCCAAGGTATCTCATGAATCCTTAAAAAGTTTAGATTTATTATTTTTTAATGTACGTGGGTATTTTGCTTGCGTGTGTATCTGTGCGCCACATACATCCCTGATGCTCACGGATGTCAGAAGAGGACGGCAGAACCTCGGAACTGGGGATCGGGTGATTGTGAACCATCATTGTGGCTGCTGGAACTCTAACCCAGGTCCTCCGCAAGAGCAGCCAGTGCTCTTAACCACCGAGCCTTCTCTCCAGCGCCCACATTGCTGTTTTTTAGTTTGGTTTGCAGAAACAAGAGAATGAGAATCGTCACAGCTCATCTGCCCCTGCCCTGGTCCGTGTCTGCCTTCTTTCTCAGAGGCTCCTGGAGGAAGCAGTGACCTTCTCCCATGACACCCTGGGTTCCCTGGAGGCTGATGGAATCACGGGAAGAGCTTGGCTCTAGACACCTGACCTTGGGCTGGTTTGTACCACTGGCCACATGAGAAGCCTAGAGCCACTCACCCCTTCCCAGGATCTTAGTGGCTTTATTATCTGTTTGAAAAAAAGGGGGAGGGGAGAATAATACAGACCACCTCAGGAGGTCGCAGGAGGGAAGGGTGTTGTGTCTTGTATACAGTAGGTGCTTAACAAGCATCACATAGAATAATTGCCATCAATGCAACGCTGTTATTCTCTAGCCTTCTTGCCTCTGTCCGAAAACTAGCCTCCTACCATCCTGGTCTCCTAGCCCAGGACAACAGCTTTTCTCTTTATCTCCCCCTGCCTGACCCAGTTTCTGTGAAAACCCGAGATTCTCGCAGGGAAGAGATGACAGTCACATCTACAGGTCTCATCGTCCTATTAGGACAACATCAGTGTAAACATTAGTTATTCACAAACCCAATTACATTTTGATTGCTCTGACCCAACTGAGATTGGGGTTACTCTCAATCCACATTTATTTTTTGGCACAGGCTTCCTAAGGTTCGAAGAGATAAAAAACAACCTCCCTCCCCTCCCACTGTACCCTGGTGGGAATCTTTTCCAGGCTCCATCATTTCTTCTCCTTCCCAGTTCCCAGATGCAGCCATTCCTGGGCATTCTGCCATTCAAAGGAAAGGATGTTGGTTAGAGCGAACTGAGAACTTCCATCAGGGAACGGGGAAAGGAGGAGACTGGAGGAGGAGTTTAGGGTCTTTACCCAATTTACCCAAGTCCAGAGCAGAGTCAGATGAGCTGTGACAGTTCTCATTCTCTCGTTTCGGCAAGCCAAGATGAAAAGGACAATATGGGGGCTGGAGCGACGGCTCAGTGGTTAAGAGCACTTGCAGAGGAGCTGGGTTTGACTCAGAGAAGATGCCTGCATTTGGAGTGCAGGTACACTAGACGCTTGGTTCTAGTCTGTACCGTAATAAACTGATTTCAGCTTTAATTCCACAATTGCCCCAAGAAGCTGCTTCTCCCCAAATCTATCCCATCCTAGTATAAATTCGCACTTGCTCAGGAGAGAAACTCAGGAGAGTCCCCCACAATCTCTTCTTTTCTTGCACTCCAATCCATCAGCACATCCACCTCTCGGCTGTAGCCACTCTATTAGTCCCTCTCCTGTTGCTCTAACAAAGTAGCTGAAGCAATTTAAGAGGGAGAGTGAAAGGCGGTTGGTGGTGGCACACACCTTTAATCGCAGCACTCAGGAGTCAGAGGCAAGCGGAGCTCTGAGTTCAAAGCCAGCGTGGACCACAGAGCAAGTTTCAGGACAGCCAGGACCACACAGAGAAACTCAGTCTCAGGAGAAAATACATACATAAATAAATAAATAAATAAATAAATAAATAAATAAATAAATGAATAAATAAAATGAGAGGAGAAGGAGTAGAGGAGGAGGAAACCACTTGTAGACCCGAGTCCAGTTCTCAGCACCCACGTTTGGCAGCTCACACTCATATAACACCCTCTATAACATATATAGGGGATCCAACACCCTCTTCTGGCCCCTGAGGGCACTTCACTCATGTGCACACACCCAAACACAGACACACGTGAATGTACAGCGCTGTGTTAAAAGGGCAACCCCGAGGCCGAGAACTTTGAGAACAGGTTACCATCAGGCCATGTACTCTCTTTCTTGTCTCTGTTCCTCCTGAGGCCCCCAACTCATAGAAGCCAGGGTCGGGGATGGGGGTGGGGGATGGGGAGTAGGAATTAGGGGTGTCAGGTGATGTTATGCCTGAAAAACAGCATCCTCCGGCGTAAATCTGGGGGAATCAGGGTGGAGGGTACAGGGACCAGCAGAGGGTGTCCTTGACACCCACTGCCCTGAGCACGCTGTTTGAACATCATCACCGTCAGCACTTGACCCCACATCCATCCGCTCTTCCTGTCTGCTTTTCTATTTACCCCTTACCATCTTTTAAAGTACCGGGCATTTTTTCTTCTTCATTCTCTGCTGGCTTGGGAGTTCTACAAGAGACAAGGATTTTGCCTCTTTAATCTGCCAATGAGTCCTTGGTGCCCAGCCCAGTGCCTGGTATATCGTAATAAATATGTGACAAAATGACTGACCATCCCCAGGTGGGCAGTGGGGGAGGGCCAACGGAGCGTGGACGGGGCCAGAGGCTGCTTCCGACAGCTGAGGTCTCCGGGTCTGGCCTTGGAATTTGCCATCTGTAATGGAGAAAGAATGCATTCGTTGTTCGGGTAATTGGTAGTAACTGATGGTAATTTAGAGTAATTAAACACTAATTAATTCAATGAGTCAGTAATGTATTTATTTATGGTATCCATGTTTGTTCCCTTATAAATATTGGTATTACTTTTGTCAGGCAATTAAAATCCACTGGTGGGGACTGGCTGAAGTCCCAGGAGATTCTGGAAGCATGGCCGGGCCTGAGCCAAGAATGAATTGTAGAAGGGCCGGAGAGATGGCTGTGCAGTTAGTTAAGAGCACTTGCTGCTCTTCTTGCAGAGGTCCTGGGTTTGGTTCCCAGCACTCACGGGGACTCACAACTGCCTGTAACTCCTGTTGCAGGAGATCTGACACCTTTCTGGCATCTGTGAGCATCTGCAAGCCTGTGGTAATCAAGCTCTCTCTCTCTCTCTCTTTTAGGATGAGTGGTGGAACCAAGGTGACATAGGGTGGGGTGTGACACATGGATACTGAGGGGTCCTATGTGTGATAGGTTGGTGCAGGTTTGGGGCCAGGGTTTAAGGACGCTCATTCACAAAACCCTTCCTAACTCCTCCACTTGTTCATTCATTGCCCGTCCCCCACTCAAAAGCACTGTTCTTCGGTTGATATACAGGAAGCCTGCGGGGGACATCAGGGGCATGGGGGCTCTTCAACACCTCTCCCAGGACTTCTGCTTGAGATCTGATCCCTTTGGCACGTGACCAGACAAATCCTGATGAATGTAAGATGGGGTAAGGGATGGAAGGGGGCCCAGGAAGCTGGAGGAGGACCCGAGGTGCCGAGCATGTAGGAAACGAAAGGCCCAGAGCTTGGGGGTATTGTTGACTTTGAGTGAGGGAGCTGCAAATCCCTGAGTTCTGTAGACAGGCTGACATGAAGGGCAGACCCGCCCCACCCAACCCCACCCATAGCAGACCCAGCCTCTTCCGTCTTCGTTCCCCGTTCAGTACTCACAGGTGTTGGGATTCCTCAGCGGCTGGCGTGGGTAGGTGGGCTCTGTCTGTGGGAGTCTCTCCTGGACTGCCATTCCCCTTGCTCCGTGCCCTCGTTGCTCTTCCGACACTGGGATGAAATATCCCAACAAACGCGGCTTGAGGGAGAAAGGGTTTGTTTCACCTCGTGCTTCTAGGGAGACAGCCCACCCACCCTGTCGGGAAAGTGAGTACCAGCAGGAGCTTGAGGCCGCTGGTGACACTGTGTCCGTAGCCAGGAAGTGAAAAACAGCGAATGCCTGTGCTCAGCTCAGTTCCTCCTATGGGGACATCTACTGGAAGGGGCTTAGTCAGTCCGCAGGAGTCTCACCCTTAAAGAAAACCGTCTCTACCTCCCCAGCCCCACAGCCATCCATAGCTCCTCTTTCAGGGGTGAGGGCTGGAGAATCCCTTCCCACTCCCTGCTAGAATGTTTACTACACAACTCTTGCGCAGCCTAGGGAATGGTGCCACCCACAGTGGGCAAATCCTCCCACCTCAGTCAACCTAAACAAGATGGCCCCTCACAGCCATGGCCAGAAAAGCCCATCCCCTAGATGATTCTCTGTGTCACCCAGCTGACAATTGAGAAGAGCATATGACTGACGCTCGACAGAACTGTTATCGCCTTTCCCTGTGCAGAGTTTCCAAAGTGGCCATGAAGAGGCATAGGATGAAGAAAGGCGTGACGGGCTGGGAAATTTCCTTGACACCTCTGAGCCTTGTTTTTCTACACTTGCCTGCCCCGCAGAGTTGTCACAAGCCGGAAACATAGCCAGCCACATGAAGCCTGTCTGTGTGACTAACAGGTAGGAGCTGCTTCACAGCGCTCATTAGAATGACTAACGCCCGCCTGTGACTCATTTCCTCCTCCCAGTTTTCCTTGTGTTTTTCTAAATATATATACATATATATATTATGTGTGTATGTGTTTTGTTTGAAAGTGTGTGTGTGCACACGCCCTCGGGGGTGAGTGGAGGGCATGAGAACCTCTGAGTTACAGATGGATATGAGTCTCCAGGTGACAGCGCTGGGAAACGAACCCGGGTCCTCTGCAAGAGCAGCCAGTGATCCTAATTGCTGTTCCACCTCCCCAGCCCTCCAGTCTGACCTGTCGTAGCTTCAGACCTTCGTCCTGCATAGGTCCAGATCAGCGGTAGGGATTTCCCCCTCCATCCATGAGCTCTGAAAGCTGCCCCGCTTGCTTCTCTCCCTAGCATGTAGAGAGGGTAGGTTCTCCTCCAGGAGCCCAGCTGTTGGCAGGGAATGTCCTTCTGTGTGCGCTTTCTTCCATTTCCCAGCCTCTGCCAGGACAAGTGGACTGCAACCCCCTCTCACCATGTCCCAGTGCCCGCCCCTCCCCCGGAGCTAGTGTGGTCTCTCTGGCCCTATCTCGCTGCCCTTCATTCTGTAGCCTTGTCTCTCATTTCTCCTCCTCTCTCCCCCTTTGTCCTCCCTGTCTCCCTTAATTAGCGACACTCTGGGACTGAGGTGTTTTTATTATGTTTTATTTATTGAATGGCTTTACTGTTTCCTGTTCTTAATTTAAAAGGCAGATCGATACAATGCTTTATATTCCCTGCTCAAAACAAAGCTAAGTCAAGTTGTTGGTTTGTTTCTTTTTTTTCTTCGTGAGGCTCTTCCTTGTGTCTTTCTTTCTCCCTGGGAAACAAAGATTCCTCCTCTACGTTATTGTAATTGACAAGAACATTGAATTCATTCGCATCATTCATCCCATTAATTATTCAGTAAACAGTGATTGTGTGCCAGGCACTGTGCTGGACCCGGGGGGCCCCCAGAGATAATTCAAAGCAATGTCCCTGTCCTTCAGAGGCCCCTGTGTAACTGGGGAAGCTGTTCACCGACACGTGACAGAAAATGCTCATGGTGCCGTGTTAACGTATGTGATGCTGCGTGCAGCACAGGGAAGGGAGGGCAGAGGCTTCTGTGTGGGGAGCAGGTTGGGTCGAGAACCCAAGATGAACTGGTGTTTGATGCAGGCCCACACAGAGGCGGCCCAACCCTAAGACGAGGAGAGTGCGAGTGGTTGACCTCCGAGGGTCCCCAGGAAGGATGGCAGGAAGGATGGCAGCTCCTGTGGAGACACCTGAGAGAAACCGTTTAGAGGAGGGAGGATTCATCACGCTCAGTTTCAGAATGCCAGTCCGTGGCTGTCGGACTCCACGTTCCTAGGTGGAAGGGTGTGGTGAAACAGAGCCCCTCATTTCCTGGCGGCCAGGAAGCAGAGGGACAAACAGGAAGGAGCTGGGACCATGATGTACCCTTCAAAGGGGCACCCTGAGCCGCGTTTCATCTAATCAGCTTTCACCTTACACAGCTGCACCCCTCCCGACAGTCCTTTCAATTTTTAAAAACGACGCCGGGCATGGTGGCGCAAGCCTGTAATCCCAGCACTCGGGGAGGCAGAGGCAGGCGGATCTCCGTGAGTTCCAGGCCAGTCTGGTCTATAAAGGACAGCCAGGGCTACACAGAGAAACCCTGTCCCAACAAAACAACAAATACAGAATCAAAATTTAAAAATGTTTTCATTTATTAATTAACTAACTCTCTCTCTCTGTCTCTCTCTGTCTCTGTCTCTCTCTCGGGAGTGCACAAGCCAAAGCGCATGTGTGGAGGTCAGAAGACATCTCGTGGGAGTGTTGATCTCTCCCTCCACCATGTGGACCCGGAGAATCAAACTCAGGTTGCTGCAGTTCAACCTCGAATCGGCCAATGGATTAAAGTACTGGTCAGGACAGGGCCCTCAGAGATACCCAAAATGTGCTGTGGTCTCTCAGCTCACTCTCTGTAATGGGGACTAACCATCAGAGGGAAGGCAGAAGAAAAGGGGTTGGAGGGAGGCTGGTAGAAAGAATGTTAACAGCTGGAGTTCATCCCCTGTGGGAGTTTGGGGGAGACTAGAGAACATGCATTTGAATTGACCTAAGCGGTCAGGGACAGAGCTGGGTTTTTCATCCCCTGGTCCACTGTCCAACCGTCACTGGGGAATGGGGTTCCCCCACGGCTCTGGCCTGCCCCACGGAGGGCCGGGGAGTCTTCGTGTAGAGAAGGGAGGGCTCTGCTGGTTTGGAATTAGGCAGGCATGCCCCCAAGGAGCCAGAAAGAAGGACCGCCCGTGGTCGCCAACGCCTCCTCCACCGTAGGTGTTGGGGGAGGGTAGACAGAACTCCCTATAGCGCCCCCTGCAGGTTCAAGAGGTCTCAAAATCCAAGTGCAGGAGACCTCATTTATAGAAGGCTGATAAAACGCCCCCTCCGCTCGTCCCAGGTGATTTGCAGGGAGCCCCTGCTCTCCCGGGGCCCTGCAGAACAGAGCCCCATTCAGCCTTTTCTTTGAATCCCTCAACCGCACCTCCTGCCAGCCTGTGCGAGGCTATTTATGATGTTCTGTCGATATCTGTCTTGGCGCCGGAGCGTAGAGGGGACGGATGGAGCCTGGGGTCCTATCCATCAGTCACTTGGCCGCAATCTCTAAAGAGATTTTAATTGTGAGCTCAGATTTACTCCCGCCATCAGCTGCGCCCGCCCGCCTCTTTACCAGCGCGAGCAGGGCCTGCAGGCCCGCTGCGCTTTGCCAAACGCACGTCTTGTAGCAACGCCGAGGAAATATTTGCTGCAGTGAAACCGCGTGCCCTGCAGAAAGCAATCGCCCTAAATCGCCCCCTGACAGCCATCCGGGCTCCTCGCTACCCACATCTGCTTTTCTGTCTGCCTTCCACCCTGCTCCCTGCCACCAGGGACAGCGGCCTCTAACCTGAAATGGGGGTGGGGGTGGGGGAGTTGAGGCAGGGGCCACAGCACGCCCTCTCCCGAGAGGATTGCAAGACATTAAGATAGCGGGAGGTGGGAGGGAGCTGGTGGACCCAGCCCTGAGTGAGGCAGGCCTGTCTCTGGCCAGTCAAATGGATGGACAATTCCCTATGGCCCGTTTACAGTTGGGAGCCGAGGAGGATGGAGGACAGAGGCGGGGAAAGAGACCCACCGGAAGCTGCATGCCTGGTTAGGGTTTGGTGATCTGGGAGTCGGCAGAAGGTTGGTCTTTGGACCCATCAGCATTCTATGCTACAGGGACAGCCCCTTCACTGCAGGACTGTCTCTGGGGACACCGCCCTCTGCCTCTGAGTGCATGTGCCTCTCAGGGGCGGGCTCCTCTCCTAGACCGTCTGGAGATCTTTCTGAGCAGGGAGAAGGGGAGGGCAGAACATGCTTCATTCTCAGAGAATGAATTTTAAAAAAAAACATTATTTTAAACAATGTTTATCCTGATAAAAGGAAAGGAGGAAGGGGAAGAAAGGGAAAAGAAGAGGAGAAGGAGGAAGGAGAGGAGGAAAGGAGAGAAAGGGGAGAGAGGAGAAAGGGGAAGGGGAGTTGGATGTAGAGGAGGAGGAAGATGAGAGGGAGGGAAGAGGGAGAAAAGAGAGGAAGAATGGAAGGAAGGAGGAAGAGAAGAAGAAATGATAGAAAGAGGGAAAGGGAGGGGAAGAGGAAGGAAGGAAAGAGGAGGGAGGGGAAGACGGGAGGAAGGAGAGAAGGGAGGAAAGGAAGAGAGAAGAAAGGAGAGGAGGGAGGGCAAGAAAAGGGGAGGAAGGAGAGGAAGAGGAGGAGGAGAAGGGGAGGAAGGGAAGGACTTTTCCTATCTGGGAAGTCATTCAAATGAGAGCCTCCCACTCTGCCTTCAAGGCTTAACAATTTGCCCAGACCCAAGGGTCCCATTTGATCTAAGTGGACACTCCTGGCCCTCAGCAGGCCAATTTTGTGGAATTCCTCCTGCTGCTGAAGCTACCTGGCCACAAGAACTGGGAGCTGCTGACAGCAAAACTCTGGAAATGTAAATGTCTTTTTGTAGAGGCACCATTTCCCTTCCCCCACCAAAGAGCAGGGGACACCAGTGTAGGAGCCTTAGGGGAGCTGGGAGATTCAGGCCTGAACATGGGGACCCTGTAAACCCAGTGGTGGAGTGGGGTACCAGATCTCTGCCATTCTCCTGAGAAGTCAGAGAGCACCAACTGCCCCCATCGCCCCCTATAACCCCATACCTTCTCACCCTCCACTATAGCTCTCCCAAATTAGGCCACTAGTAGAGAAGTGTCTGTCTCTCTCTCCATCCTTCTTGTCCCTCCCACTCAGTGCGACCTGAATGGGCTCCACTCTGGGACATGTCTGCCCCTGTCACCCAGGTGAACCATCTGGGAGGCAGGAGGTTAACACAAAGGGCTGTGGAGCTCCCACTAGGCCTCACCTCAACAGATTGTGAGGTGGGGCGGGGGTGGGGGGAGGTCGGGGATACCCCTGAGCTCACTCTCTCCAGGCCCTCCATGTGGGGTGGAGAGGGAGCCAGCGAGGGTGGCTCTCTGAGATGACCAGGTGGACCACTGGGTTCTGCGCTCTGAAGTTCTGGCCGCTGCTCCTGGCTCTCTGACATTTGCTTCCCTGCTTCCTTGTCCTAATGGCCAAGCCTGATTCTGCCTGCGGCATCTTCTGTGGATGAGTAGGCCCAGTCCACCTCACCCTAAACCTTCTCTCCATCAGACATGGCTTCCTGAGGGCCAGGGCCCACACAACCCACAGTCTCTCTAGGTGAGGACACACCTTACCCCTACAAAGGCTGGAGGAGCACAACTTCTTTGTCACCCTGCATGAGCCCTGCTTCCTTCAGTGGACTGGACGCCCAGCTGTGGCCTCAGGGCCTACTTGGTGGAAGTAGGAACGGAGGGTGGGGCGAGAAGAGGCCTTGTCACTGCCCTCTGTCTCCAGCCAGATTGCCTGCCTCACCTTCCCCAGGTTGTTTACCTTGGCCGGCTCCCTCCGCCCTGCTCTCCCAGCCGATCTGATTGCTGTAATTAGTTAATCAGTAACTGGCATAATTTCCCCCTGATTAATGCAGGAATAATCACCCGCCAGGGCTGCCAGCAATTTGCTTATCAGAGTCACTTTGAAACAGCTTTGAAAATGAACGATTGGCACCTTCCTCGGGGTTAAAATTAGAGCCGGGGAGGCCGCCCTCTGCCGTGGGCGGCTGGGAGTGGCGGGCGGGGTGGATGGGGAGCCTCCACCCCATGTCTGGGACAATTGCTGTGGGTGACTGCCACGGTTCCATGTCTGGCTGAGTGCTAAAGTGAGGGGAGTGTGTGCTGGTGCAGCTCCCTAGGACAGGGGAGACAGGTTGGGGCGCTGTGGCGGCCTCTGGAATGGAGCCGGGGCACAGGAATCTGGACAGAGGCCTTGGAGTATTGACAGAGCAAGAGAGAAAGGGACATCCTTTGCATAACATTATAATAATAACGGCCTCAAGAACAGCAAACCTGAACATTCACTTTATTTATTTATGTTTTAGTGGTCCAGGCGATTGAAAACCAGGGCCTTCCTTGCACAGTCCAGGCAAGCGCCGTACCCTTAAGCCATAGACACATCCCAGCAGAGAAATGACTCCATTCTTCATATACATTATCTCACTTAATTCATGTAAGACGAAATTATACACCGAGTGAGCTCATCCACTGAACTGGTATCTGACTCTTTGTTTTTCATAATTTTACTTTTAATTAAGGAAGATTTCCCACGTGGGCCGAAAGTACTGGGATAATGAGCTCCCTATGAGCTCAACTTTCTGCCTGTCGCCGGATGGTCCATGCTCCATTCCTGTCAGTGCCAGTCTCTCTAAACCAGCTCCTGACACTTCAGCGCTCTCTCTGCCTCTCCGGGTTATGGGGAAGTCTAATGAGATCCTTTGTGGAGGTGTCGGGTACCTATCCTGCATCATTATTTTCAGAGTGGAGGGTGCTCCGGTTGGGTGTTGGAATCTGTGGGGTCCAGAGAAGCATCAGACAGAGTTGGGAGGATGAAGAAAGGTCAGAGTATGCTGGTCTGAGCTCCAGTCAGCTGAGGCAGAACACACACACCACACACACACACACACACACACACACACACACACACGTCACACCAAGTAGATCTTTTACTCATAGAGAGGCAGCGGGAATAAAAGAGGGCTGGCTTTCTGGAGAGCTGGACCCAGGAAAGCTGCCTGGAGGAGGAGGGGGATACCGTCTCTTCTGGGCATGGCCTACTGCAGCATAGCAGGGGGACCCTGGGAAACAGAATAACAGACAACACCCACAGGGATGAAGCCCTGATGGGATCTGCCCCTGGGAGGAGTGGAGAAGAACTCACGCCATGCTTAGAGACCACGGAGGTGAGAAAGGAAAGGGAAGCTTTGCCCAGACGACAGGGGCCCACAAGCTGCTGGAGCCAGGACACACACACACACACACACACACACACACACACACGGGTGTGCGCGCTCATGTGGCCCCACTCTGGACTTGCACTCGGGCTGCTACTCTTGTCAGGAGGGTGCAGGCAGAACACGTCCTGCCTGTATACATCCTTGAGAACCACAGGGAAGAAAGTGGGGGGCAGGGGCTGGGCAGACCTAAGGCCACTTGGGGCGCTGTCCTACACGGGGGTGGGGGGCATGAGACTGTCCAGGTGCTGGCGCAAGCCTTGCCTATGTAGGTCTTGCAGGAATGGGGCTGTGAGGGTGAGGCTGCTGTGATTGCTTTGTTGGTTTACTTGGGCTGACCTCAGGGCCTCATCCATTCACCATTGCTGACTGCTGCATTAGCTTTTCCAAGGGCCAGGCACGGTGGTGCACACCTGTAAACCCCAGCACTCAGGGAGGCAGAGGCAGGTGATGTCTGTGAGTTCGAGGCCAGCCTGGTCTACGGAGTGAGTTCCAGGGCAGCCATGATTAGGTAGAAAAACCCTGACTTGAAAAACCAAACCAAACCAAAAAACAAACAAAAACACAAAACTAACTTTTCCGAGGGAGGTGGGAACAGATGTCTGCTGACCACGATAGAGGTGGCCAAACCAAACAGACCAAAGTAACAATTGTGCCACAGTCCAGCACTGTGAGACGTTTGAGTTCACTGGGCTTATAGATCACAGGTGACCCCCAAACAGCTACCGAGTCAGGAAGTCCCACCCTAACACGAATGGCCACCTCCTCATAGCTGCATAGGTGGAATGTGCCCTCACGTCAATTAACTTTCCACATACTCCTGCACACCCCAAGACCCCGGACCACACGAAGCTAGGGGTGAATTTCAGCTGAGAGGCACATGTATAGGAAGTATTCCTGGAATCTCAGAGAAGAGTCAATGACACGCCCTCCCTGCCCCTCCTTCTGAGGGAACGCAGCAGATCAGAACTTGGGGGTCTCTTGTGAGTGGTCAAAGTGCTTTTAGGTAGCAATGGCTGCTATACCGGAAGACAGCTGACCTACACCCTGGGCCCCGCGTATGACTCTTTCCTCTATGTGAGTCACCTGGGGACCTGCAAGTGGGGTCTAAAGAGATGATCAAAGGGGCTGCTGTATCCCTGGAGCGTTGAGTTTGGTTCATGGAGTACCGGCCTCTACTTCCGGTTTTCCTTCATCTGCTTGAAGAGCTGAGACAAAACACAGGCGGGCGACGAGGGACCCTGGAGGAATTCTCATTATCTCACAGCCTTGGGAGGAGTGCTCGGGCCCCTTTGCTGCAGGGGGCGCTGCTGAGTGGGTCTGGAGGAGATTTTGCCCCTAACCACGAGGTTCTCACCGCTGGTGGGAACGAACAGGACTAGTCAAACAAGGATGTAGGACCAGACGAGCATCACCAGGAAGTGATGCTCTCTCTGGAACCAATCAGAGCCCCGACCTGACGTGCACCGGGCCGGACCCTCGGCTGTGCTCGCTGAGGCGTGCACGTGTGCGTGGGCCTGGGCGCACACGTGTGGCCTCGCGACTTGCAAATGAGCAGTCCTGTGCGCGCATTGTCAAGGAACGCCTGTCACAGAGAAGCCTTTGTTAGGGTGAGAAATAATGAGACGTTAATTTAGAAAGATTTCTCTGTCAGAGAGGTGAGACTGTTCGACTGGAGGCATTAAAAAACATCGTTTAAACCCCACAAAGGAATTTTAAAATGGACTTTATATTAAAAGAATCAAGCTCTTTGTGTTCAGGTGCTCCTATGGGCCAGTTTTGCAGGGGGCGCTCCACCCCCGCCATGGGTGATGTCACTTTTGGTGTGTGACGCTGGGCTGGCCCGCACCTTCTGCGCGCAACCATCTCCTGCCCTCCTGGAGCTCTGTCTTCTCCCCTGGGCAGGTGCTGGACTCATCTCCTCCACCAGCTCCTTCTTCTGGCTTCTCTCTTAGCATCCCTGGGCCTAAACACACTGTTCATCCCCCCCCCCCCCCCCCGATCTTCTCCATTCTCTTGCCTTCCCATTTGTTTTTGGTTTTTGTTTTCAGACAGACTCTCATGTAGCCCAGGCTAGTTCCAAACTCACTATTGTAACTGAGGGTGGCCTTGAACTCCTGGTCTATGTACTTGGAAGGCTTCAGGCCTTCCATCTGCTGGGCTCACGGAGTGCCACCATGCCTGGTTTGCTCTCTAGGCTTTAGCCCCCAGCAGACAGTCTCCAAAACACTCCGATCCCCTGTCCAGCTCTTCCCGCAAGGACTCCGGGCTGCCGTTCCTCTCCGTGGGGCCCGGACACCTTCTTCAAGGTTCCCTGGCTGGAAATTCCAATTCGATTTGTCTTCTTCAATTTGTCAGAGTCTTCTTCGGCAGATTAAATTATCCTTCTTTGATCTCTACACCTTCAACAGGTACTACCATTATCTCAGACCTTCCATCAAAAAAAAAAAAAAAAACCAATGTGTCCCCCCCTCCTCTCCCCGAGCTCCCACCCCCCCATGAATCCAAGGGTCTCCAGTGCCGGACTGGCTCTGCCTTCCCCACATCCCACCACCGGCACCCACCATGACCCTGCTGGATCCTCATTCTCTGCAGGATCTCTGCCTCTCACTCCGCCCTTCCCCTCCCCTCCCACTTCCCCTCCAAACCCAGACAACATCTGAAGTCCAGACAACTCAGGAAGCCACCAGCAGCGCTCCATGACAGGTTTCAGCCAGTAACCTCCTTCTCTCCTTTTCATTCCTTTCTTCCCGAACTGTCTGCCTAACGATCGATCGCTGGGGACGCTGAGGGACAGATGGGTGCAATGCCTGCTCCTCAACTCTTGGGAACATGTCCCAGGGCCACCTGCTTTTTGTCTTTTTTGCCAGTGCTTTACTGCCGAGCCACACCCCTGCCCTCACCCAGTTTTATTAGGTGGAATTAGGTTGAGCTTCGATGATAGGGATTCCACATCATGGTATCTTAATGCAGATGTGATTTCTTGTCCATGCGATGTCCAGATGTAGCTCTTGTGCTTAAGTCCTTAGGGCCCTGGACCATTCTAGCTTACTCATTTGTCTATGCTCATGATCCAAGATGGTAGCTAGAGCTCCAGCCATTTCCCCTGTGTTCTAAGTAGCAAAGAAGATGTGCACAGCCTTTTAAGGACGTCTGTCTGCAGTTCCGTGATGCATTTCCACTCGAACGCTGTTGGCCAGCTGCAGGGAAGGAATGTGACATTTAGTATTTGTTCCGAACTGTGGACCTGGTTGAAACCCAGTTTGTATTATTATTCAAGAAGGGGCGAGGGCTTTGTGGGGGACATCTAGAAGTATCTGATGTCATCTGACAGTGGCTACTCAAATGTCTCTTGCTTCATCTTCTCAAATCCCCAGCCAAAATCAACCAGGCCTTTCCAGGTTCTTGCTGGCAGTATTACCCAGCCACAGTCAGGGCTAGAGTTGGTCCCTCCTGGACTCTAAGGTCCTGGGAGACAGGTATCACCCTTACACTATTACCCTGAGCTGTCTTGTGGCTGACCATATGTGGGGCCAGGGATGTGGTGTTTGTGGCCCAACCCAGCCCTTGACCACTTGGGTCTTTCCTCCTTAGACAGTAGGGCTCTGCAGCCTTGGCGGCTCCTGGCTGCTACCACAGAAGAAACTGCCCTGGGTGTCTGACTCCTTGATTTCGTATAATATTATTGTATTAGAGCTGGGTGTAATGGCGCGTGCCTTTAATCCCAACACTTGGAGAGGCAGAAGCAGGTGGATCTCTGTGAGTTTGAGGCCAGCCTGGTCTACAAAGTGAGTCTAGGACAGCCAAGGCTATAGTGAGAAACCCTCTCTCTCAAAAACAAACAAACAAGCAAGCAAACAAACCAACAAACCATATATATATCCTGTCTCAAAAAACTGTATATATATTCACTGTATTAAAATATAATTTACATATTTTTTTTTTGAGACAGGATCTCACTATGTAGACTGGGCTGGCCTATAACTCAAGGCGGTAAGCCTCCCTTTGCCTCCCCAGGCCAGGTTTAAAGGTGTGTGCCATTACACACAGCCACATATCATTTTGAGGCAAGTTATCATTCATTACTCTGCCTTAGCTGGCCTTGAACTCACTATGTAGTTTAGACTTGCCTTGAACTTGTGGTAATTCTCCTGCCTCAGCCTCCCAAGTGTTGGAATTTCAGCTCTGAGTCACCATACCCAACTCTGCCTGACTCACTACCTATCTTCACGTGGGGGTGGGGCGGGGTGGTCTCATGTCTCCCAGTTTGTCTACAAGCTCCTCATGGAGTTGAGGATGACCTTGAACTTCCTATTTCCCCCCCGCCCATGCTAGCATTACATCTTTTACCACCAAACTCAGTTCACACATTGCTGGGGAGCGAACCCAAGGCTTCCGCTTGCCAGGCACTACTTAATATCTTAAGTTTTGCTAATCATGTCGAAGCTCAATGGCTTTCCAATAAATTTAGTAAATCTATCTGCCTTTACCTTTAGACTCAGAGCTTATTTATTTATTTATTTATTTATTTATTATGTGTATGAGTGCTCCATCTGTATGTACTCATGCATGTCAGAAGAGGTCATCAGATCTCAGTATGGATGGTTGCTGGGAATTGAACTCAGGACCTCTGGAAGAGCAGGCAGTGCTCTTAACCGCTGAGCCATCTCTCCAGCCCCGTCTCTGAGCTTCTAAGGGATATTCCTTTTCTTTGTTCTTTGATCATTTTGAAACAGCATCTCATGTAGCCAAGGCTGGCCTCAGATTCCCTGTGTGGCTTTGAACTCCTGATATTTCTAAATCTACCGTCCAAGAGCTAGGATTACAGGTGCACACTAGTACGCCCAGCTTTATTTCATTTTTTCGGGAACTACATGAATTTCCTCAGTGTGTGCGTGTGCACACAGCTGCCTTGGTGCACATATGGTGTTCGGAGGACGATTCGCAGGTTCTCCCATTCTGCTGTCTGAGTCCGATGGATCAAACCCAGGCCGTTAAGCTTGGCAGCAGGCACTGCTACCCGCCGCGCCATCGCGCAGGCCCTTTATGCTCTGAGACATTCTGCAGGTGCCTGAAGCTGAAGATAGCGCCAAAATCTATGCGCCGTGTGTTTTCCCTCTGTATACGTAATCACAATAACGCGTAATTCACACACTGGGTCTGGTAAGAGATTAATAATAACTGAAAAATACAAGCCATAACAATAGACTAAAAGTTACCTAAAACTGCACTGGTTTTAGAATTTCCTGCTTACTATCTTTTTAAAGGCTTCATGTGTTTGTGTGTGTCTGTGTGAGTTTTCATGTACCACGTGCACGCAGGAATCCACACAGGCCAGAAGAGGGCCCTGGGCCCCCAGGTCTGGAGTTATAGCTAGTTATGTAGGTGCTGTAATCCAAACCGCAGCCCTTTGCAAGAGCAGTAAGGGCTCTTACCCGCTGAGCCTCCTCAAGATGACAATTCTTACTGCACCTGCCCAGGACTCAAGTTCAAGTCCCAGCACCCATGTTGAGTGGCCCACAACTTCCTGTAACTCCGGTTCCCAGGGACCCGATGCCTCTTCTGAACTCTGGAGGCATCTGCGTTCATCTGTGCACGCGCCTCCCACACAGATATGCCAATGATTAAAAAAAAAAAATTGTAAGGAGGGTGGTAATGCATACTTTTAATCCCAATACTCCAGAGGCAGAGGCAGACGGATCTCTGAGCTTGAGGCCAGCAGCATGGTCTACAGAAAGAGTTCCAGGACAGCCAGGGTTACACAGAGAAACCCTGTGTAGAAAAACATTTGTTTTTTTTTTTTAATTAAATATTTGAAAATCTTAGAAATTTGTTTTCACACGAAATGAGCATTCCATGACTTAGTGACCTAAGTGACAGTGGTGGGAAGGGCGCCCAGAGAGAAACAGATTTGGAGGGGAGAGGCTCCCTTTTCTCCTCCTCTGGCACAGGGACAGAGGCAGGAAGTCATTCTGTACCTCCAATCCAACAGCAGTCAATACCAGTAGGACGCTAGCTGGCACGGAGTCCAGTGACATGCAGCTTGAGGGGACAGCCCTGCAAAGGAGAGAGGGCAAAGGTCAGAAGGGGGCCTGAAATCAAACCAGCCCCTGAGAAGCCTGGAAGGGCCTGGCTATGGTGCAGCGACTTGGCAGGGGGGAAAGCCACCCTGTCTAGACCCTTTTGGCCTGGGTTAGGGTCATGTGGGCATCGTTGGGATCACGTGGGTTTCATTCTGAGAAGTGCTGGCTTGTCCTTGAATGGGGGTGGGAGGGGCAGCACCCTGTGTGCTCCTGGACATCAGGAAGACTCTTTGCAGCTGGTAATGAGGCCAGGCTCAAAGCACAGAGCTTTGGGGACAAGCCTTACTGAACTCAAGTCACTCTCCTAGTCTGAGTTCTGTCTTCACACGCAAAGTGAAGGGCGTGCTCCCGTGGACCATCCTCCAGGGCACCACTAAGCCAGATGTTGGAAGTGGAGCGCGTGGCCTGGTTGGCAGAGTGCTTGGCTGGCATGCACAAAGCCCTGGGTTACATCTTCAGCACTGCGTAAACTGAGCGCAGTGGTGTGCGCCTGTGATGTCAGCCCTCAAGAAGTGGAGAAAAAAAAGGATCAGAAGTTCAAGGTCATCCCTGAGCACATAACCAATTCAGGCTAGCCTGTGCTACACGAGTTCCTGTGTGAAAGCAGAGCAAAGAAAGACAGAACACCTCAAGAAAAACCAACCAACCAAACAAAACCCCTCGATGTCAAAACAGGCCACGAGGGTCACTCAGGGGGAGGCAGGGAGGCGGGACCTCAGGGCTAGAGAGACGGCTCAGCGGCTAAGAGCACTGATTGCTCTTGAACCTGGGTTCAGTTCCCAGCACCCACATGTCAGCTCACTGTAACCCCAGTTCCGGGGATATGAGCTCTGTGGGAGTCAAGGGCCTACATGGTACCTGTACATACATGCAGGTGCACACTCATCCACAAAAAGTAAAAGTAATAGATACTTTAAAAAGAGAGAGAGAAGAAGCCAGGCCCAGTGGCGCGCGCCTGTG
Organism: Meriones unguiculatus; assembly: GCF_030254825.1. NCBI lineage: Eukaryota > Metazoa > Chordata > Mammalia > Rodentia > Muridae > Meriones > Meriones unguiculatus. The sequence goes on along the minus strand of NC_083363.1, from coordinate 5,803,112 downwards.
ATCAATCCCAGAACTCAGGGAGGCAGAGGCAGGCAGATCTCTGTGAGTTCAAGGCCAGCCTGGTCTACTAAAGCAAGTCCAGGACAGCCAGGACTACACAGAGAAACCCTGTCTTGAAAATGGTGGGTGGTGGATCAGATTCCTTCTACTCAGGGTGTATAGGCGTTTGCCAGTTAGCCAATTATTTACCTCATTTTTGTATGTGTATGTGTGTGTTGTATGTAACTATAGTCCCTCAACTTGAAGGCCTCCTTTAGGTCACATCTCACCCAGCATTTGGCCACAGTAAGAAGAAAAGTGACTATTATGAGGGCCTCTCTGAGAAGAGTTAGGCAGGGTTAGAAAACTCTCCCATAGACTCCCGGGTCAAAAGAATACACTCGGTCTGGAGAGATGGCTCAGTGGTGAAGAACACTATCTGCTCTTCCAAAGGGCCAGGGTTCAACTCCAGCACCCACGTGGCAGTTCACAACTCTCTATAACTCCAGTTCCAGGCGGTCTGACACCCTCACCCCAATGCACATAAAATAAATAAAATAAGTCATTTTTTAAAATAAAAAAAGAATACAATCATGAGCTCTAGACATCAGGTTCTCAGCACGGGGTCAACCTTGATCCTTTTGCACCCATGTGTTTTGTTGTTGTTGTTTTTTTTTTACCTTCTTCTTCTCTTTAATGAACAAGATACTTCACTTACTAAATCAAAGCAGCGAGAGCTTGTTCCAGCGCAGGGGTAGTTTTGGCTCTGTATGGCCTTGGGATAGTGGCTGCCCCCTCTCTGTTCCTGTAGAGAAGGCAAGGTCATGACCCCTGCCCTATGACCTCACAGAAGATACTGAACGGGAGGGCGTGCAGGAGGTATGGAGGCCCCAGTGCTGGCGTGTGACGGAGGCGGTGTGGGGGGCGAGGGACTCCAGCATGGAGTTGCCAGTCCGATCTGCTCCCCCCGTCCCCCGTGCCTCCTTCCCACAGGCTGCCCACGCCTCATACATACCAAGTCCTTATCACATCAAGAATTCATAATCATCCCAAAATATTCAATGGGGATATGAAATATTTACACACAAGGCACCAGACGATGAAACGAGTGTGTCCCCGGCCCTGGCGAAAACCTCTCTCCTGAAGGGACAGGAGGCTGCTGAAGAGGGGAGGGTGGGCCGGGTGGTCTCCATGGGTCCTCTCTCTCCTCTCAGAGCTCTGGGCTCCCGGAGCGAGCACCAGCTCTCAGCCTCCTCCCTGCTCCCCGCCTGGGAGCCTGAGGGCAGGTCAGCTTCAGATTGGCAGGGACCTCTGAGGGGATGAAGAGACAGCAACCCAGGGACTTCTCCATCACTGAAACTTCGAATCCTCCCTCTCCTGCCGCAAGTGTTTTGGGGAAACTCATCTATCTGCTTGCTTACACCCCAGTCACAAAGGACCTTCCTACCGTCATTTAACAACTTACAGTTCAAAAGCTTTTCCTTGCAAGGCAGGCATGGTAGTGCAAGCCTACTAACCCAACACAGGAGGAGCTGAGGTACGAGGGGGCCACGTTTGAAGCCAGCCGCAGTGAGTTCAAGACCAGGTTAGGCTGCCTAGAGAGACCCTGCCGGCATCCCTCTCTCACCGAAAAAAGAAAGGAAAAAGGGTGAGAAACTATGCGGTCCCTGGCCTGGAATGGCTCCACCTTGCTCCCACCAGCCCTGCTCAGCCTAGCATCCCTGCTCTTGCTCAGAGGTCACCTTGCCCATCCCCCTGGCAGCCTGGGTCCCCCGTGTCAGCAGACCCCAGCTCTGTCAGCACACTGGGACACACAGAGCACAGATGGGCCCCCAAGCAGCCCTAATGGCTTCGTCTGTCTAATTAGCATGCAATTAGCCTAATGCATATTTTAACATCACATCAGAGTTGCTCATCAATCATCCCCTAGCCAGGCATAGACAGACAGACAGACAGTTTGGCTGCAGAGCTGGGAGGAAAGAGATCTTACTGGTGACTTTGGGGGGGTGCTGTCCCCACTCCAGCCCCACTACAGAGCTGCCTGGGGGTCTGTGCCAAGTCAAAGGACCAAAAGTCTTTCCTTATAGCCCTCAATGGCAGAAAAGAGTTATACAAGCCTCAGTTTTTCCACTGCAGCTTAACTGCCACTTGAGGCAGCAGAATTGGCTGCATCTTTTTGCTCCCCAAGGACACTGTCTCTCCCATGGGGCTGGGAATCCTTTGAGACAGACTCCTGTCCTCTCTTTTTCCTCTCTTTTCGTGGCCTTTCCCAGAATTCCCAGCTCAGGACTATGATCCAGGACAGAAGGAACACTGGTCTGGAGGTCACCGGATACAAGTGTCACACAGAGTTGAGAAGATGGAGGCTTATGAAGTAAAGGTTTGATCCAGTGCAGGCCCCTGGGGAAAACCGTCTCAACTTCTCTGCGCTTGCTTTTTGTCAAATGCGAAAGGGTTCTCATGCTGCCTCCTCTCTGGAGTTGGTGGAGAAGTTGAGAGCTGGCATTATACTCACTCACGCTGCCTTCAGTTCACGGGCCCCTGCTTGGACTCTGGCCATTTAGCTACTGGTGACAAGAGGACCCTTGATACCAGCGCCGAGTAGAGGCCAAAGTGTGAGGTGGGAGGTCTTTGTGTGGAGAGTTGGGGTGCAGTCGTGAGTGGGAGAGGGAGAGCCTTCCTCCTCCATGGGGATGAAGTGGAATGTGACATTGTTCCCACCAGACCCTGAGCGGCAGAACACAGAGGCGCCTAAATATTTCATGGTCAAATTCATCAATAATGGAGACCGAGACTAAATTACATAACTGTCACCTTTCTGTTAAATAATATTTTCTGCAGGGGGCTGGGAGGGGGCCAGGGAGGCCTTTATTGCAAGTCATGAATGATTTAGGACAGCAAATAAAGGGGATCTGGAAGAGCAGGCCTTCTAGAATCATCCAACACACTGCCCTGCCATAAGGGACAGCTGGACAGACTCGGAGTACAGGCAGAGAGGGTCCTGGCATCTCTCCAGAGATGCCAGATTTCTGTTACTATAGCAAAACACTGGAGATAAATCAATGTAGGGAGAGGAAAGCAGGGACCAGGAGGCATAGCTTGGTTGGTGGAGTGCCTGCCTAAGCCTAAAGGCCTGAGTTCCATGTCCCCCACAGCAGAATCGGGGTGTGTCAAGGTCACCCTCTGCTACATAGAGAGTTAGGGGTCATCCTGGGCTAAATGAAATCTTGCCTCAGACAGAATGCAACAAACCAAAAATAAGCAAAGAGGACTACAAGCATAGCTCAGGGGCCATTGTTTGCTGAGCAACTGTAATGATCTGAGTTAAATTCCGGGGACCAAAATAAAGGTGTCAGAAGAAAACCAAATCCACAAAGTCGTCCTCTGGTTTCTAAACATGTTCTTCAGCTCAACATCATTCACACACACACACACACACACACACACACACACACACAGAGCCATAATAATTTTAATTTTTTTTAATTTTTGAGATAGGGTTTCTCTGTGTAGCCCTGGATGTCCTAGGACTTGCTCTGTAGACCAGGCTGGCCTTAAACTCATGGAAATCCACCTGCCTCTGCCTCTTAAGTGCTGGGATTAAAGGCATGCCATACAAATCTTTAAGGAAATAAAAAAAAAAGAGAGGAAGAAAGAGAGAGAGAGAGACCTGATATGGTGGTACAGGCTTGTAATCCCAGCACTTGAGAGGCTGAGGCAGGAGGTTGGCTGCAATAATGTAGTTCAGTCTGAACTCCATACTGAGTTCGGCCAACAGCTATTGAGCAGGACTTGGCATCAGAAGTAAGAAAAGGGGCGGGGGAGACGGCTCAGTGGTTAAGCGCACTGAATGCTCCTGCAGAGGACCCTGGTTTGATTCTCAGCAACCACACGGTGGATCACAACCATCGGCAGCTCCAGTTCCGGGGGATCTGATGCCCTCTTCTGGCTTCTGCAGGTACCGGGCATCCGTGTGGTGTGCATACATACACGCAGGTAAAACACCCATATACATACAGTAATAAAGGAGGTAAAAACCTAAAAGAATTTTAAAAATAAACGTAGGAGAAGAGCTTTGTTTGGGCTGAAGTTTCGCTGGCCCCAGAGCCTTCCAGCGGAGTGCACCTTACAGCAGCCAGGGGGCAAACAAGGCCAGGAGAGGACGGACTTCCGCTATCCCCTCAGGGCTGTGGGTCCCCAGCAACTGAAGGCCTTCCAACAGGCCTCCTGAAGGTCCGCCGCCTTCCCTCAGGCCCAAACCTCTAGCATAGGGGACTTATGAGCCAAACCAAAGCCGGTGGGCTCTGGGGACAGGACCCTTTGAGGGGCGGGGCCTCACTGGAAGAAGTGGGTCGCTGTGGGCGGGCCTCGAGGTCCCACAGCAGAACCCCACTTCTCTCCCTGCTTCCTGATGGCAGGCGCAGCGCCAACAGCGCCCTCTCACCCCTGCTGCTGCGCCTTGCCGGCCACCGACAGCGTGCCGCACAGCCAACCGAAAGAAAGCCTCTGGTTCGGCACGGGGCTTCTCGAGGTCCAGACTGGACGTCCTCCTTCATCCCTCAAGTCGGTGCCAGCCGAGGGAGGCGCCCAGGACCTGAGGCACCTCTGAAGGCGATGGGAGGGACGGAGAGAAGGTGGCCAGGCTCCGCGGTGGCTCCCAGGCCTTCCCGGGGGGCGAGCCCTCCCCTCCCGGGAAAGGAGCCTCCGTGGGCGTGTGTGCAGCCCGTGTGGGAAGGGTGAGGGCTGGGAGCTCCGTGCCCGCTAAGTGTATAATTACACGGTACTTGGGGTAATTTCCCTGTTCCTCAAGAAGCGCACGTTGGCCCTGATTTTCCTATCTGCAGATTGTAAGCTCGTAATTAGTAGCAAATTACCCACACAAGTGACAAATTTTTGTGCTTTCAAGTAAACAGACAAAATACCCACAGTTCATAAATTGCCTCTCGGTGCAGCAGGCACCTGGCTCCCGGCGATGCCCGAGCCTGCCCACACATGGCCGGAAAGGGGACAGAGCTGGTGAGAACGACGTGGCTGCAGACAGAGGAAAGGCGGGGGCTGTCTCGTCTTTACTCCTGACCCTTCCAGCGCGCGGACCAACATGACACCAGCAGGTCACAAGCGCTGGGGAAACGGCGCGGTTGTTGGCAAGGGCTGGGAAGGCTAGGGCGGCGGCCTCGCCTGCCACCCATCCGTCATTCACTGTCTCACTGGTGTCCTCCCTGCTGATGCCGCCCCTCTGGGTACCACACGCTGACAGAACACTGACCCTCTTACGCGCCTTCGTTTTGTTTTGTTTAAGACAGCGTCTCCTGTAGCCCAGGCTGGCCTCAAACTTGCTGTGTAGCCGAGGCTGGCCTTGAGCTCCAAGTGTTCTTTGCCTTCACCTGAAAGCGAAGTGGGAGTTACAGGTGTTCACCGCCACACCAGTTTTGTTCTACGTCTGTAAATATTCTTCTTTTTCTAGACGGGGTTTCTCTGTGTAGCCTTGGCTGTCCTGGAGCTAGTGCTATAGACCAGGCTGGCCTCGAACTCAAAGAGATCTAGCTGCCTCTGTCTGCTAAGTGCTGGGGTCAAAAAGCCCTTTCACAGGGATCGCACATCAGATATCCTGCGGATCAGACATTCACGCTACAATTCACAACAGCCGCAAAACTTACAGTTCTGAAGGAGCAATGAAAACAGCTTCCTGGCTGGGGCTCACCACGCCGCGAGGAGCTGAACGAAAGGGTCGCAGCCTTAGGAAGGCTGAGAACCCCTGGCTTGTAGGTGAGTGTCCCGCCTCGGGTTTTAAGGGTGAGACAGCATGATGTGTGCAAAATTCTTATCAGCCTCTTACACACAGCAGGGGTTCGGCCAGCGTGGCGTCACGTTTATCAGTGTTAATCCTCAATTTGTGCGTGTCAGTCCTTAATCCCCAATCTCCGGCTGCACGTGCGGACATCGCTCCCACGGCCCGTGTTTGACAAGTGTTCATTCAACAAGCGCTGATGTTCTCCGTTTCCCTTGAGCGACCCAGTGCCATCTGCTCTGTATAATGTCCTTCCCCTCTCTGGCTCATATGTCCCTGCCTCACCCCAGGGTCATTATTCTTAGTTTTTACATTTTTATTTACCATTATCTCATGTGCATCGGTGTTTAGCCTGCACGTGTGTCTATTTGAGGGTGTCAGATCCCTGAGTGACAGGCGCTGGGAGCTGCCATGTGGGTGCTGGGATTTGAACCCGGGTCCTCTGGGAGAACCATCTCTTCAGCCCACAAGGGACGCTACTGCCAAAATGCCTGGTGAAAGCATCAGGCAGGTCCCTAGATCTACTGTGCGTGGAAATCTGCTGTATTGGGGGTGCCTACTCACAGCTCCGGGTGCTTCCATCTCACTCGACTCTGGGCTGGCCCTTGTGTCCTGCCTTGACCAACGACCAGGGCCCGGGTTTTGCGCCAGTTCCTGCCTGGGTCTTAGGAAGGCCTGGAAGCCTGGTGGGCTGGAGCTGGCTGATAAATCTGAGGGAATTTTGTGAGCTGACTGATAGTGACTCAGCAGCTCCCCCGGGTCTTCTGTTGTTGTTCTTGAGACAGGGTCTCATGTAGCCTAGGTTTGCCCCCAACACACTGTGTAGCCAAGGCTGGCCTTGAACTCCCAATCCTCCAAATCTCTGCTTTTCGTATTTATTGCTATTTATGAATATTTATTGATGAGGGGATATATGCCATAGAAACTGGCAAGTATGCTAAACCAAAGGCTCTTTCTTCTTTTCCTCTGCTTTCTGTTGTTTGTTTTGGTTTTTTTGTTGTTTGTTTTTTGTTTTTGTTTTTTTTTTACTCTAGCCCCAGCTGACCTGGAACATATTCTGTTCAGTTCATGCTGCTTCAAATTCACAGAGATCTTCCTCTCTCGGCCTCCCAACTGCTGGCACTAGGAGAGTGACTCACCACCCTTGTCCCTCCCCACCCCCATTACCAGCCTACCCCTATCTGGCAGCTTCCACTCCGAGCTCTAGTGAGACCTGCCCCACCAGCCGAGCAGTCCTGAGCCTTCTGTTTCAGCAAAGACCCCGCCCTGACCCCTGTGGAGGGCACAGGGCACAGGGAGAGGCCCGGAGACCCCCAAGGTAACAACCAGGAGTCCAGATAACCTCACTTGAGCCTCTCTAGCTGACTGCAACCCCATAGTTCTCCTACCTGGGGCAGCAGGAGGGAAAAGAAGCCACCTACACAGCACCCCAGGGGACAGCTCGTCCTTGCTGTAACCCTGCAGGGTTATGGTCAAATAAAAGACTCTTGTTTTAAGCCAGGAAGTTTGGGGATACGTTGTATCATTGAGCTATCACACAATAGATAGCCGAGTCCTGTGTCCCCAAGACAAAGAACCAGATAGCCCCGCTCCCCTGGTTTCCCCCATACCTTTCTGTAGTTCCTGGGGGTGCAGGAAGCCCGAGGAAAGATGCTCTAAAGAGGACAGGGTCACTTGCCCAGAGCCACGTCTGTCTTGCAAGGGATCCCGGCCAGCATCCTGCCCACCCTCCTCCACAGGACAGACAAGGTGAAGGGATATGGAGCGTGGGCCTCCACTGGGGAGCTGAGACAGTCGCAGAGTCCCCTCCCGTCCCTGTTGACATTTGCAAAGGACTAAATTAGGAGACAGGTAAATGCTATTCTTTTCTTCTCCTGGGGACCAGGGAAGAGGGAGGCAGACTCCGAGGGATTCTGACTGCTTCAAGCTCAGTGAGGGCGTTAGGGTGCAGCGTGAGGCCAGCCTTGCAGAGTGCTGAGTCCTTACCCTTAGCCAAGGTTGCTGGGACTGGTGCAAGACAAACCATCCTCAGCCTGAGCCAGCATCCCAGTGCCTGGGGAAAGCCGAGGCATCGTTCCCCCTCAGCGGCCTGTTCCTAACTTTCCGACAGAAGCCTAATTTGGGAGATTTGGGAATGTGAATTCCTAAGAATCCTTGGGAATTTCTGAGATCATTCATTGTTGTGTATTGCTCTCCATCGCGCTGTTTTTAAATAATGAAGAGTGACTGTAAATAATAAACAGTCCAACAATTCTCAAAGTAATGTTCAAGATCTCAGAAGTCATTTTTTTTTTAAAAAAAAAAAGGACGTAATATAAAATGCATAGACTGTTACTGCTAAGGGCCTCTCTATTTTTACAAGATCACACATTTTAATAAAATATAAAAATAGTTCTCCACCTGGTATAGATGTTGGACAAGCAAACACATCAAAATAAGAAAATATGAAAATCACAACTAATGCCAAACATGTCATTAGAAACGGAAAGCTAACACAAATATTTAATATTCAAATTTTTTGTTTGTTTTGCTTTTTGAGACAGGGTCTTTCTGTGTAGCCCTGGCTATCCTGAAATTCTCTTTGTAGACCAGGCTGGCCTCAGAATCACAGAAATAGATCTGCCTGCCTCTGACTCTTGAGTGCTGAGATTAAAGGTGTGCCCATCACATTAGGTTAATTGTTATTTCTTAAAACAAACAAACAACCACAAAGCCTGACTCCTTAGCTACCCTGATGGTCTGGATCTCTGTTTTGAACAAATATTCCAAACATAGAAAGCAAACATGTTGGTAGTGGCATTGGAGTGGGGGTGGGAGGTAGGGAGTGGAATGATCAAGCCTCTGTCTATGCGCACCTTTAATGCGGGAATCCACATACTCAAGACTCTCCACGAACAAGGAGGCGCTTTGTCTGCTAGCCCTGGTTTCATTTCTGTCACTGAAATTGATGCTGCTTTTGCTCATTCATATATTGAATCCGATTCTGAGTTTGCAGCCAGAGAATTCCACAACATTCCCAGCTTTTTCTCTTTACATTTCCTCCATAGTTAATATTCAATCACTGGAAAAAGGCAGCGCCCGTGACAGGATGGTATTTGAAGAATGGTAACATTTGGGTCTCCCCGCAAGGTTAGCGGTACTATGCATACAAAAATTGCCAATTTAGGGGCTTATTCTGCTTCTAAAACTTATGTCTTGAAATATTGCCCACAGGATCTGCATAATGTATACTATGCAAATAAACTTATTAATATTTATTTTATTTGGAAGATTGACTTGCCGTCGGCAGTAGACGGGGCCACAGACACGCACTGATATAACAGCGAGGGCGGTAAGGAGGAACCCCTGATGAGAAGGCCACTTCCTCCCCATGGACTCCTGTCTCCCACTTCCAGAAATATCGGTGTTAACCTTCAACCCCACATATCCAGGATTCTGACTCCTGTGTTCAACTGAACAGGAAAAGATTCCTTCGGACTGTAAGCATTCCTGTGTGGCTGATGAGGCGCCAGCCCTCAAAGAGAACTTTCAATCCTCTCCCCTTTTCCCAGGACTTTTGGGGACTTGAGATTTGGGAAAAGGTGATGTCCTGAGAAACGCTAGGAGATGCTGCTGTGTTGTGGCCTTGGGATGATTGGGATGGTTGTCAGGGGAGCCACGGGGGTGGGGGACAGGAAATGTTCAGGGCATTTCCTAGGTCTGTAGCTCAGCCTCAGGATGTGGGCTTCCTCTGGAGAAAGTAAATCCTCAGGACAGGAAGGGTCATTGTGGTCCAGCAAAGAGAGGGCCGGACTCAGGGGAAAAGGCCCCTGGGTTCGCTGGTGCCCCTGGGCTCACCTAAAATGGTGCTGCTGTTTAAGGATCTCTTTTAGTCCTTCAACTCTGTGACCTCTGGGACATCCATGATTGTGGCTCCCCACTAAGGTCAAGTTTCAGTCTAGACCTGTGGTGGTCAGTCTTCATGGCCAAGTTGACTGCATTTAGAGACACCTAGGAGACGCGCCTTGGGCCTGTCTGTGAGGGTGTTTCCAGAGAGGGTTAACTAAGTTGGAAAGACCCACCCTAAGTGTCTGTGGCACCATCCCATGGGCTGGGGTCGTGAGCTGAATAAATCAAAGGGGGAAAGGAGGAACAGAGCTGGGCGCCGGCATGAATCTCTGCTTCCTGGTGGTAGAGGCAGAGAAGCCAGTCACCTGACGACCCCTCTGCTACCACAGCTGACCGTATCCCCTCAAACTGTGAGCCAAGACAAACACTTCCTTCGGCAATGGGCTGTCATCGAGGGTTTCGTCAGAACAATGAGAAAAGTGCTAAGGCGTGTGGTTAGTGGGAGAGGTTAGCAAACCCCAAAACAGGCAACGCTGTCATCACAGGCTCAGCCTTCCCCAGGCGAAAGGTTAAAATTGCCCCCGCCGGAGGAAGAACCGACTAGTTGAGGTACTTATGAAGATAAATGGGGCAGAGGATGAAATGACAAAAATGCCAATTACCGACCTGCAGTCTGCTGCAGAAATGAGAACTACTGTATGCACCCGCATCGCACTCCTCGCTTCCTTAAGGATATTTATCTATTTTAATGAAGTTTCCTTTGCTCTCCCGTCTCCCCTGCCCATTGTACTCATATGGGGATGTTTTAATGGTGACATTTAGGACGTACTACATAGATTATAGAATGAGAGATGGAATCATAATGCGTTAGGAGATTGAAAGTCTTTGTTATCCTTGGGCGGTGACTGGCAGGAATTTGGATGATCCCCTTTGGGAAAAAGGAAAAGGAATTTTTTTTTTTTTTAACTGGAGGAGAAATTGCATTTTCTGGTAGAAGCAGGTGGTGGTGGTGATGACAGGCACGTTTAAGAACAGACTATAGGGGCCGGAGAGGTGGCTCAGTGGTTAGAGGCACTTGCTGTTCTCTTAGAGGACCTGGGTTCAGTCCCAGTTCCCACAGTGCAGCTCATTTCAGTTCCAAGGAACCCAGTGCCCTCTTCCGGCCTCCACCGGGGACTACAGGCACACGTATGTACTCTCAGGCATGAACATACTCAGTCACACGTATGTACTCTCAGGCACGAACACACTCAGGCACACGTATGTACTCTCAGGCACGGACACACTCAGGCACACGTATGTACTCTCAGGCACGGACACACTCAGGCACGAACACACTCATGCAATAAGTAAGTGGTGAAGAAAAGTAATCCAGGCGTAATGGTTGCTCACCTTTAATCCCAGCTCTCAGCAGGCAGAGGCAGCCAGATCTTCATGAGTTCAAGGACAGCTTGATCTACATAATTGAGTTCCAAGTCAGCCAGAGCTACACAGTGCAACTCTGGCTTGAAAAAAACAAAAAACAAAAGAAAAAGAATGTACTATTGTGGACATTTATCATTCTTGATTCCCTCTCCCACCCCCTTTCCCTCTTTCTCTTTGTGTATGTATGTGTATGAGAGAGAGAGAGAGAGAAAACATGCATGCACAATGTGAGTGACAGGGTCTCGCTGTGTAGCCCAGGCTGACCTCAAGCTTGTCCTCCTTTCTCAAATGTTTGTGCTTCTTAAATGTTGAGCTACGATCTAGGCCTATGTCTAGGACTCCTAAAAAATAGTTGTTTTCGCTTCGTGACTATGAGTGTTTTGTCCACACACAGGTCACTGTACCAAGTGTGTGCCCGGTGCCCTCAGAGGCTGGAAGAGGGTATCAGAGGAACTGGAACTGCAGTGACAGACAGTTGTGAGCCTCCATGTGGCTGCTGGGAGCGGAACCCAGGTCCTCTGGAAGAGCAGCTAAGGGGCTTAACAGCTGAGCCATCTCCTGAGCCCCTCTGCCTATGACTTTAAAACACTTTCTGTAGATGGAACTCCATTATGCTTTATCCGTCTATTTGGACATCTAGTTCCCTGTCCAGGTGGCCACACGAACTCTTTCAGGATGGGGATGGATCTTTGTTTTGGGCCTGTCTTCCAAGGGAAGATATCCTGCTGATAAAAGGAGGAAAGGTCTATGTTGGCTCATGATTTCAGTTCAGAGTTCAGCTTGTTCCATTGCTCCTGGACCTGTGGTGAAGCTGAACACCACAGAGGGGACCATGTCAGAGGGGACTGTGTGGCAAGGCAAAGTGGCTTACCTCATGGCAGACAGGAAGCCAAGAGATAAATACAGGAAAAGACCTAGGCAAGATAGAGCCACCCAAGAGAGCACCCATGCTTGTCTTGTGCTGCTAAAGTTCTGCCTTAACATGTTACCCAAGCATGGCCATTAGAACAGATTTCAGTGTATTTTATTTAATAGATTGCTGGCCCTAGAACCGTAAACTAGGACTTTCTAGCATGTGAGATTCCATTGGTTCTGCAAATGTCAGGGATTAGTGTAGAGGGATTTTAATCCAGCAACAGGGCTACTCTGGATGGAGCATAGACACGCCCTCAGCACACACCTTTAATCCCAAACAATGGAGGTAAAGTTAGTTTGAAGAAGGAAGTGGCGGTCAAATTGAGGGGCAGACAAAGTGGTGAATCAGAGAAAGATTTGACAGAATGAGTCAGAGATAGGATATGCCCAACTCTCGTGGGAACAGACAGGAAAGAGAAGCTACTTAAGAGCGGTACAGTAGAGAGAGGGTAGAGAAGATAAGGGCACAGTAGAGAGTTCAGTAGAGAAGACAGCACAGCGGAGTTGAGTTCCGTACAGCACAGGAAGTTCAGTGCAGTTCAGTTAGTGGAGTTCAGAAACACAGCAATTCAGAAGAAGCTAAGAGAAGCTTGGATCAGCCAAGCTCCAAGAGGAGCTTTGAGCCAGACCAGCTGAGTTGAACCAGCCAGCCAGAGTTCAGAAGGAGCTAGAAAGGGTGAGCTTATTCAGCAGTGAGTCTCAGGGGCTGAGAACATTCTAGGCCTACCTTGTACAAAGGCTGTCATCCCAGTACTTGGAAGTGGAGGCAGGGAGTTCAAAGGTCTTTCTTGGTTTCACAGGGAGTCTGAAGCCAGCCCGGTCTATACAAAACACCATTTCAAAGCCAAACAAAACGATAGGGCTGGAGAGATGGCTCTGCAGCTAAAAGATCTGCATAACGAGCACTGAGGACCAGAATTTGGAACAGTAGAACCGTGTAAATGCCCCATGGGTATGGTGGCCCACCTGTGACTCCAGCCTCGGGAGATGGGATCTCCAGAGCAAGCTGACGAAGGAGGTCAAGCTGTACGAGCTAGCTCTGGGGTTGATTGAGAGGCCCTGATTCAGTGAGGGACGTGGGGAGAGTGAGCCAAGATGGCTGCCAATATCAACCTCGGACCTCCACATACACATGAGCGTGTGCCTCCACATGTACAGCGTGTGCCCACACACATGCGCACACACACGTGCATACCCTAGTCATGTGAAAAATTATAAATAACCCTGCGCCTGGGAGAGGTGGCTCAGAGGTCAGTAGCACTTGCGCAGCTGGGTGGAGCACGCCTGTGATCCCAGCACTCAGGAGGCAGAGGCAGTCGGATCTCTGTGAGTTCAAGGCCAGCCTGGCCTGGCCTACAGAACTAGTTCCAGGACACACAGAGAAACCCTGTCTCAAAACAAAAACAAAAACAAAAAACAAACGACAACAACAACAAAGCCCTTGTTGCTTTGGCAGAGAACCTGGGTTCAGTTCCCAGCCCCCACATGGCGGCTCACAGCCATCTGTAACTACAGTTCTGGGGGGACCCGACACCCTCTCCTGGCTTTTTCTGGCACCAGGTATGCACACGTAGGCAAAGCACTTACACACTTGAATTAAAATAAGTGAATACATCTTTTAAAAAAGAGAAAGCTATTTAAGCTGGCATTTAGTGAGCTCACGTACTGAGACAGACAGACAGACAGACACTACAGGGAGCACCTTTCCCCACCTCTGCTTAGTAGTTTGGCTCTCACACCCACTCTGAGTGGTAGTTGCAATGCCTGACCTCATGCTGGGGACAAGGAAATGGAGACCCAGAGAGGCGAAGTGACTGAGACACTCAGCTGGCACCTGGCTACAGTGAGCCTGCTCTTAACCATCTGTTTCCAGGTGGCTGTCCACCCAGAGAGGGGATGGCCCTGTGCACCATGACCCTGTGCACGTGGACCTGATTGGCCAGAGGCAGATGGGCGTGGCACTGCAGACTGGAAAATGTGTTCCCAAAGACCCAGAGGCTGAAGTGACCTGTGGGGACAAGGAGGGGACGGCCGGGTAGGCAGGGACCAGACCTCCCCTCCCCATCGCCAAGCACTGAGCTCTGCGAGTTGAGCCTAAGAAACCGAACTTGATCCTGGAGGCTGTGGAGCCATGAAGGGATTTCCAGTGGATTTACAATTTGGAAATCTCTTGCAGGTTTGCAGCGTGTGTGGGCTGGAAGCGGGAAGCTGTTGGGCGGCCTTTGTGTAATCCAGGTGTGAAATGAGCAGGGATGAAGGCCCTGCTGATGGGGAAAAGGAAACGGTGGACGGAGGGGTGAAGATGAGAGAGGCAGGCAGGTGGGCGCGGGAAAGCTGCAGGCCTGGACCGGGCATACAAGGTGGGAGGGAAGCACTCGGGGTGAGGTCTCCCGAGTCTGCCTGGGAGACCTGAGCCTACACTGAGATGAGAGGTACAGGAGGAAGGATGGGGCTGTGTTCTAAGCAGAGAGGTGGCAGCCCTGGGGAGCCGGGCTGAAGGTAGAGCTAATGATGGCAGAGAATTACGAAAGCGCGCTTGGCGGAAAGGGCGACCTCCCAGGGATGCAGGAAGATTAAATGAATTAATACACACAGTGGGCTGGGACTCGCGCCTCTCACAAAGCATGCTAAAAAGAGTTTGCTATTAATTTTACTATTGTTAGCCTTGTTTTACGGTCCAGGAAACTGGGGCACAGAGCACTCATGGAGCCGGCCAGGGTCACGCGGGCCACAGGACAGCCACGGCAGAGCACTGTCCTGGCCCCCAACACGATGCTGCCTGCAGCAAACTGATTGTGGAGGGTGAGGTGAATGGCTTATACAGGAGGAACAGGAAAGGGAGTAAGGCAGAGGCCAAGAGAGACCCTGCTTTGGCTAAAGTGTGTGTCCTTCCACGCCTCTCTGGAGGCCAAGCTTCAGCTACATACACAGCTCATCCCTGGAGAACCTTTAAAAGATACATATAAACCATCTTCTTGCCTCCTACCCATGAGCCTCTGCTTCAGATATTCTGGAAGGGTCAGGGTCCTGACCCAAATTTGAGAAACCTTGGACACAGGAAGGAGACTGAGTGCCCAGGACTGAGATGTCAGGATAGACACGATTCCTGTTTGTTTCTCTTGAGACAGAGGCTCATGCATCCCAGGCTGCCCCCCACACCCCCGAGTCAACCTACAGCAAAAAGTGATCTCCAGCTTCTGCTGTTCCTACGCTCACCTCCTGGCTTGCACCCCCATGCCGGAAGCCAGAGCTTTTCTAGCTCCAGGCAGGTGTTCTACCAACTGAGTTACATCACCAGCACCCCCCCCCCCCCAGCATGGTCCCCGTTAAAGGCTGGGAGGAAGGCCCCGTGAGAGCGCGGGCAGGTGACGGGGGTGGGCACCGGGGGCGGGGCTAACCCAGCGTCGTGGGCTTTGAACAAATCTCTGGGTGGGTGGCCGAAGCAGAGCGCCTTTCTGCTTCCGCCTCCCTCCCCTCCCCCGCCCCTCCCCCGCCCCCACCCTCACCCTCGCGGCACGCCCCTCAGAGCCTGTCTCCTCATTGTTAGAACGGACACCCGTGCCGGGTTCCCGTGTTTAAATGACGGGATCGTGTGACCACTTTGAGGGCTGCAGGGAGGTTGTGTGTGTGTGTGTGTGTGCGCGCGCGCGCCCTGTCACGTTCCTGTTGCTTCCACCCCTGCAGGTGGCTGGCTGGTGACAGACTGGGAAAAGAGCGTGGGAAGCTGTCTGGGGCTCATGGGCAGCTCCGTGGCTTGGCAGACGAGTGGGGCCAGGTCAGCGTGCGTGGGCTGCGGAGGAGCAGGCGTGGGCTCCTCCTCCACAGACCCAGGAGGGGACTGGCGAGGCCGATGGCCTGTGACCTCCTCCATGCTTACCCTGGACCACCCCTGCTTGATGGGCTGTTGCTCAGGAAGGCTGCTCGGGAAGCGGGCACGCCTGAGTGCAGGCGTGTGAGCTCGGCTCCACGCTCAAAGGGGCCCTCCAGAGAGACGTCCCCTCTGAGAAGCAAGCCTCTCCAGTGGGTGACTCTTCAGCTGACCTCCTCTTCCGAGCGGTGGGGATAATTGGAGCTGCAAGCGCGTCTGGTTTGTTTGGGTGTCGAGGCACCGAGCGTGCGCACGTGTGTCTGCAGCCAGCCAGCCACCCATGGAGCAACCACGGGTCAGTGGAAAGGGCGGTTGTTTACCGAGGGGCACCCTGGTGGTGTTGAGGCTGGCTGGCTGGTGGCCTCTTGGCTGCCCCTTCTGCGTGTGACAGCCTTTCCCAACGCCCACCTGTGGGTGAGGGTCTGGGAGGAGAGACCCTCCCAGAGGCACCCACATCGTGGTGCCTCAGCGCCCCCGTTCAATAAACAAACCTCCTGAGAGTCCCCCTCTTGTCGCATCAGTGTCTTCCTCCAGAAGCCAGCTTCTGTTGCAACTGTGCCTGGAGAGAGCTGTGCCCTTTGACCCTGGTGGGTGGGCCAGGGTCCATGTTGGGCGTGACTATCCTCTGAGCTAGGCATGCCCATGCCCCTTTTGCCGAAGACCTTCCCGGCCGGCCTGTTGACTGTTTACAGCCTCTCCTGGAGGATGGGAGGGTCACGAGGCCCTCACCTGCCCATGCGGCGCTCCCACGCCACCAGCCGTGTGCAGCTCCGCCTAATTGCACACAGCCTGGCGAGGAGCTATACATAAGAGCAGGGAAGGCTAGGGGGCTGCCATTCAATTCCCTGTTCCTGGGGTAGGTCTAGGTTACAGACACTCGCAGGACACACGTCCTGGTGACGGTTGACACGATGTAGTCTCACACACACACACACACACGCACCTAATTCAAATAGGTTCATATTTTGTGTTGGGCCCCATTTGCAGCCGTTCCGAGAAGAAGCCATGGGATTGAAGGTGTCTGGTAGCAGTCTCCTGGGGCTCTGGGAGAGTCAAAGCTAGGATAAATGTGGTCTCTGTCTAGCCTGGGTTTCTCTTGTGGGGTTAGCACCCGAGGACCCGTTCAGAAATGCCGTGGCTCTCTGGGAAAAGGGGCCCCTTGGTATCCCGGGTGTAAGGCTGTGCCAAGAAGCCTGGCAGTCTGGGAGTGGGGATTTGTTGGGTTGAGGGCACAAGTGAGGCAGCATCTCTTTAAGGCTGGTGTCAGCTGCTACCTGGTGCGTAGTAGGCCTTCAGTCCACACCTGCTTGAATGGATAAGTGGATAGACAGATACATGAATGCGTGAACACAACAGTGAGTGAATGAATGAACAGCTGGCTGGCTGGGAGCTGAGTCCAGAGGCTGTTGCAGGTTGGGCTGGTTTTGTTGAGGGTCAGAGAAAGGGGACAAAGGCCTCTCAGCCACAGCCTAGCCCCACCCTAGCTGAGTCGGCTCTGGCCACTGCTCAGCATCCTCTCCTAACGACCCGGGTGCTGTGCAATGCAGGCTTCTCATTGGGCCCTTCGTTTCCTCAATCGCGACACAAGCCGTTTTAATGAGTTATTGGAAAAACCAAGCCCCGCTCCAGGCTGGCGAAGCTGCAGACTCAGAGCGGGTGGTGCCGGGAGGCAGGGGGTTTCTCTGAAGAGCGTGAAAGGGAATTTAAGTGTTCCCACAGCTCCCGTCTGTCGGAGCACTGCGGTTCACACGGACTGTCTGAGGGAACCCCTCACAGCACGAGTCGGTTGGAGTGTAATAGTCCAGGCTCTTAGGGCAGCTACCCCAGGACCTTTGCATTTGCAACGGCCTTTGCCTAGATAGTCCTGTCACACCGTCACTTTACCATGACGGAATGCCACTTCCTCTTTGATATTTTTCCTCCACCCCCACCCTTCCACCCCCACTAGGGAAGTGCAGGACACATTCTCAGAGACGCCTCCCGGAGTGGCGAGGGAGCTGGGGGAGGGCCTAGAGTCTGTGAGTCAAAGGGTAGGTGCCATTCCCGAGGGGCGTTCTCCTGATGAAAATGGTTCGGCTTGGGCTGGTGGGATGGCTCGGAGGGCGAAGGAGCGTCACACCAAGGCTGATGAGCTGAGTTCGGTCTCCATGACCCCAGGGTGGAGAGAGAGAGCTGACTCTTGAAGGTTGTTTTCTGAGCTCCGCGTGCGCATTTTTGGTGGAACGTGTTCCTGCACACACACTAAAAATTAAAAGTATAGTAGAACATTACAAAGAATGGGGTAGCTTGATGTTGGGTCCAGTTATGCTGGAGGTAGGTCTACTTCCGGGACACCACTTCCGGTCTCTCTGACTCCTCCCTCTGGGTTCTCTCAGCTCGCTCCCCTGACACTGGATGTCTGGCTTGTGCTGCTTTGGCCTGGCCCACAGGGGCCTGCGAAGCCTCCTTCAGGGTGAGCTGGAGCGCTGTGCTTTCCTGTCTCAGCCGGGACAGCCAGCGCTTTAGCTGTTGTCCAGTGTCTCAGCACCATCTCCACAGGTAGGGTGGCGGTGACTGAGGCCCTTCCGATAGGGTGTGGAGAAGAGGGTGGGCGCGCTGATCTGGAGCGGGGGCTCACCTCGGCTTGTCTGCAGGGCCAGGTCTGCGCGTGTGCACAGGCAGAAACTATGCACCCTGGCCCTCTGTGGGTCGGCGGGGCGCCTGAGGTTACGGGGGTGCTCCGGTGGGTGTGGCCAGGCCACGGTGACACGAGTGACCTGGCAACACGAGGTTTCTTCTCCAGGACCCGGGAGAATCACACATAATGAAGGCTGGTTTCTCAGCATTGCGGCAATTGGAGACCTGGGATCCGAATTTATTTGACTTGGAAAAATAAAACAGGATGACATTTATTGCAGGAGGATGTGGCAGTGTAAATTCAAGCCCACTCCAGTGCAGGAGGCCCTTGGGGCCTCTAGGCAGAAGGGCCTGGGTTGAAAGGCCTGCCCTGGCCAAGGGGTGGGGGAGGGAAAGGGGCAGAGGTAGGGGCAAGAAGGCTAGTAGGGAGACAGCAGAGGAACGTAATGTTTTGTTTTGTTTTAATGTGCTTGAAAAATAACATTTCTTTATTTCTGATTGTAAAAATAACACAGGCTGCTCGTGGAAAATTGGGGAGAAACCACAATATATAAAGTCAGAGATGCAAATCACCCCAAATTCTGTCGCCCACAATAGTCATTAAAATAGAATTATCCAACCTTCTCATCTTTATTCCATACCGAGCTCTTTAATAATTGAGGCCATATTAATATTATTTATATAATTTATATTCTACCTATAGAGGACAGCAGATCCCTTAGCTCTGCGCAGGGAACGAACGAGAAACCTGCTCTCACAGTCCCTTGCTCGTCCACACTCACGTCTTAATTTACAGGGCCGTAGAGCGCAGAGGGGAAAAAAAATGATAGGTGCCAGCTGTGCCAACAAACAGTACGGTGACCCTGAAGAAGCGACCTAGCACTTCCCATGCCTCGGTTTTACAACCTGTACCTCAGAGCGTTTGTGAAGAGACTCAGATAGAAATGTTTGGTAGTAGCTGTCATGGTGTCCTCCAGCCATGGTGGAGGAGGAGGGCAATCAGCAGGGCTTCGGCATTCAACCTGTGGCTTTGAGGGCTCCTCCTCCTCCTCCTTCTTCCCTTCTCCTCCACCTATTCCTCCTTCTCTTTCTCCTCCTCCTCCCCCTCCTCCTCCCTTTTAAAGATTTGGGGCTGGAGAGGTGGCTCAGCGGTTAAGAGCACTGACTGCTCTTCCAGAGGACCTGGGTTCAGTTTCCAGCGGCTCAGGCCGTTCTGTAACTCCAGTTTCAGGAATCAAATGTCCTCTTTCGGCTTTATCCGGCCACAAGCACACATGCTTACATCCAGGCAGGAAGAACACTCTCACGCATAAGATGAAAATCAGTCTTTTTGATGAGGCACTGAGACCAAGAAAAGGCACTCAGCAGTGCCAGCGTTGCTGTGCTACACTGCAGCGGGGGCCAAGCCTCTCTGTTCCTCAGTACCCTCAGCTTCCAACCAGCTGATGAAGGTGAAGTAGCTGCTGAAGGCAAGTGGTTTTAGTCTGAGCGGTGACATTTTAACCCACAGCTGCCCCTCCCCCCGAAAGCCCTGGAGTAGGAGAATAAAAGGGTGAACAATAAACAGGCTGGGTTATCTTTAAAGGGTTGAGTGGTTGGTTCCTTCCATCCCTGCAGCCATGCCTGATTCTTGATCCTCCATACCCGCGCTGACAGGTGCTGAGGGTCCCCATAAGAGCCAGGGCCAAACATTGAGACTAGTTAATCAAAAGGACAGTAAGACCCCTGGGCTCTGGGCTTTTGGAACTGCTTAGCCCATGGCAGGGGACCCTGGCATTTCCAGCCCTGCCTGGACACTCAGAGCAGTCAGAGAACATCCCGTGAAGTCAGGAGACAGCCCAGGGTGAGCTGAGGGGGAGGGGCACAGGCTTGATGTAGGTTAGAGAGAGGAGGGGGAACCGAGGTCCTGGGTAGGGTGATGCCAGCCTGGGGTCACATGGGAGCAGAGGGCGTGGCCTTGTGCTATCAGTGCTCAGTGGGGTCAAGGACAGCTGTGGTCCTGTGGAATCTGTGTGGATGGCGCCCCCTGCAGGAAATGCCATGCCTTTCCTCTCACAGTGTGTGTGTGTGTGTGTGTGTGTGTGTGTGTGTGTGTGTGTGTTTGTATTACAAACTGCCCCTCAACCCCATACTCAGATCACAAACTATAGTCATGGCCTCCCTGGGCTACAGAAAGAGCTCAAGGCTAGCCTGGACCACTTTGTAAAATCCTGTCTTGAAATAAGGAGAAAAGAACCCGGAGGAGAGCTTGCCAAGTCTGAGTGAGACCTTCAGGTTCAGTCTTCAGGGAAGAGGGGGAATTAGTGACTAAAGGAAAGCCCAGAAGGTTAAACAGAAAAGAGCAAGTGGATTTCAGGGCCTGTCCTTGAGCCCCTATGCTGTGACCTCAGCCTTACTGGTCCCCATCCTGGGCCGTCTCTTTAAGCTGAGGAACATTTGATCCTGCTTCTGGCAGAGGCCGCTGGGAGAGTGAGAAAAGCCAGCTCAGCGGAACAGGATACTTCCAGTGGGGCGGCAGAAGCCAGGGGACAGGCCCTTTCAGCCTGCTCTGGCAGGAGGAGCACCTGGCCTGACCACTGGCCCAGCCCCGTCCCCGAAGCAGGAGGCAATGGCGATACTGTCTCCGAAACCTGCTTGCACAGGGACCTCCTCTGGCCACCTGCCCCTCACCCCTTTGCTTCCTGTCTCCAAGAATCAGCTCCACCGGGCTGGGCCGCCTGGGACTCAGATCTATGTTCTTAAAAGCCGGGCATTTGCATTTGCCCTAATCCATATACCAACCGAGCGGTTCAGGCCTCGTCCAAAGCCGATTTGTGCTGGTCAGTGTGGTCAGCTTGGCTCATGGGCACTCAGGTGGCTGCGGTGTGCTCAGCTCTGCCCTCGGTGCTGTGGGTGGCCCCGACACGCGAGGGACACATGAAAGTATATAAAACAAGACACTGATGCCTGTTCTCGGCCTGGGACATGAGTGACATCCAAGACCGGGCGGCAGCTAGGGTTCCAGAAAGTAGCTGATCTGCAGATGCCACGCGGTCCCATGGGCTGAGATGGTGCCCCCGGAGAGGCTGTCGGGGTGGGTGGGGACAGGCTTCTTGCCTGAGTGGAGCCTGGCACGGCAGAGAGAACCGGTTCTCTTCCCTGTGTGTGCTGCCAGCTGCCAGTGTCAGAGATTCGCCATCAAACAGACCCGGTTCCCAGGGGCCTAGAGAGACATTTGCATGGAGAGAAAACACCCAGATAGCATACCAGGCTGCTTCCCCAGGTGCTGAGGGTGGGAGGCTGCAGCCCGCCAGGCAGAGGAGGCAAGAAGAGCATAGTCAGTTACCAGGCCAGTGCCTTCCTCTGTCCTGTTAGGGTCCAGCCCTAAATCTATTTGCACCTGTTTCTACACCAGGGTCAGAAACAGTCTCCTCTCTAAGGCTGAAGATGGGGTGCAGGGCTGTGCCTCCCTCCTCAGACCAAGCTGCCTGTGCACAGCCTGTGTGTCCTCAGCAATACCCTAAGGGCAGGTTTTGCTCCCCCCGCCCCCAGCTTGGAGCTCCCTGAAGACAAATTGTATTTACCTCAGACTGGGCCTCTCTGGTGACTGGCCGGGTCTTCCCTTGCCCTTATCTTCTACCCAATGGGATGTCCAGTACGACATAGGTATGAAACTTGACTAAATAAATGGTTGAATCCCTCTGCCTGTTGTCGTTCCTGACCCATTCAGCAGGGACACAGAGCCTGGTATCCCACAGTCCCTAGGCCCTCTCAGAGCACGGAGACCATCAATTGTTTAAAGTCGGCGATAAGACAAAATTGCTCCTGATGTGGGGTAAACAAAACCCTCCCCTTTCCAACAAGAGCCTGAGCAAAGGGAGGCTGGGATGGCCCAGGTGACTCCAAATAAGAAATGGTGGGTTGCGGGGGGGGGGGGGGTGTTTTTTGATTTAGATGTCAGGCCTCCGTCACAGCTCACAGGCCTTGGAGACTGATGATGGCAGGAATTTTAAGAGGTGGCCCAGCAACATCGATAGACAGCAGAACATTCTGGAGCCCGTTGAGAGGAAGGTCACACAGTGAGGCAGGGTACAGCCGCAGCACAGTGGCAAGCCAGTCAGGGAGTAGTGGCTGATGGCCTCACTATTCGAATCTGTAAAATGGACAGGCCACCTGTCCTACCACACAAGCACAGGTGAGGAGTAAACAGGAGAGTCTGCATGGAGTCCACTGCAGAGTTCAAACGTGAGGGAACTGTCTAAGTCAGGGTTTCTAGAGCTGAGACAAAACACCATGACCCAAAGCAACTCGGGGAGGAAAGGGTCTATTTCATCCTGCACTCCCACATCATAGCCCCTCACTGAAGGAAGTTGGAGTTGGGCAGGAATTCAAGGCAGGAACCAGGAGGCAGGAACTGAGGCAGAGGTCACGGAGGCGTGCTGCTTGCTGGCTTGCTCCCCATGCCTTGCTCAGCCTGCTCTTTTACGCCATCCAGGACCACCTACCTACCCAGGGATGGCATCGCCCACAGTGGGCTGGGCCCTCCCCCATTAATCATTAATCAAGAAAAAAAAATGCCTCCCAGACTTGCCTGCAGGCCAATCTGATAGAGGTTGTTGTTTTTTGTTTTTTGTTTTTTTTTCAATTAAGATGCCTTCTTTCCAGATATATGTAGGTTTGTGTTAAGTTGCCCCAGGCCAACCAGCACAGGGACCTATGGTGATGGTTGAAAAGTAGTTACCAAAGATTCCAATCAACCAGCCTTCCCACGTGAGACATGGACCCCAGGCCTCCAGCCCAGCCTACTCATCACCACTCATCAGTTCACTTGGTGTTGATTGAACGCCCATTAGGTACCAGGAACTGTGCCGGGTGACGGGGATAATGACCCCTCCCTTCCCAGCTCTGCTCAAGGTCCTTACAGTTCCCGTCTCACGCAAAGCAAAAGCCTGGTGTCGCTGCATCAGCTCCAGGCCACACAGGGCTCTTTGATTTGTAGTACTCACTACCCCATTGCTGCTATTAAAAAGGAAGAGCAAGCTGGTCTTGGCTTACGGTCCCAGAGGGGTAAGAGCCCATCCCGGCAGAGTGGCATGGCAGCAGGCAGCAGGCATGGCAGTGATGGCCAGGGCAGGGAGCCAAGAGCTCTGAGCGAGCCGGAGGTGTCTGAAGCTTTTCATCTCAAAGCTCACCTCCACTGACCCAACCACCGACCATCAAGGCCACGCCTCCTAAACCTTCCCAAACGCTGCCGCTGCCACCAACTGGGAACCGAGTGTCCAAACACGCGGGGCCACGGGGGACCTGCTCATTAAGACCACAACTCACTTTGATCTCAGCCTCTCCTGCTCCACCCAGCCGCTGGGCTGCAGGCATTATCTCCCTCGCCACTGACTTTGCACTTCCTGTCTCATCCCCAAGGTGTTCTTCTACCCAGGTATCAGCGTGGTTCAGTCCCTCCACTCTTTCGTGCCATGGCTCCAGTCGGCAGGACTCTGGATTCTTTCTCCCGTGTTCCAGCCCTCCGTGCTCTCTATGCCCCTTTCTAGCTTCAGCGGTCTCCTCACTATCTAAACACCGGATATCCTCTTCGTTTGCTTGGCCTGTTCTCTTTATTTATGGGTCTCTTCCCACCTCCGTAAAGAAGGTGTTTTGTCTTTTCATTTATTTATTTATTTATTTTTACACGAGTGCTACAGCACCTAGGGCGCTTGAAGAGCAATCCATGAAGATGCGTGTGCTTGTAGGAAGCCTGCTTCTATCGGCATGGCCTAGCCTGGTGTGGAGGAAAGAGGGAGTGGCATGGGCTACAGGTCTGGTGACAAAATTCCATAGGTTCCCCCCCGCCCCCGCCCACAGGAGTGTCGTGGGAAGATTACATTATCCTTGGTCCTGAGCTTTACAATTTATAACACAAGTTAACTGCTTACTAATTAGCAGCTGCAGCCATTAATTGGCTATTTGTTAGAGCTCGAATTAATAAACTGGTCTTTCAGCGGGGTCATAACTCTCGCCTTCCCCTGTCCCCCTCCCAGCCAACGCCCCCCCCTTGACCAGAACTCGGCCCGCTGTGCGATTCAATCAATACCTGCCACCGTATGATTTTCAGATGCAATCTACCTCGCCAGGCGACGACACCGTCGGGGCCAGGCTGAGGCTCTCCCCGCTCTCCCTCTCCTCCCCTCCAGGCTCTGACTCACAGGAGGACGGCGAGCAGCTGGAGGAGACGGAGAGCTTTCTAGTGACAGTGATGTCATTAGAACTTGCAGCTAACCGCCCCGGCTGGACCCTGCCCTGGGACCCTGCTTTCCTGGCGCATCTTAGTCACACAACCACGCTCAGCTAGTTGTGGTACTTCCTGAAAAGCCCAAGTGCTGGGCTTTCTCTGTGACATTGGAAGAAGGGCTTTCTTCAGCGAGGAGGTGATGGTGGCCCCCGACACAGTCTGATCCTGAGCCCCATGGGTCTCCTCAGAGGTTCCCGAAGGTCTTGGGGTCTCCCCACACTCTTAATAGCCAGCCCCACGTGGCTTGTGATGTCGCCCCTGGGCTTGCACACTCGCAGGGAAGGTAGCTCAGGAGGAAGGAGCAAGGTTGTTCAGCCCGGCTCCTCATGTCAGAGCGCCTGACCATGCAGCAGCTCTGTGAGGCATAAGTCGCCAAGATTCCTGACAGTGCCTGCCAGGAAGCCTCTGCCCCCCCGGGGCAGGTACCCAGCTCTCTGAGGCACTGTGTTGGGTAGAAAGCCCACCTAGCTGACATCTTGGGGGGGAAGTGAGGCCCGGGCAGATTAGGGCTGGGTCACAGGACTGGTGGTTGCCTGCGGTTGTCGGTTCTGAGGCCGTGTCTCAGGCAGCAGGCCCGGAACCCTGGGAGGAGGAAATGACTGAGTTGACAGGCACACACGAACAGACTGTTGAGGTGTTTACAGTACACACAGCCAGTATTCGCAAGTGGATTAGCACAGCAAATGTTCAATCCCAGCCTGCCAGGCACCGGACTTCTGCTCCCCTCCTCCCTAGCCCTCCTCCACCACAAGGCCTCTTTCTTTCTTTCTTTCCTTCCCAGGCCCGCGTGTGCTCAGACGGCACGCCGGGCCCTTCCGCTATGTTTGGGGATGGGGTGGCTGACTGGAAGGGAAGACAAGGGTTTCCCAGAATAGGCAAAGCCAGGGAGGGCCTGAGTCATCAGGATGGCTCCCTGGAGCTTCCTGGGGGATTCTGGAAGCTTTCCAATAACGGCAACGCGACAGTAAACCAAGCCGCTCACCCCCTCAGTTGGTGCCACTTCCCTCAGACGAGGTAGGAAGACGGTGGATATCAATGAGGCAGCGCATGCTTTTTTTTTTTTTTTTTTTTTTTGGTTAACGGCTGTGAGTAGAGAGGGTGGCCCATTGAAGGTAGCCTTGGACTGCAGGATCTGGCCCACGGTGGACACCTTTCATTCATTCATTCATTCATTCATTCATTTCATTCATTCATTCAGCAAATCTCCAGTTGGCATTTGCTGAGTTGGGTTTGGACACCCTTAACTGAGCCTTGGACCCCCAGCCCCCCCACCCCCCCAGTAAAAGGAAGAAATGAGGAGGGCAGAAGCAAGCGTGGATAGCCTGGGAGGACCAGAAGGAAACTGAGGAGGAGTAGGCCGACGCGCGCCTTCCCACCTACCCGTCATCTCCTAGGGTTTTCCACGTTTCCCTAGCGGGTCGGGTCTGTCCGGGCCGGCCAGAGGAAGAAGGTCCCGGTGGGAACTGGTTTGGGGAAGGAGGGGTTTAGTATTAATATTTTAATGTGCGCGTTCATTGACATGCAAGCGAGCCGAGGCTTCGGGTGGAGGAGCGGGTCTTTGAGTTTGGACAGACGCCTGGAGTCATGGATCCGCTCTCGCAGCGGATCCGGGCGGGATCCAGCCTCGGAGCTCGTTAGCCGCCGCGGCTGTCAGCGCTCCCACGGGCGGCTCAGGTCCAGTCCCTGCGCCCGCCCGCCCGCTCGCCCGCGCCGAGATAAATGACGGCGACAGGTGGAGCAGGTGAGATGAGCAGGACCCAGGTGAGGGGGTGGGGCGGGGGACGCCGTCCGCGGCGCCGGGGAGCGCCTCGCCCCCCAGCCTACGCCCCTCCCCAGGGGCGCCTGGAAGGAGCTGCGTCCCGGTCAGGGCTCCGGGGAGGGCCGGGCGGAGGGGACGGAGGCTGGGAGCGGGGGGGGGGGGGCTCGGCCGCGGGCCCGCGGGTGGGCGGGGGCGAGCGCGGCAGGCCGAAGGGGACGCCGGGCGGCCCCGTGGAGCTCTGGCACACCGAGGTCTCGCCGGCAGACCTGTTGGCAACCTGTGGACCGCAGCGAGCACGCGAGCCGCAGGCACCGCGTCCTGCTCTCCCGCGGCGCCGGCCCCGGCCCGGGGAGAGGCCGAGGCGGCCCGGGAAGGGGCTGGGGCCCTGCCGGGGGCGGTGGAGGCGGCGGGATTGCCAAGCCGAGCCAACCTCCCCGCGGGCGAGCGGCCTGGGCGCCAGCTCCGGTCTCGGAGCCGCGGGCGCCCCCGGCCTTTCCCTCGGGTCCCAGGCTCCGGGGTCGCCTTCTCTCCAAAGTGCAAAACATCCCTAAGTGCCCGGCGCCCCGCAGGTGCGGGGCTCCGCAGCCAGCCGCGGCGCTGCCCGCGCGGCGAGCGTTTGCACCCGGCCCGGGCTCTGCCAGCCTGGGCTGTGCGAGGGCGGGCGGGGAGCGGGCGCGAGTGCGCGGCGGCGGAGCCCGCGCCGAACCCTCGTTCCCGTTACTGTCCTCGGGATAGATGGATCCATTGCTGCTTTCTGACATTTTTTTTTTCTGCCAGGGGGCTGGTGGGGGGGGGAGGCGGAGATAGGCGAGAAAGAGAGAGATGTGGGGGGGGACGGAGGGAGAGAGAGAGAGGAGAGAGAAAGAGAGAGAGAGGAGAAAGAGGCTGCTTCCTCCCAGCCCTGTTTTGTTTTGTCTAATTGGTCCTGGGGGAAGCAAGGAAATTGGACAGAGGCTGGGCCGGGCGAGCTGGGCTGCCTTTAATTGGCTCCTTTTTTTTTTTTTTTTTTAAACTGGAGGGGAATCAAACAGGAGAGCGAGCGACAAAGGGTGGGAGAGAGAGAGAGAGAGAGAGCCAGAGAGAGCCAGAGAGAGAGAGAGAGAGAGAGAGAGAGAGAGAGAGAGAGAGAGAGAGAGAGAGAGAGCGATCGCGGAGATGGGAGGAGGGAGTGAGGGAGGAGGGAGAGCAGGAGGCGGGGCGGCGGCGGCGGCGGCTGGGAGGTGGAGGAAGCGCGGAATGAAAAGCTCAGAGGGACCAGAAAGCAGCACAGCGGAGCCCAAGTTGCCGAGCGAGCGGAGCGCTCCCGCGGCCCCGGAGCCCGAGCGGCCGCCGTGCCCCGGGAGCCTCGGCCCGGTCCCTCCGGCTGCGGGGACCCCCCTCGGGCCCAGGCGTCCGCGAGGGGGGGGAGGGCGGGGACGCCCAACTTGGGGCGCGGCGCGGCCCGGCCCTTCCCGAGACCGCGGAGCCCGGGAGCGCCACGGGCGGCCGCGGCCAGACGGCGGGAGAGGAGCACGGGGAGAGGAGGCGGCTCCGGAGCCGCAGCCGGGGCCTCGGCGGGTGCGCCGGCTCCCCCGCCGAGGACTCAAACTTTGCTCCGGCTCCCGCCGGCGGCTGCCGTCCCCGCGGCGGGGGCATCGTCCTCCGGCTCCCGCCGGCGCGCGCTCTGCCCCGGCTTCCGCGGCGGCGGAGGCGGCGGCTGGGCTAAGTTGGCGCGCTCGGGCGCCCGGAGCGCTCGGCCCGCGCCCCGCGGCCCCCGGGAAGGACGCCGGGTCCCCGCCGCCCCGGGGTCGGGCCGCCCAGCGCCCCGCGCCTCCCGCGGGACCGGCGGAGCGAGCGGAGCGGAGCCCGGGGCCTCCCGGCCTGGCTCGGCGCACAGGCGACCCCTGGGCGGGGGGGAGGCGACAAGTTTGTCGCGGCCTCGGCGGCCCTGTCGGCTCGGAGCGGCGGAGAGCTCGCCCCCGCTCGGCGGCCCGGGCACCCGGAGCTGCTCGCTGGCCGAGCCCGCCGGACCGGGGAGCCCCGAGGTCCGCGTCAGCGCCCCCCGGGTCCCCGCCCTGCGGGACGAGGACGGAGCCGGCCACCCGGCCGCCGCCGCTTGCTCGGTCCAGCGCCCTCTCCGTCGCGGCTCCGGGCCGGGGAGGAAGAGGAGGGAAGGCGGAGGGCTCCGCTGTGCCCCGGCCGAGGCGCCCCCCGCCGCCTCTCGCGGGGATGAGGCTCTGGCCGTGAAGATGGAGGTGACCTGCCTCGTGCTCCTGGCGCTGCTCCCCCTCCACTGCCGGGGACAAGGAG
Organism: Meriones unguiculatus; assembly: GCF_030254825.1. Classification (NCBI taxonomy): domain Eukaryota; kingdom Metazoa; phylum Chordata; class Mammalia; order Rodentia; family Muridae; genus Meriones; species Meriones unguiculatus. The sequence continues at coordinate 5,774,380 of NC_083363.1, read as the reverse complement.
TCTACGGTAAGAGCCCGCGGCCCCCGCCCCACCCCGGCCGAGCCGCGCCGAAACTTTGCGAGCTCTTGCGCCGAGCGCGCGCCGCCGGGGGCTCGGTGCAACCCGGGGCCGGCGCTCGGGGGACGGGTGGCCGCGTCCCCGCCCTCGCCCGGGGCGCAGGCTGCTCCCCACGAGCCCAGGGACCAGCCCCAGGGGCTTGGTCGGGGCGCGAAGCCGGAGGGGTGCCGGGGCGAGGCTCGGCTCTCCGGAACCTCGCCAGGGCTGGGGAGGACCCGGCGGGCTCGGGAGCCCCGAGCTCGGGGTCGGGGGGCGGCCGCCCCCACCAGCTCCTCTCTTCCTCCCGAGGGGAGCGAGCGAGCGAGGCGCCTCCCGGACTTGTGCGCAGCCGGCGGGGCGAAGGCGCTCGGCAGCCGCGCGGCCCCAGGCTGGCTCGCCGCCGCCGCCGCCTCGCCCGGCTTTCCTCGGCGCTCTGGGCTGGTGCCTGGCCGTTCTCGGCAGCCCTCTCCTCCCGAGCCGGCCCCTCCGGGTCCTGCCTGCCGACCCCAGAGCCCCGGCTGCCCCCCGCCCGCTTGCACGCCCGGGCACGTTCGGCCCCGGTCCTCCGGGAACCGCCGACACCGCTCGCACCCAGCCCGCCGCGCGGCTCAACTCTGCCTCCCGCCGCGCGGCTCTGCCCCCCGCATCCCTCAGACGCGCTCCGCCGCGCCCACGGCTACGCCGGGCGCCTCTTCTCCACGCGGCGCCGGGTGTTTTCCCACGAAGACTCCCTGGCTGGGTGCTACCCGGGTCGTCCTCCCGACAGGCAGAGCACAGAGTCCGTCCCCGGAGCCCGTGGCCCTGGCCTTGCCTCCCGGTGACCGCGGGGGTTGGCTTTGTAGTTACTTTCTAATGATGTGTGGCTGGGGAGGGCCGGAATTGTGCTTCTCTCTCTGGGGCCGAGAATCTCATTATTCTCTTTGAGAGTGGAGCTAGTCGGACCCGCACCGTGTGGGTGACAGAGGCCGTGTCCCCTGGCTACTGGCTTCAGGTCTTGGGTCTCTGTGCCTGGCAAGAGAAAGGGACATCCTAGGGAGAGAGCACCTGGAATGCGTACACCCCTGGGCTCCAACAGCTAGCCGGCTTGGGCTTCATTCCCTGGTGAGGCCCTCCCAGGCACCCAGCCAAACTCTGCTTCTTAATTAGTGTGTCTCTTACTGCCTGGCCCGTGGCATAGGCCAGAAAAGGCAGGCGGGAGGGGTGCTGCGAGAGGGCCAATGGGAGGGGGGTGTGAAAGAGGGCAGAGGAAGACAGCAGAGGCCTCCGGGGTCTGCTTTCTCCCGAGGCCAGCAGCTCAGTCGCGGCCACCCAGTACCCCAAGCGACTGTGGCAACCTGCTCGCACACCCTCCCGAGGCGTCGCTCTACTGCCCACACCTTCCTCCCGTGTCCTTGGGCTGGAACGATCTCATGGTTATGTGGCTTGGGTTTCTCCAGTCTTTCTTCATGTGGGCATTTAAGGGTGCCTCTCTGGACCCACTTAGGGACCCCAACAACGAGGACAGACGTTAGGAGACAAGAACCATGCTCTCGTTTTTTCAGGCTTCTCTGTCCCACCCTCTTTCTTTCTTTTTCTCTCTCTGGAATGCCCAGGTCCCAGATTGCTCTTGTTACAAATCAAAGAAGGGTGGGTGCCCCTGGCCTGCTCCCTGGTTCTTCAGTGACCTCCTTTGCATCTGCACTTGGCTTCAGGGGAGGCTGGGCTGCAGGGGGATTGCCAAGTGGAAAATCTTTCTGGAGGTGAAATGGGAAGGCAGGGAAACAGGAGCTGGGGGAAACAGCGGCCCCTGTGATGTTACAAGCACTTGGGGACACCTCGGCAGGGTTGGGACAGGCCTTGAGAAGCAGGGTGGAGAGCCGGGGGATGCCCTACCCCACCCATTCCTCTGCACCCCAAAGCAGAATGAAACCAGTGAGTGGGAGCATGGCAGTACACAGGAACGGAGATGCCCACCCTGGCCATCCGCTGCAGCGTGCAGCCCCAGCATGGTACCCGGCGCCCTGTAGGAACCCCAGTGAAGGGGGGACAGGTCGACGATGCTGGGATGAGATTCTCAGGTGTCTCTAGAGCTTGGCATTCACCAAGACAGCGGGCTTTAGCTGAAGATTTCTACTCGGAGAGCCGCGCTTGCAGCCCCCAAAGAGAGAAGAAAGTCAAGTGCCGGGTTTCAGTAGCACGAGGGAGGGAGGTAATATGTTAGCATGTGCTGGGAGTGGACTCCAGCCGCTGCTGCCATTTTACCCCAGGCCTGAGGTGCTGACAAGGGGGCCAGTGTCACAAGGAGCGTGAAGCCGGGGGAGGAAGGAGGGACAGGCGTGGGGGCCTTTGGCGTTCAGGTGAGGGTCAGACCATCCAGTCGGGAGACAGTTGCTCAGGGCCTTAGGCTCTGCCTCCTGCTGGGTGCACCGTGAAGCAACAGGGCTGGGGAGGCCCTCTCTGTCGGGGCAGGTGGCTTTGCTTTTCTTCTTTGGGGCCACAGATGCTACAGCAGCCACGTGTGGGACCAGATGGTTCATTTGGAGCAGAGCCTGCTCCTGCAATCTCTAGCCCAGTTTGTTGTTTTCGGGGTGGACCCTGTAATCTGCTTTTGTGTGTGTGTGTGTGAGTGTGTGTGTGTGTGTGTGTGTGTGCACGCGCGTGCGCTCTGGAGCATAGGGCTGAGAACTAGGTCTAGTTCTGAGATCTAGTTCTGTGACAAAGGGAGGAGGCAGGTGAAGGAGGGGTGACATCTTCTGTGCAGGCAGAGTCAGACTTCCTGTCCTGTGTCCCGGCTTCTTGTCCCATCTCCCCGCTATCCCCGCCCTCAAAGCAGTCAGACTTCCAGGCAGGGGCCGGTGAGCAGGATTCAGCTCTGTACAAAAAAACCCACAACAAACCCCTGGATTATTTAATATGCAGGAGTGGGAAGTGACATTATCCTCAAGACAGGTTGTTTGCAACTTACTGGGGGAAGTCAAAATATTTCACCAAAGGTGTCATCAGAAACTACTATCCTATGCTAATTTTTGTGGGAACATGAAGACAGATGTTGAATAATTTGACAAGAGTAACATCGCTTGCAGAATTATCACCAAGTCAGGTTCCCCCCAGCCCCCACCCCACCTTCCCTCTTGGGATCGTGGGGAAGGAATTTCCTGAAGTGAATTTTCCAGTGTGGGGTTTCTGAGGGTGGGTGTGGATGGGGACACTCGGGACTTTTCCCTCTGAGTTCCACACCCCTTCCTTGAAAAGTGGCCGTCCATATAGGCTCTTCCACCGAGAAGCAGGTTGCCCCGTAGGGGCAGCAGGCTTAGGTGTTCCTAATTCCCCAGGATGGTCCCCGCCTACTTTTGTCCCCCTTTCCTTTTTCATTCTCTGCTATAGACATTGCCTGAGGGAAAGATTGCCTGTAGCCACCAATCCAGGCTGTTTTTCTCCTGCTGCCTTTGACAGCCCCCCCAAGTCTGCCTGGGGGCTCCCCCTGACGGCTTATAGAGCTCTTCCTGGTTTGTCTCCCCCACCCACCCACTTCAGGCAGACGCCCGTTCCTACCCTGCAGGCTGGGCATCTGAGCATCATGCATGGGTGAGGTCCTGGGGTCTGGAAGCTAGATGGGAAGGGATTGCGTGAGTCGTGAAAAGTACCCTTGAGGGGCAGGCTGGGACTAGCTGACGGGCCTACGTGTAATTGGCCGGGTCTGGCTCTGAGCTGCTGAGGCTGGGTGGCAAAGCCTCGTTTAGAGCCCTGTATTAGCTCTGCCTTGCTGGAACACGGAGGGATGGGGGGGCTCCGTGAGGAGGTGGAGGGAGCTAATCAGGCCGCCACGGCCTGGCAAATGAATGATGCAGAAGATCGATACCTGGATGGAGTGGGAGTGGAAATCAGGCCGGCTTCTCCTGGCCGCCCAGGAGGCACAGAGGGGCCTGGGAGTATTCAGGTCCAGCTGGGAATATGGAGGATTCTTTCCCCTCACCCTGATTCCCACAGCAGCCCCAAGGAGCCTTCCTGTGACTGGGTTCAGGGAGATAACACCAGAAGGTGTCCCGCCCACAAAAGTTGGAGAGCCTGGGGATGGAATTTCAGGTCTCTCAATCTAGAAAGAGCCCCATTTCACCTTCCCCCTGCCCAGACACCATAGTTTGAGTAGGTCCCAGAAACCTGTGTATCAAAGAGGTCGGGTGTAATCCCTCTGGGCACCCGGCGTTGTAAAGCTGGTGCCGCTCTTCTAGACATTGCCAGCAGGGGGCGGGCTTGGCCACCACATCGCCACTTGCCTCTCTTAAGGGCCTCCTCATCCCATCACAGAAGAGAGGGACCCGTCCTAATTCCCCAGCCTGAGGTGGAAGGGGTCTCCCTCCAACCCCCACATACCTGAGGTGGGTGCCTCTGAATCCAAGGGCACCCACCCCGGGAAAAGCTACCCTTTCTGCATTTTCAAGATGGCTCACTTCTTCTCTAGGCCAGCGAGAACTTTGTGGGCCCTCAGCTGGGTTTGTGGGGCATGAGTGTAGGAGGCTGTGTGTGGGAAGGATCTCTGCACAATTGCCTCTTTATAAACCTAGGTATGATCCCTGGCCAGCATCTCTTTTTCCGCTGTCAGAAGACTAGGGGCGTCTTACTAGCTAATACAGAAATGTGTTTACTAGCTAATACGGAAGGCAGGCAAGAGCCATGCCGAGCTAAGAGGAATGAATTTAAAAACAAACAAACAAACAAACAAAACAATGGCTTGTTCCTTTTTTCTAAGACTGGATAGCACATGTTCTTTGCAGAACAAAGAATGCACGGAAGTGACAGTCAGCCTCCATGCACTGTGGCTCCTCCCAGCATCTTTCAGGATGTAGGAGAATGACCCCTTTCAGGGAGGAGCCTTGGTGGCGGCAGTCATCAAGTCACAGGCATGGTGGCACCCCACGCCCTGCCAGGCCTTGGCCTGACTGTGGCTTTCGTTTCCCATGATAGATTGGACAAGGCAGCCCACCGGGTGCCTGTCTTTGTCATTGGGACGTAGGGTCCAAGGACATAGGTGACTGGTCCAGGTGGCACAGTTGGTAAGAGGGGTGCCCATGTGTTGGTCCCGTGGGTCTTCTGGGGAGTAAGGAAAATAAGGGCTGATTGTCTTCTACTGAGTCTCTACTTCCCGTAGAGCTAGTTCTGGGCACCATCGGTCAGGAAGAAGCGAATAGTTCCACAGAGATTCAGTAAATCCCTCCTGGCAAAGACAGCACGAGACACGGAAAAGTCACCTTCCAGGGCTTGTGGGTGGGTGATGGAGATTGGAACAGCCTCGGCCATCTGCAGCCAGGCCTGGGAAGGCCGTCCCTGGCAGAGGCCATGTGGAGCTGAAGACCCTGGGCATGGAGAGGGCTGCCCTGTTGGCAAGGCATTGGTTGAAAGGAAGTCAGGGCTGTGAGGATCAGAAGGCCGAGGAGTAATAATGATGATGACGGAGCTCATGAATATTCATTATTGTCTCTGACTTGCACTAAGCCTCCTGGAGAGATAGCTTCCTTAGCCCATTTTACCCTTGAGGAAGCCAAGGGGTTCAGGGAGATAAAGTTGCAACCCCTGGGTGGGGCCCAGGGTTGTACACTGCAAATCCTGTGATGGAGGCCGTGCTGGAAGGATGGGCTTGAGCACTGTGATGTTTGGTGTGTCTGAGGGGGCAGTGTGGAGCCCCTGCAAGTGCAGAGCTGTCCTGAGGCTTTGGCCTGGCTCGGTGGCTGGGAGAAGGGACGAGAAGAGCCGAGTATGTATGGGGACTGGGGTGGTGGTCAGCTCTTGTTTCCCCTGGAGGGCCTGGCTGTGAAGATGAGGGCACAAATACAGTGCATCTCACTGAGAGGCTTCACACAGAGCAGGAGGCTGAGTAGAGAAATTGTGGGTCAGGTTCATACACGGTGGCTAGGGGTTGGGGGGGCTTCCCCGTGGAGGTGCCCCCCAAAACAGAGACCCGAAGATGCTGAGGGAGGAAACCTCAGGAAGTATTCCAGGTCAGGTATGGACGGACCTGACTTGTTAGAACAAAACTGAGGAGTCCATCGTGGGGAGAAGAATGAAGAGGAGGAGGAGGAGGGCGGCAGACAGGGTCTGAGAATTAGTGAGGACAGATGTTTGGAGTATTGAAGCTGTGTAAGGCCCTCTCTGAGTTCAAGTGGGGTGGGTTCGGAGCCTATGACACAGGTGGGCAGTTTTCTAAGAGTCCCTTGAAGGAGGGCAAGGGGGTGAGGCCGGGAATCTGCAGAACGCCATCGTGAGACCCGGAGCGGGGCAGGGAAGGAAAGAGATCCCATGGGGACGAGAGCTGACAATGGCCTGGGGTTTGCAGTGAGGGAGCAGACTCACAGTGGGAAGAAGCAGAATACAAAGCTGTTGATTAGACAGATTTGGGGCAGGAGAGCGAAGAGGGTAAGGGCCTGAGCTCCTCAATTGTGGCTCCGTCCTGCCGCAGCGTGAAGCCCTGAGAAGAGGGGCTGCCCTGGACCACCCTTCTGTCAGCCACAGACAGGCAAACAAAGGCCTGGGCAAATAGCTTTAATGGTGAGGTATTGTTTTGAGAAGGGCATGTTATGTAGCGGTAGCCAAGAATGACCTTGAACTTCTGTTCTTCCCGCCTTCACCTTCCAAGTACTGGAGTGCCGGGGACTGGGCTTCAGGGCATGGTTGGCAAGGACTCTACCAACTGAGCCACACTCCTAGCCATTGAGCGTGGTTTTGGAGGTCGGCTTTGTGCATGGGCTGGGTGGCAGGAAGGCTGGTGTGAGCCTTAGTTTATGTCCACAGAAACAATGTGGACACCAACAGGGAAGGTTATGTGTCCGTTGGGGCATTGGACTGAGGCCAGGGTGCCGAAACACACTCATATCTAGGGAGAGGAGAGACAAAGCAGGTGTCACCAGGGAGAGCATTGTCAGCGGGGCTTGAGAAGGGACACGGGGACTTGGAAAGTGGGGGACAGAGTTGGAGGGAATTGTGGGGCAGAGGAGGAACTGCTTCAGGGCCCACTGAGGGTTGTGGGCTCCCCAGCTCTCCACAGCCTCCAGGATGTTCCCAGCAGAGATGCTGGTGGCACCTGGGCTGCTCTTTGCATAACAAAGGCAGGTGGGCAGGGCCCAATGGGCAGAAGGCTGCCTCTTCAAGGGCCGCCTCAGTTTCCCTGTCTGGGAGGCGGGTTCTGCCACGTGCAGCTCCTGGGGTCCACAGGGAAGCCTCAGGGTGGTGCCAGTACTCTGCCAGCTCTGAGGTGAATTGTGGGGACTTACAGGAGCAGAGGCAGAGGCGGCAGACTGAGGGAGGTTCCGCATGGAAGTAGGAAGCAGCGGCTGCACATTTGAGGAGTCTGGAGGACTTTGGTGGCCTGGAGTGGCTCTAACCTGAGTCCTGCTTGTCTGTACCTGGTAGAAGTTGGGGGGCATCAGGGCGAGCAGCGACCTGAAGGCTCGGGAAAGGCTCCCTCAAAGCTCTCTCTGGTTCCCTTCCAGCCCGAGAGCAGGCCAAGATGCTAGGATTCCCTGGTGGGTTGGAAGCGGTGAGGTGGCAGGTTAAGGCCATCCGGGAGCTTATCCGAGGTGCAGGCCTCGCTCTGCCTGGACCCTCCCCTGCAGGAGCCCTGCAGATGGGAGCTGTGGCTGGAAGCCCTGAAATTGGTGCTTTGACGTGGAGGCTTTCTGGATTGACACAGTGGGTGTCTGTGCTTTAGAGTAAGTCAGGCCAAGCTGTGTCTTCTCCCTGGGCTGTCTCCAGGGCATGACTAGCTTCCAGGCCACCGCTGGACCCTGGGGGCTTTAATGCAGCCCATTTTATTGCTCCTGAAGCCACCAGCTGGAGCCTTTCGGCTTGTGATTCTACTTTATCCCTGCGTTTAGCCACAGGGCCTCCTCATCTCAAGCCTGCTGAAGGCTGAAAGGTATATTAGGGCTGGATGTCCCTAAGGAGCTCCCCACAGCCCTCATTTTCCAAGCGGAAAGGTTGAGGGTCAGGCTGAGTGACATACCAAGGGCCCACGGTTGGCAGGATTTGCACTGAAAGCTGCCCAACGCCAAATTTCATGCCTTCATGTGAGACTCCGGAGGGCAGTGCCTTGATGGTTTTTCCCTAGCCTTTCTTGGGGGCAAGGGTTGATTCTTGGAGCATCACGAGGAGGAGCCCCCCAAGTCCTCCAGGAACCATGTTTAGCTATGAAACACTGAGGCTTCAGTCTCTGCCTCCTCAGGTCCAGTGTCCTCCAGGTTCCTTTCATCTCAGGGCCCCAAATAAGCAGTAGTCCTCGGATTTGGCTGCACGTGAGATCACCCACGACACGTTAACATATACCCAGGACCTGTGTCACAGCACACACAGTTAAATCAGGATGTCTGACATTTTGGCCAGCTTTTTTTTCTCCCTTTTCCTTTTTGTTTGTTTATTTGTTTTCAAGACAGGGTTTCTCTGTGTTGCCCTGGCTGTCCTAAAATTCACTCTGTAGACCAGGCTAGCCTGGAACTCAGAGATCTACCTGCCTCTGCCTCCCAAGTGCTGGGACTAAAGGTGTGCACTGCCATCAGAAAAAGCCTTCTTCCTTTAGTGAGCTTTCCCAGAAGCCCCTGGGTGGCTTCTGTTTACATCAGGCAGCAGCCTTGAGTTCCTTGGCCGGTTTAACCAAGGGAAGCTAAGGTGGGTGCATTCTTGCCTACAGAAGCACAGGAGTTCCGTAGAAAGACACAGATGGGGTCAATGGGTGGCTCAGCGGGTAAAGGCACTTGCCGCCGGGCCTGAGGACTGGAGTTCAATCCCCAGTTCCCATGTGATGGAAGGAAAGAACTGACCCCTGAGAGTTACCCTTCGACCTCCACAAGCTCACCCTGGAATGAGTAGACACACACGCCACCCAATAAAATGCAGTAAACATAAAGAGAGAGGAATGGAGGCAGACAAGCTGACGAGCCTGACACCGGTCTCCACGCGGTCAGCTGCTGCCCTGTTTTTATGTGTGTAAGAGACTGGAGGTCGGCGCTGGGTGTCTTTCTCAGCTGCTCTCCACCTTAACTCTTTTGTTTGTTTATTTTGGTTTGTTTTTTCGTTTGTTTGTTTTGTTTTTCAAGACAGGATTTCTCTGTGTAAACGTGGCTGTCTGGACTCATTTTATAGACCAGGCTGGCCTGGAACTCAGAGAGATCTGCCTGCCTCTGCCTCTCAGAGTCCTGGGATTACAGGTTTCACTTTAACTTTTGAGCAGGGGCTCTCCCAGACCTAGGGCTCATGGATTGTGTAGACTGGCTGGCCAGCAAACCCTGAGGCTCTGCCTGTCTTTGTACCCCCAGAGCTGTCCGGATTTATCTTTTTTTTTTTTTTTAAAGAGATTTGTTTGATTTTTAGCTGTGTGTCTCTGTGTGTATACCCACAAGTAAAGGAGCATTTGGCAGCAAGAACAGGGCATCGGGTCCCCTGGAGCCTGGAGTTAGTTATAGGTGGTTCTGAGCTGCCTAATGTGGGTGCTGGGCCTTCTGCTCGGGCAGCTCTTAACCATTGAGCCCTGGCTTGGGTTATAGTGCTGGGGTCCCAACCGGCTGTGGCAGGGCAGGGAAGGGTGTGGCCATCCCTCTGTGGCCTCATGGGATTGAGATGGGGGTCTCTGAGATTCAGTGTAGGAGACTTGAAGCCAGAGAAGCAGAGGAGGCAAGGCTCTGAGGCTGTATATCAAGCCCCTTCCCGTGAGCCACCTTCGCGAGCCACCTGCCATGGTTGTCTTCCTTCCTTCCTTCCTTCCTTCCTTCCTTCCTTCCTTCCTTCCTTCCTCCTTCCTTCCTTTCTTTCTTTTCTTTGATTTATTTATTTTATGTATATGAGTGCCCTGTTTACACACACACACACACACACACACACACACACACACACGCACATCAAAAGAGGGCATCAGATTCCCTTACGGATGCTTGGGAGCCACCATGTGGTTCCTGGGAATTAAATTCATGACCTCTGGAAGAACAGCCAGTGCTCTTAACCACTAAGCCATCTCTCTAGCCCCCTCCTCCACCCCAACCTACCATTTCTTAACTGAGGAGGTCTGCATGTGTGAATGGCCACACTGGGCCCCCTTTCACCCACTGTGCCAACCTCACTCATGTGGAACAGGAGACCAGAGTGGACACGTGACTTGTCTGCAGTCACCTAGACATTTCTGTAAGAGCCTTGCCTGGTCTCCTGCCTGCTGGTGGCTCTGTCCCCTGACCCCTATTCCCCTCTCCTAGCTTAGGCTCTCCAGGGAGTCTGTCTCCACTAGCAGGTATCTCTTTTCAGCCTGGCCTCTGTGGCCCAGAGACTAGCAGTTTCCTGGCTTTCAAGACCAGACACTGAAGACTGGGCTGAGAAGTAGTTCTGAGGCAGCCAAGTTCATTTGCCAACTTCTAGGGGACACCACGAAGCCCCATGACAATCTACTGTGTCTTTCTTTGGGCCTTCATTTGGGGAAGTTCTTCGTGTCTGACCTTATTTCAACTTGCTGGAACATAACCCAACATCAGAAAGACTCTGAGCTGAGTCTGCAGCACCAAACTTGAATCTGTCCTTGGCTCTGAGCCTCTTCCCATCTTAACAGATGCTCTTTTCTCCATCTCTGAGTGGGACCCGGAAGGGCAGGGCTGAGAGGGAACTGAATTTCACCGGCCTGGTCCCTTGGGGAAGGTCGGGTTAGCTTGCTGTACCAGTGAGGGCCTGACTCCCCGGAGAGCAGCTGCAGAGCTCTACAGGGTGTGGCAGGCAGGACTCAGCCACCCCACGAAGGCCTCATGTGACCCAGCCCGCCGGGATCACTGAGATTCAGTGTAGGCAGAGACTTGAGACCAGAGAAGGGAAGCTACTTGTAAGCGTCACACAGCCATCACGTGCCCTGGCTGAAGCCAGTAGCCGCATGGAGGGACTCCAAAGTCGACTCTCTTTCAGTGTCCATGTCACCTCTTAGGCGTGTCACTGTGGGGTTGGTAAGTTCCTGTCCCTTCTCATCCTTTCGAACCCCATTCCTTAATCTCTCCAAGCCTCAGCATCCCCTAGACAGGGTGAGGGGCTTGCCCTGTGAGCCTGGAGGTTTGGCTATCAGAACCCTTAATGAAGTGTCTGGGAGGCGCTGGCCTCCTTGTGGGTGGGACGGGGTGCTGCTTGCTGTCACCCTTCCCTCCAGATCTGCCATGCAGAGAACAACCGGCCTGCAACCGGCCTGCAGGGCACAGTGCCACCTCCAGCATGGAAGGCCTGGAAGCTAGAACCCAGGCCTGAAGCCCAGACCTAACGAGAAGGAGGTTCAGGCATGGGAGCATCCAGGGATTACCCACGTTGCCTTGGTACTTCGGGAGGTGAGGGTGGGATAGGTTGGGGGGAAACAGGACAACCACAGACCGTAAATTCCCTTGGAGCTGTGGTCTTGGGTGACCTGGGTTGAAAAGCAGAGAAGTGACCGTGGGATTGAGGGGCCCCTGCCCCTTTCCCTAGAGATTGCCCTGTGTCTTTCTGGAGAGCTCTGGTTCATACCTGCCTCCTGCTCCCTTACTGTTGCTAACTCTGCCCTCTGAGCCCACGGGGGCACACAGGAACGTCGGCCGTGGTGGCCAGCATGGTGGTGCCAAGCAGGTGCTAGGTGGACGGCCCCTGAAATGGCTAGAGGAACACGGGGTACTGGCAGCGGGTACCCCGCCTCAGCCTGGGCCTTGCGGATGGAGCCAGGGTGATCTGCAGAGCCGCAGGGCTCTGGGTTCAAGCCTCCGTGCAGAGCAAGCTGCTCAGAACAATGCCAGCGTGTGGGTTTCCCGCAGAGCAGTGGTTCTCGGCCTCCCCCACGCTGCGACCCTTTAATGCGGCTCCTCATGTTGTGCTGGCCCCCAACCATAGACGTATATTCGTTGCTACTTCCTGACTGTTATGGATCATATCGTAAATATCTGATATGCTGACGGTCTTAGGCGAGCCCTGTGAGAGGAGCGGAGACCCACGGGTTGAGAGCTGCTGCCCTGGGCCTTTCTGGAGGATGGGGGTCAGGGCTTATCCCTGAGGAGTGCTGAGGACCAGCAGGGGTCTCCAGGGGACTTTGGGCAACATGGTGAATGGATCCCAGCTCTGAAGAGTTCAGTCAGGTCAAAGTGGGCACCGCGCCTTGCCTCTCGGGCTGCTTTGTGGTCTGCGGAGTTCTGTCCACGCCCTCGAGGAGTTTTCCACCCCGCCGCCCTGAACAGCCAGGGAGTCCACGGGGACCATGGAGGAAGACCTCGGCCTTTTGGGGTCAGCTGCTGGGTGTCACACGGCAAGGGCTAGACCCAGCGCAGATGGGAAAGAGGTGTAAGCTGGTGGCCTCGCCGTCTCCTCGGTGGGACCTGTGCTTGCACTGGCTGAGATGTGATGGGTGTCCACTCGCTTCTCCAACGTGGTCCTTGGTGCTAGCCTCATGGTGGGGCCGGCAGATGCTGGCTCCCGAGTCCCCTCATCAGAACACGCCTGTGTGTCTCTGAGGAAGCAGGCAGAGGGCTGGCTGGCAGCCGGGACGGGAGCTGGTTGTCAACCTCCCCCATTCTGTTGGAGGCAAACGTGAGATTGCCAAGTGTTTCTCTCCGTAGACCCTGACAGCTCTTGCTACCTCTTATCTGTCTCTCATGCACACGGAAATCTGTCGGGCATGTGTGAGTAGCTGCATGGACATGGGTGAATGCACGTCTGTACTGGGCATGCTCTGGGGACCTCTCTGGGGATTCTGAGCAGCTACCTTTGTCCCAGCCGTCCAACAGATTGTGGTTCCTGGCAGCCACCAGGCTTAGCCCCAGCACCCCTGGTTCAATCTGTCCGTTCCTGGCTCCGGTCCCTGCTGGGCACAGCCCCCTCCTCTCCCCCACCAGGAGGCCTGGGGTGGGGGGCAGGGGCAGGCCGAGGCTGGCCCGGAGCTCATGGCTAATTTTCCCGGCCGCAATCGATCCAGCAGCTTCTCCCGAGTCTATTAGCAGTCGGCAAGTGAAAATATCCCCCATCGCGAGCCCTGACCTGAGACAGGGAGGGATCCATAGCAATTTGTTCAAACAGAGGAGAGCGATTCCCTCTCATTTCTATTCCAATTTATTCCAGGGAGAAGGGGGTCAGGCTGGGAGGCCAGAGCTGGACCCAGGCCTTGTCCACTGGGTCTCCTGTGCCAGCCAGGGTGGCAGCTGGTGCCATCCGTAGCTCCTGTCGGGGGGGGGTGCGGCAAGGGTCGATTCTGAGGGGTCCTGGAAGGGAGACCAGCCAGCCTTCCCAGCAGGCCTTGCTTGGCTGCAGGGGGCCTTGATTGTGGACTTGGTTTTCACAAAACACAAAGCCACCAGCCAGATCCTCATTCCCAGGCACCGGGCCCTAGGCCAGGCGTGTGCTCACCCAGGGCACCCTTGCCAGGAAAGAGCCTGGGCTGCTGCAGGACCGCAGTAGCCCCAGCTGGGCCCAGCAGTCGGCTGGGGAAGGTCCATGGATGAGGACAGCCGTGGCGCAAAGGGGAGCCAGCAGCCTAGGGCTCCGGCACGTCTACTTCCGGACTCAGGCCCGGTGGAAGCAAATGTTTTGCTCGTGGGCTAGCCAGGGGATCTCTTTCAAGCTCCTTCAATAACACCTGCCTCCAGGGTTGGGGAGATGGAGATGGAGCCGGTGGTGGAGTGATTGCCCAGCTTGTCTGAGCTGCTGGTTGCATCTCCTGTCGAGCTACATAAACTTGGGTGGGTGGGCACACCTGTGATGTCACCACTTGGGAAGCAGAAGCAGGAAGTCCAGGGGGTTCGGTGTCACCCTTGGCTACATAGTGAGTTCAAGGCCAGCCTGGGCTACCTGAGACCCTATCTCAAGAGAGAGAAAAAGCCCCCTTCCCCTGACATTTGGTAAGTGCCTAAGTGTTTTCTGGTCACTGCGCCAGAGACCTCAGTTTCTCCCTGCTGTTCCTTTTGCTCTCGTGCCTGTCTTGTCCCCTCTGCCATCCGGCCGCTTGGTCCTTCTCATGTCCCCCACGACCCCAGAGAGCTGCTGCTCTCTTCTGACTGGGGGAGACCCTGATGGCTGAAGCCTCAGGACGGGGACCACTGTAGCCCCTTCTCCGAGGTCTCCACACTCGGCCCCCCTCCGCCACCACACGAACACAACACACTCACACACTCAGACCCAGGCCTCTCAGGAGTGGTGCCATGGCAACCAGAGAGGCGGCTTCTGTAAGGGTTGGCCAAGTGGTCCCACGTGCACGGAGGCCCCCTCCCTCCTTCATCGCTTCCTCCCCTCCTCCAGAGCCCCAGGGAGGGCACGATGGGAGATCTTCACACTGAGGTATCAGCGGCTGGCAGCTCTGAGGTCAGCCGGTCGCACATGACTCGCCGGGCTCAGGTGACACCACCAGGGTTTAATTTCAGCATCACCTAACTAAATATACCACAGGGGGTGAATGGCGTCTCTCTTGCTCAGGGGGAGTGGGGTGGGGCGGTGTAGGCTGAAGGGGTGCACAGAGCCTTCTAGAATGGGTCCTGGGTTCCAGTCCTGCCTGCCTCAGCCAAGTGAAAGCTTGGGCAGGATTTTATCTTCATCCTCCCCCACCATGTGCCTCAGTTTCCCTGCCTATGAGAAAAATTGATGTGTGTTAATCGGCGTGTTCTTATTCCAGTGCCTGGTGGCAGAGATGTTGAGAGAGAGAGAGAGCACGGGAGGCAGTCACAGTCCCCGCTGCATCACACACAATGCCACCAGAGGAGTGGCATGGCATGTTCCCTGTATAGGCGGGTGACACAGTATTGGGGAGGAAGAGGAAGAGGACGAGGCTGTGGGGGAAGCTGAAAGGCTGCCGGTCCCCACCCATGAACGCGGCCCGCAGCGTTCCTGTCCTTCCATCAGCCGCCTCTGTCGCACCGTAAATCAGCTTTCCTCCCTGAAAGCTAGCCCCCTGGCATGTCCACAGCGTTCACCCGTGGAACCCTCAGCTCTCAGGAGCAAGTCCCTCACCCACCCAGTCATTTACAGGTTGTTCTTGGGCATAGCATTATAATCAAATCCCACGGTTTGTGCCATTTACAGCCAAAAAAAAAAAAAAAAGAAGAAGAGAAACCTTTCAGTAATGGAGGAGGAAAAAAAAAAAAACAACTAATAAGAGCATGCTTAAGGAGAAGGGCAGGTATTTTATTTCCTGATTTATAAATACACTGGATGCTAAAGAGAATACATTCCCAGACTTAGCTTTTTTTGTTTTTTGAACAGACTCTTGGAAGAAAATGGCACGTCCTTTCAGAGATTTAACACATGCTCCCTCCCCAGAAGTGTTTGCTTTGAGGGGACAGAGAGAGAGAGAACAAAAAAAAAAAAAAAAGAAAGAAAGAAAAGTGGACGTGTATGGGCTTTATTCCTTTTTAAAATGTTATGTGCGTGTGTTTCAGTCTGTGTGTGCTATGTGCTTGTGAGTGCAGGTAGCCCAGGAGGCCAGAAGAGGGTGTCATGTCCCCCGGAACTGGAGTTCTAGGCAGTTGTGAGGCACCTGACGTGGGTGCTGGGAATTGGACGTGGGTCCTCTGCAAGATCATTAAGTGTTCACAGCTGCTGAGGCATCTCTCCAGCCTCTGCAGGGACAGAGCTGTAAACGGGGTGCCTGGGAAGGCCTCTTGGAAGGAAGCACTGGAGAGGGCTCTGGAGAGCTGGGGAGATCTCCCCAAGCAGAGCAGTGGCATCTGAGGGGCTGTGGAGAGCGGCACTGGCCTGCTTGGAGACCGGTGAGGCTGAGCTGGGGAGAAGAGAAGGGCAGACGGCTGGAGAAGGCAGGCATGGTGGCTGATCTTCACTGTCAGGCGACACTGGGTCACCTAGGAGACATACCTCGGGGTGTGTCAGTGAAGATACTTCTAGGAAGCTTTAACTGAGGGGGGAAGGCCCAGCCTGAAGCCCAGCAGCACTAACTTGTACGCTAGAATCCAGAGTGAAGGACAAGGAGAAAGCGTGCAGCGCTCTGTGTTTGGACTGTGGGTGCAATGTGACCAGCAGCTGCCTCGCGATCCTATGACCACGACTCCCCCACCAAAATGGACTGTGGGACAGAATAAACCCTTCCTCCCGGAAGTTGCTTGTCAGGTGATTGGTCATAGTCGCAAGGAAAGCAAGTAATAGAGCCGTGCGTTGAATTTATTGCTTAGGTTTAAGTGAGATAGGAATAGGGGATGGGTGAAGGAAGAGGGGGTGTTGATAAAGGTCAGTGCTGCTGCTGCTGTGAGGTGAGGGAGGCCAGCTGGTAGGAGGGAGGAGGCTAGTGGGTGATGGAGGAGGGAGGCTAGTGGGTGAGGGAGGAGGCTGGTGGATGATGGAGGCATAGTAGTGGGTAATGGAGGAGGCTGGTGGGTGATGGAGGAGGGAGGCTAGTGGGTGATGGAGGAGGTTGGTGGGTGAGGGAGGAGGCTGGGGAAAGCTGTCAGGAGGTCACTTTAACTTTCCAGGCAGGAGCTGGTGCTAGGGACCAAGAACAGGGTAGCAGACAGGAGCAGGCTCCAGAGGACAGAGCTGTGGAGGCTGACCAGTGGGCTGCACGTGGGATACAGGAGGAGAGGCCGCAGGTGACTCTCAGTTCCTGAGGGACAGGTGGTCATCACGAGACACGGTGTCCTGCTGGTGTGGGGGTGCTGGCTCCAGAGCCCAGTGTCTGGAGAGGTGCAAGAAGTTAGCGTAACCTCGGAGCAAACCTTCCCACAGCGCCGTGTGTCTGGGATGACTACCTGGCCTGCAGGGACACCCCGGTGACCCCGCATGCAGGCAGTCTGTCTGGGAAAGGTTCTGGCATGGCTGTAGTCCCTCCCTGAAGCTGGCTCAGAGCATCTTAAGAGCAGGAGTGCCACTGGGGCCTCCAAGCAGCCTTCGGTGAGGGAAAGGGACCTTCAGGCTTGCGTCCTCCCTGCTTTTCCTCTCCTCTTTCTTCTTCCATCCTAGGAGCTGGGACCCTGCCAGCTCGCAGGCTGCAAGATTGATTTTGCTTTCAGTGTTGTTATTGTTATTATCAACCACTTAAACAACTTCACAGGAAGCAGCCGGCCCCCGTGCCCATCAAACATTAACCATTCATTGGAGCTCTCTGCCCATACCTGTCGATACGTTTTTACATAGCTGTAAACAGCCTTCCCTTCCTCTCTCTCCGCTGACTTTATCTCCCGCACACGTCTCCCGCTATTGACAGAGTCCTCAGACCTGCCACTTTAATGGGCAGGTAGCACCCTCTGCATTGATGGGCCTGGCTTGGGTCACTGTTTCTCTGTAGCTGCTCCCGGGCAGGTGCCAATTTGCGTTTCTCTTGAATAACACCGCCATGAATATCCTTATGCGAGTGATTTTTTTTTTTCCCTTTGAAATAATCTCTTCAGAGGCAGCTTCCCCAAAGTCTGGCTTCTGGCACCGAGACAGTTGGATGGGCTGCTCGTGCACGGCCTGGCTACACGAATCTGATCGTTTCCGTGTGTTTGCCCCCAGTTTAATAGATGTATGCTCTCATGCTTTTTTAATTTCTGACTTTTCACATCCCAAGGCCGTGTTTGGACTTCTCGGCACCTAACGATCATAACAGGAGTGGATGTGCACTGAGCTTTACAGTTTGCACAGCAGCGCTTTGCTGGATGTTGCATTTAACAAGGCACTGTGAGCCTAATATTATTTTGTGGGGGTTTAGTCAATCGAAGAGCTGGCACGGAGCCTCCCCCTCAGCCCCCAGTTCCAGCAAATTCGATGGAAAGGATTCCCTCCCAACCATTGCTGTCATACTTTGTCTGAGGCCTCAGGGTCCCAGATAACCCCCTCCTCAAAAAAAACCCAAATCAAGCCCTATGCTCTGGGCTTGGGTATTGCATCCAGGGACTCAGATGGAGGCCCGTTTAGCCCTTCATATTCCTGGGATTTGAGGTCAGGAGTCTTCAGGACCCTTTGGCTTCTGCATAGCACAGCTTTGCCTGTTCCTGGTTAAGGCCTGAAGCAGGCTCTGCCTTCTAGGATGGGAATCTGGATGTGGATCAGGAGATGCCTAATCCCCAGGACCTATGTTCCAGGCTTATAGGGACAGCAGCTGCTGGGGGGGGGCAGGCTGTGAGGGTCCACACTGGGATAGCCGGGCTGCAGTGTGAGTCTGGTTTATTCCGCCCCCCTGCTGCCTCTCTCTCTAGAAGGTCTGTCAGGCATCCCATCCTTGTATGTTTAATACTTTAGGAGTGTTAGGGTTTGCCTCAAGTCACACAGCTGTTACTGTCACAGTTGGGACAGGAAGCCACACCCAGGTCTGTATCTCCTCCCAGTTTGTACCTTCTCTGGGCAGGTATGGGTGTGTATAAGGGCTGGGGCCTTGTTTATGACCAGACTCTGGGCTACTGGCTGAGACCAGGGAACCATGAGAGTAGGAGAGCATGTTAGAGCTAGGTGATGGGAACCTACATTAGGATAGTGAATGAGTGAACCAGTGAGCATGGCTCCAAATCCCCGAACCAGTCCAATAGGCAGCAGCCTTAGTCCCCCACCATCAGGGGGCGCTCTTTCACTGGTGACCAGGTTCAGCCTCCCTTGTTGCTCTGGTTTTAGTATCCTGCTAAAGTAGCCACCATTCAGTTTTACTGACTCCTCTTGTGGAACTTCAGGACTGGTTCCCAGATGGCCCTGGACTCTACTACCAACTGGAAATGAAGCAGGAATGAGTGCCTCCCGGGCACCAGTCCCCACGCTTAGTGCCCGACACTTAGTCCTCAAGCGGAATTTGTTCCTGGTGGAGCGTGAGGAGCAGTGTTCCCCACCTTGAGGTTAAAGAAACTGAGGCTCAGAGGCTTACTAGCTTGTCCCAGGTTATGTGGCTGTGAACTCCAAGATGGAGTCCTGCCTCTGTCCCTCACACCCAACGTATGCAGCCCAGGACTTACAGCCTAGCAGGATCCTGCCCGAGGTTGGGGCCTTTCTGCTTTCTCTTCCCTAAGTGACTGCCGTGTCCTGGCTAGTGTCCTGGCTACTGCCGTCCTTTGTCCCTGCACCCACAGGGACCTGCAGGCTCTCAGTTGGAGGTCCCTCTACCAACGGCTTAGGGAGTCTTCCCGGAGCCTTAATGGCTGCTGACTGGCAGTTGACAAATGCGAGCTGAGCCTGGCCCACCTCCTGCTCGCATGGCGCCGATGTGGTAAGAGGTGCAGAACATTCCTAGAGACTGGGGCACAGACAAGCTGGCCACCACTTTCAGAAAGATGGGTTGATAAGAGGTCCAGCCTTTTCCAGGAGCTTCTGGCTCTACCAACAAACAGGCTGTGCACCTGCTGTGTATACAGGTGCGTATGTAAGGCAGCCAGAGGTCAGCCTTGGGTGTGGTTTCTCAGGAACCATCCAACTTGGTTTTGCTTGTTTTTGTTTTTGTCTTTAGAGACTTGGTCTCTCACTGGGCAGCAGTTCACTGATTTGGCAAGGGTGGCCAGCAAGCCCCAGGGACCTGCCCACCTCTCTCTCCTCAGAACTCACCACCATGCTCTGGCTTTCTTCGTGGGTGCTGGGGGAGCAACTCAGGGTTTTGTGCTTGCAAGGCAAGTGCCTCGCCGGCCGAGCTGTTCCTTCCGTGCTGTGCTGTGGGTTTGGTTTTGATCAGCACAAAAGGCCTTGGGGTGGGGAGCAGATTTCTTCCGTGGTCGGAGCTGAAGAGCCCCAAGGCTCTTCACGGAAGAGGTTACCTATCTATGAGGCTCTACATCGCAGGCTCTGAGGGCAGAGATGGCTCTCGGAGCCTCAAGAAACGTTACAGAGCCAAACAACGCCTAAGCGGAAAATTCAGCGCTGATTGTGTGTGCCCTAGGAAGGCTTCGGGGCTCGGGAGAGGAGAGGGAGGATGAAGAGCAATGAATGTGGCCTTGGGGTGATTGGCCCAGGGGAGGCTGAGCAGAGGCGGATGCGGTTTCTCTGAAGATGGCTTGCAGTAGGGTGAGGCTAGGGGAGATAGGCAGGGAAAGATTGTTTCAAACTGGTGGTTTTCCTGGAGGTGCAGGCCTCCAGAAGGTCTCCTGGGTCACCCCTGGCTGGCAGTGCACAGAGGACAGGCTTCTGGCAGCTGTGCAGAGGGCTGGACTGCACGAAGGTTAGACCAGCCCCATTTCAGAGAGCATGGAAGGCAAGGCTCATTTCCCGTGTCCGATAACTCATGGGCCACAGGAGGAGCTTGGAGAATCTGCGCCGGCAAAAGATGGTCCGGGAGGGCTGGCTGTCGCCTGACCCAGGAAGACTTCCTCGGAATCCTTGGCCGCCATTCTCCGAGAAGCTAATTAAGGAAGAAAAGCTTGTTAATATTTCAGCGCTGTTAACTCCACTGCGTTACTAAGTGTCCGTTTACATTACACGCATAAAAGGATCAATAAACACGTTCGAACCCAGAGATGGGAGGGCAAGAGGGGTCTCAGCGAGGGAGCGATGTCGGCGAGGGATGCTGGCCCATATAATCTGTCCGGAGACAGAGACAGTATCCTGAACTCTGTCCTCAACCCTGTGCTGGGCACCCAGCACATGAAATCCAGGAAGTGCCGTGACCTCCAGGCCAGAGTGGTTTGAGGGGGCTCATGTAACCACTGAGCCTCACCTCTCTTATCTGGAAAATGGAGACAATGATGGGGTCCTGAAGGCCCCAGATACGGTCACGTCGGAGACGACACACTCTGTAGAACCCTGTGGGATAAATGGGCTTCTGGGTATGTGGTTGTGGTGAGGGTGTGGGGAGACCTGAGGTGTGGCCCGGCTCCCCAGCTCACACAAGTCCCTCTCTGACTCTCCACAGGACAGTGAGCAGTGTTGCGAGGCAGCAGGGAGAAAACCAGGGTCTGGGCCCCAGCTCTGCTCTGGTCTCGGGGTGATTCAATCAAGGTGTTTTCTATGCCTCAGTTTCCCTCTTTGTGAAGGAGGCTAAATATTGACTTGCCCTTTCTGTCTTGGAGCGGAGATAAGGAGCTTGAAAGTATACAGGGCACACGGGTGCCAGGAGTGGCCCGGGCTTCATGCAAAGGTGACCCACCTCACAGAGAGGCGAGTGCCCGAGAGCTCCTGTTTGCCTTGACCTCAGAGTGGTGGCCGATGGTTGGGTGCCTGCTGCGTGCCACTGCACTTAATCCATCCATCCAGCGTGTGCGCGCATGTTTACCTGTGTGCGCGTGAGCATGAATACGTGCACAGGTATCTCTGTTCCTGTGAGCATGCTTGTGGAAGCCAGAGGAGGGTGCTAGATATTCTGTTCCGTTAGTTTCTGCCTTATCGATTTCGAAAGGGTCTCTGGGCGTGGAGCCAGGCTGGCCGCAATCCTTTTGTCGGGTGGTGTCCTCTGCCCATTCCCCACCCCTACTCTCAATACTGAGGCCAGGCTGTGGGCTTCTACATGGGTGCTGGGGATTTGAACTCAGGCCCTCATGCTCACACAGCAAGCGCTCCTGTGCTCTGAGCCATCTCCCCAGATGTTTTAAACATCTCACGTGGGTTCACTTATGAATTTCCCTCAGCCACTGCATTTATATATATATATATATATATATATATATATATATATATATATATATATATATAAAGACTAAAGTTCCCGAGGATTGAGGGGCATGGCATTTTAAGAAAGGGGGTGCCCTCACTAGCTAGCTCCTCGCTCCCTGCATGACCCCCAACGTGAATCTCCAGCATATTCAGGAGACATCCTTTCCAGTTTGATGTCTGCTTTGTGGGTTTTCTTTCACCCAGGGATGGAAGAGGACCTCGGTGGGCGGTCTGCTGTCCCTCTTGCTCCCGTTTCATCATCGTCTTGGGAGCTGTCATTCATCTTGAGAGCTTGCGCTATTTGGGCCAGTGTTTTACACACACTGCTTTGAACGCTCATGCTGGTTCTAAGGGGCGGCACCATTCTCATTTCCAGGCCAAGAGGCTAAGGCTCGGAAAGGTTAGGAGACTTGAGCAGTGTCACCCAGCAGGTGGATAACAGACCTGGACGTTAGTCCTAGCTAGACCCGGGGACTTCAGAAGTCCGTTCCTCTCCAGTCTGTCCCTGCTGTTCTCTGTCACACCCCCCTGCACTGGCGCTTTCATTTTT
This sequence comes from Meriones unguiculatus, assembly GCF_030254825.1. Taxonomy (NCBI): domain Eukaryota; kingdom Metazoa; phylum Chordata; class Mammalia; order Rodentia; family Muridae; genus Meriones; species Meriones unguiculatus. Next base: position 5,752,329 of record NC_083363.1, on the reverse strand, counting down.
GCACTCCCCGGAACCACCTTGGTCCTCTTTGCTTCCCCGCTTGATCGTGCCCTTTGAGAGTGAAGCCTGTTTACTCTTGGCGGCAGTCTCCCCAGCACCCAGCAGGCGCAGGCCCTGAGCGTTTGTTGTTGGGCAGATGGAAGAAGGGATTATGACAGGCCCTGGCTGGTGGCCTTTTGAAGCAGCTGCTGCTGCTCCTGGAGGCTTCCCAGGACAGGCAGAGCTGGAGGCTGAGAAGAAGTGGAATCGGGGACAGACACATCAGCGTCGACCTGTGGAGGACAGTGCAGGAAGCGGCATGCCAAGAGAGCGGCGCCAGGGATGTGATGCCAGGAAGAAAATGGTTTCTTTTTGGTTTGGTTTGTGTTGGGTTTCTTTTGGGGAAAGGGTTGTTTGTTTGTTTGTTTGGTTTGGTTTTTCTGGACAGGGTTGCTCTGCGTAGCCTTGGCTGTCCTTCCTGGGCTTGCTTTATAGACCAGGCTGGTCTTGAACTCACAGAGATCCTCCTGCCTCCGCCTACCAAGTGCTAGGACTAAAGGCGTGAGCCACCTGGCCCAGATCAACTCTTAACCCTGGGGAGATGTGAATGAATGTCTGTTTACCTGCATCAGGCAAACTAGTGAAACTGAGTTTTCGGCTGTTACTTACAGGAGGCTGGGTGACTCAAAGGCAAGTGTGTCCCTGGAGCAACCCGCCCAACTGGCCGGCAGCTCCCAGCTCCGCCAAAGGGCCTTCTCTCCAGCCGCTCTTCCTGCCTGTGTAACCTTGGCCAGGGGCCCTGTGAAGCGGGGAGCCCTCTGAATTGCCTGGTAATGTGCTGGACATCCTCCCTCCAGGAACCACCTCTGACGTGAGGGTCACAGATGTTCTGGGTTCCCTGGGATAATTACGGTAATTAAGGCCAGCAGAGATGGGTCTTTTGCTGTTTCTTAAATGGAAGCATAACTCAGTGTGTTAGTCACTGTGATAAATTCAACCTCAGTTGAAAAAAAGGTTTGCTCTGGCTCATGGTTATCACAAATACATGCCCCGTTTATGGATTAACAAACAAACAAACAATAAAAAGCCAGGATCAGTGATGCACGCTTGTAATCCCAGCACTCAGGGAGGCAGAGGCAGGCAGATCTCTGGGAGTTTTGAGGCGAGCCAGTCTACAAGTTGAGTCCAGGACAGCCAATTCTACACAGAGAAACCCTGTAATGAAAACCTAAACCCAAACAAACAAAAACAATAAAAAAAAATATCACCACCACCAAACAAACAAACAAACCTGAGTTCTGGGGATTAAACTCAAAGTATATACTCAGCCATACCCACCTTCCCTTTGAGACAGGATCAGCTGAGGACTGAACCCAGGGCCTTGCACTAGCTCGGCAAGCCCTCTACCACTGACTAAATCCCCAACCGGAGACAGGATCTCACATAGCTCCAGATGCCCTCAAACTCACGAAGCCGAGAATGATCTTGAAGTGATCCTCCTGCTTCATCCTCCTAAATCCTGAGATTACGGACATGTGCCATCGTGCCTGGTTTTATGTGGTACCTGGGCTCAAATG